>NW_027512783.1:0-364343 GCF_048772815.1 Callospermophilus lateralis | reverse complement strand
GAGGCAGTTTCTCCAGATGTTAGGCTGGCAGAACTTCATGTTTGTGGAGTTTTTACCCTGTCCCTTACTTTTGGAAACTCCTCTACCACCTGCAAATTTGTGAACTCCTGAGCATTTTTCATTACACATATGTATTCACAGATTTTCTAACTCTTCTCCTCTAATTGTGTCTTATGTGGGGCGAAGGTAATGTCAAGGCATTGTGCTGAATGAGGGTGGGAAGATTTTTGTGTAGCACATATTTGCATACACATTTGATACATTTTCCAATTTTCCATTCGAAATACTGAATCCCTGACACTAACACATACCCTACTAGACTTTGACTTTTAATCCTAATATGGTGGAGAAAAATAACCCAAACAGAATAGAAATACAAGAGGTTCACAGGAGGCATGGTGTATAGTTGGACTTGCCTTTCGTATGATAAATGGTAGGTGTTATAAATCTAGCGAATTTTAATTGAAATAGTTCTCCATGTGTTTTAAAAGTTAACAAACATGTGAATAACTGTCTCCCTTTCTCTGTAGCCTATTCATCACATGTATTTTTATATGCACATATAGAATTCTACCTGGTATCACTCGTACATTTTGTGAGGTGGCTGGCTTGGCAGATGCAAATTGTGAGAAGAGATCACTCCTACTAAATGCTGTTGGAACTGAAAATTCAACATATGAGTGAGCTTCTTATTTGAACAACATAAATCCATGTTCATTAAAATGAATATTTTTGGATCTGTGGATGATATATTACTTCGTGGTGAATTTCGATTGGCATACATAATGCTACTTTTTAATGTCTGTGTGTGTATGTGTGTGTGTGTGTGTATACATATATATATATATATATATATATATATATATATATATATATATTCACTCTGCAGATTTTTCAAAATATGAAGTATATTTTTCTTATTATACACTCCCTAAATTCACTCATATTCATGTATTTGGATTAATAATCAAGTTTTCACAAGAATATTCTCAGAATTATTCATCCACCAGAAATACATATTTGTTTCTTAGTACTGAAAACTAACTTTGGGGGATCATATGATGGTGGTGAAGGGAGTGCATCACCCCCATGTACCGCGTCACTGTGCGGGAGAATGACGAGTTATAATCGCTAAAACCTATCTTGTTAGAAATTTCCAGCAAAATTGGGGTGCTCCAAAACCTAGTCGACATATTTCCATCTCACGAGGATCAGCTACGCGGGCTCAAACACGAGTGATTTGTCCGCATAGAGGGTCATGCTGCTTATTCAGGAAATCGGTCTGCGGCTAGAGTCTGCGGCGTGCACTGGGAAACGAAGAGATAGCAATGCAAATATACAGCGGTGTGGATTCTGCTTCCCGGTCCGGGTCTTGCTGAATAATGTGGAGGTAAATATCAACCGAGCCTTCATAGGCAGTGGCAACAGGATTGAGACGAGGCTTGTGAGGGCAAGTCAGGACTCACCCATTGCTTTGGTCACCCAGAAAAGGGAACAAAATGCTGCCTTTCACATGGGATACCAACATGACAAATTTCTGATGTCATCAGAAAGCAGCAGAGGAGATAACTTCATTGATACCAGCAGTGACAGAAACAGTTGGTCTCCTGGTGAAGAAAGTGAGTCACAAACACCCGGGTCTCTCTCACTTTGTCATCAAGCCAGAGGGGCAGAGCAGAGCAGCTGCCCGCACCTGGAACAGACCCAGTGATACACCTGCATGGTAGTCACGTCAACCCAATTGGAGTAGAGGCAGAACAGAGCTGCTACCCGGGCCCAGAACAGGCCCAGCGACCCACAGGTGTGGTAGTCACATCACCCCAATTGGAGTTGTTGCAGAGCAGAGCCTTCTCCTGTGCCTAGTACAATCCCAGTGGGTCACCGGCATGGTAGTCACATTACCCCAATAGGAGTAGGGGCAGAGCAGAGCCTTTGCCCATGCCCAGAACAGGCCCAGCAACCTGCAGGCATGGTAGTCACGACACACCAATTGGAGTAGGGGCAGAGCAGAGCCACCACCCGCGCCTGCAAGGTAGCAGACCTGCACCTGACCAGAAGAAGAGGCCCAGCGGCCTGCTGGCACGGCAGACACTTTACCCCATTTGGAGTAGGGGCAGAACAGATCTGTAGCCCGTGCTCACAAGGTATCCTGACCTGCGACCAACCGGCAGACCAGGCCCAGCGGCCCACTGGCGTGGTAGTCACGTCACCCCAATTGGGGTAGGGGTAGAGCAGAGTCGCCACCCACGCAAGCAAGGTAGGCAGACCTGCGACCGATCGGCAGAACACCGCAGGGGTCCACGGGCGTGGTAGACACGTCACACCAATTGGAGGAGGGGCAGAGGAGAGCAGCCTCCTGCGCCTGCATGGTAAGCAGACCTGCGACCGATCAGAATAACAGGCCTAGCGACCCATCAGCGTGGTAGATATATCACCCCAATTGGTGGAACAGCACAGCCACCCCTGCCCCTGCAATGAAGACTTTTCAAATATACAAGAGCAATATAAATATATAGGAAGAAAATTTCAAAATCACAACAGTTTCACCAAGCAGAAAGAAACGCGAGCAGTATGAAAAGAAAAGGAAAAAAGAACCACAAGCAATGCAGGTCAACACAACTTTAGAAGAGTTAATAGCTGCAGCAGATGGAATGTCAGATAAAGAACTCAGGATATACATTCTTCAGATGATCTGAAGTCTCAAGGAAGACATTAGACAGCAAAATCAGACAATGAAGGATCACTTCAACAATGAATTACATAAACAAAAGCAAGAAGCAAAAGATCAACTATACAGGGAGATAGAGGTTGTAAAAAATAACAAACAGAAATCCTAGAAATGCAGGAAGCAATAAACCATCTTATAAACTCAATTGAGAATACTACCATCAGAGTAGAACACTTATAAGATACAACATCAGACAATGAAGACAAAGTATTTCAACTTGAAAAGAACATAGACAGCTCAGCCAAACTGTTAAGAAACCATGAACAGAACATCCAAGAAATATGGGATAAAATAAAGAGACCAAACTTAAGAGTCATTGGGATACAGGAAGGTATAGAGGTCCAAACCAAAGGAATGAGCAATCTATTCAATGAAATAATATGAGAAAACTTCCCAGACTTGAAGAATGAGACAGACTCCCACATTCTAAAAGCCTACAGGACGACGAATGTGAAAAATCATAAGAGATCCACACCTAGACACATTATAATGAAGATGCCCAATATACAGAATAAGGAGAGAATTTTAAAATCTACAAGAGAAAGGAAGCAGATTACATTTAGGGGTAAACCAATCAGGATAACAGCTGATCTTTCAACAAAGACTCTGAAAGCTAGAAGATCCTGGAATGACATTTTTCAATCACAGAAAGAAAATGGGTTCCAACCATGTACTGTGTATCCAGCAAAATTAAGCTTCAGGATGGAAGATGAAATAAAACTTTCCATGATAAGCAAAAGTTAAAAGAATTTGTAGCTAGAAAACCATCTCTTCAAAACATCCTTGGCAAAATATTACAGGAAGAGTAATTGGAAAATAATGAAAACCAACAGTGGGAGGTAGGACATTAAAGGGGGGAAATAATCAAAGAGGAAAACAATCCATGTTTAATAACATAAATAAACAAATATGGCTGGAAGAACAACCCTTATCTCAATAATAACTGTAAATGTTAATGGCTTAAACTCACCAATTAACAGACACAGGCCAGTAGAATGGATCACAAAACAAGAACAATAATATGCTGCCTACCGGAGACGCATTTGATAAGAAAAAGACATACATACACTGAAGGTGAAAGTTTGGAAAAAATCATATCACTATATGGACTTCGGAAAAAAGCAGGAGTGTCCATACTCATATCAAATAAAATAGATTTCAAGCCAAAGTTAATCAAAAGGGATAAAGAGGGACACTACATACTGTTCAAGAGAACCATACACCAGCAAGACATAACAATCATAAATATGTATGCCCCAAACAATGGTGCAGCTATGTTCATCAAACAAACTTTTCTCAAGTTCAAGAGTCTAATAGACCACCATACAATAATCATGGGAGACTTCAACACAGCTCTCTCACCACTCTAACAGGACTTCAGAACAAAAGTTGAAATAGGAAACTATAGAACTCAATAACACAATTAATAACCTAGACTTAATTGACATATATAGAATATACGACCCAACATCAAGCAGTTACATTTTTCCTCAGCAGCACATGGATCCTTCTCAAAAATAGATCATATATTATGTCACAGGGCAACTCTTAGACAAATTAAAGGAGTAGAGATAATACCATGCATCTTATCTTATCATAATGGAATGAAACTAAAAATCAATGATAAAAGAAGGAAGGAAAAACCATGCATCATTTGGAGAATGAACAATAGGTTACTGAATGATCAATGGGTTATAGAAGACATCAAGGAGGAAAATAAAAAATTCTTAGAGAAAAATGAAAACACAGACACAATATATCGGAATCTATGGGACACATTGAAAGCAGTTCTAAGAGGAAAATTCATTGCTTGGAGTTCATTCCTTAGAAAAAGAAAAAAACAACAAATAAATGATCTCATACTTCATCTCAAAATCTTAGAAAAACAAGAGCAAACAACAGCAAAAGAAGTAGAAGGAAAGAAATAATTAAAATCAGAGCAGAAATCAATGAAATCGAAACAAAAGAAACAATTGAAAAAATTGACAAAACTAAAAGTTGGTTCGTTGAAAAAATAAATAAAATGGACAGACCCCTAGCCATGCTAATGAAGAGGAGAGAGAACTGAAATTACTATCATATGGCATGAAAAAGGCAATATTACAACAGATATTTCAGAAATACAGAAGATAATCAGAAATTACTTTGAATCCTTATACTCCAAAATAATAGAAGATAGTGAAGGCATCGAAATATTTCTTAAGTCATATGATCTGACCAGAGTGAGTTAGGAGGATATAGACAACCTAAACATACCAATATCAATTGAGGAAATAAAAGAAACCATCCAAAGACTACCAACTAAGAAAATCCCAGGACCGTATGGGTATACATCAGACTTTTACAAAACCTTTAAATATGAACTAATACCAATACTTTTCAAGCTATTTCAGAAAATTGAAAAAGAGGGAGATCTTCCAAATTCATTCTACGAGGCCAATATCACTCTGATTCCTTCACCAGATAGACACTTCAAAGAAAGAAGACTAAAGACCGATATCTCTAATGAACCTAAATGCAAAAATCTTAAATTAAATTCTGGAGAATCAGTTACAAAAACATATCAAAAAAATGTGGACCATGATCAAGTAGGATTCATCCCTGGGATGCAAGGAGGGTTCAATATACGAAAATCAATAAGTGTTATTCACCACATCAATAGACTTAAAAATAAAAACCATATTATCATCTAGATAGATGCAGAAAAAGCATTCGACAAAGTACAGCATCCCTTTATGTTCAAAACTCTCGAAAAACTAGGAATAACAGGAACATTCCTCAATATTGTAAAAACAATCTATGCTAAACCGCAGGCTAGCGTCATTCTTAATGGAGAAAAATTGAAGACATTCCCTCCAAAATCTGGAACAAGACAGGGATGCCCGCTCTCACCACTTCTGTTCAATATAGTTCTCAAAAGACTGGCCAGAGCAATTAGACAGATGAAAGAAATTAAAGGCATATAAATAGGAAAAGAATAACTTAAATTATCACTATTGCAGATGACATGATTCTATACCTAGCAGACCCAAAAGGGTCTACAAAGAAACTAATAGAGCTAATAAATGAATTCAGCAAAGTGGCAGGATATAAAATCAACACGCATAAATCAAATGCATTCCTGTATATCAGCGACAAATCCTCTGAAATGGAAATGAGGACAACCACTCCATTGACAATATCCTAAAAAAAAAAATGGGAATCAACCTAACAAAAGAGGTGAAAGTCTTATACAATGAAAACTACAGAACCCTAAAGAGAGAAATAGAAGAAGATCTTAGAAGATGTAAAAATATACCCTGTTCATGGATAGGCAGAACTAACATCATCAAAATGGCGATATTACCAAAAGTTCTCTATAGGGTTAATCCAATGCCAATCAAAATCCCAAAGGCATTTCTTGTAGAAATAGAGAAAGCAATCATGAAATTCATATGAAAAAATAAAAGACCCAGAATTGCAAAACAATGCTAAGCTTTAAGTGTGAATCAGGTGGTATAGCGATACCAGACTTCAAACTATACTACAGAGCAATAGTAACAAAAATAGCATGGTACTGGTACCGAAAAAGGCAGGTGGACCAATGGTACAGAATAGAGGACACAGAAACCAATCCACAAAACTACAACTATCTTATATTTGATAAAGGGGCTAAAAGCATGCAATGGAGGAAGGATAGCATCTTCAACAAATGGTGTTGGGAAAACTGAAAATCCATATGTAACAAAATGAAACTGAATCTCTTTCTCTCGCCATGCACAAAAGTTAACTCAAAATGGATCAAGGAGCTTGATATCAAATCAGAGACACACTGTCTGATAGAAGAAAAATTTGGTTACGATGTACATACTGTGGGGTCGGGCTACAGATTCCTCAATAGGACACCCATAGTACAAGAGTTAATAACTAGAATCAACAAATGGGACTTACTCAACTAAAAAAGTTTTTTCTCAGCAAAAGAAACAATAAGAGAGGTAAATATGGAGCCTACATCCTGGGAAGAAATCTTTACTACTCACACTTCAGAGAGAGCCCTAATATCCAGAGTATACAAAGAACTTAAAAAATTAGACAATAAGATAACAAATAACTCAATCAACAAATGGTCCAAGGACCTCAACAGACACTTCTCAGATGAGGACATACAATCAATCAATAAGTACATGAAAAAATGCTCACCATCTCCAGCAGTCAGAGAAATGCAAATTAAAACCACCCTAAGATACCATCTCACTCCAGTAAGATTGGCAGCCATTATAAAGTCAAACAACAAGAAGTGCTGGCAAGGATGTGGGAAAAGAGGTACACTTGTACATTGCTGGTGGGACTGCAAATTGGTGCAGCCAATTGGGAAAGCAGTATGGAGATTTCTTGGAAAGCTGGGAATGGAAGCACCATTTGACCCAGCTATTCCCCTTCTTGGTCTATTCACTAAAGACCTAAAAAGAGCATGCTACAGGGACACTGCTACATCGATGTTCATAGCAGCACAATTCACAACAGCAAGACTGTGGAACCAACGTAGATGCCCTTCAATAGAATAATGGATAAAAAAAATGTGGCATTAACACACAATGGATTATTACTCTGTATTGAAAAATGAAAAAATCACAGAATTTGCAGGAAAATGGATGGCATTAGACTGGATTATGCTAAGTGAAGCTACACAATTCCTGTAAAACAAATGCCAAATGTCATCTTTGATATAAGGAGAGTAACTAAGAACAGATAGGGACAAAGAGCATGACAAGATGATTAACATTAAACAGGGATGAGAGGTGGAAGGGAGGGAGAAGGGAAATTGCATGGAATTGGAAGGAGACACTCTGGGTTATACAAAATTACAAACAAGAGGAATTGAGGGGAAAGGGAAAAATAATACAAGGGGGAGAAATTTATTACAGTAGAGGGAGTAGAGAGAGAAGTGGGGAGGGGCAGGGAGGCTAGGGGGGATAGTAGAGGATAGGAAAGTCAGCAGAATACAACAGACACTAGTATGGCAATATGTGAATCAATGGATGTGTAACTGATGTGATTCTGCAATCTGTATACAGGGTAAAAATGGGAGTTCATAACCCACTTGAATCAAAGTGTGAAATATGATATATCAAGAACTATGTAATGTTCTGAACAACCATAAATAAAAATAAAAAAAAACTATCTTTGGTGCATAATGCACACAATTCTAATATTTCTACAGTAACTGACCCAGTTTAACATCAATGCAAGTAGATTCCTATTGGACATGATGTGTATTTTGACTTTCACTTTTATTCAACACTGATACATTACTATTTCAACAGTTTATGCACATAACAGGATATATATTTCATTCACAATTTAGAAAATTTATAGGCATTTGTTTCACTTTCAATCACTTCCTGCTTCAGAACACATGGATTCCTCCATATTTCTTGACTGGTCTTTTCATGAGACTTTTTTCCAAACATATTATTTTCGATTTCCATAATCACTTTTGAAACAAAACTCACACACACTTCATGATAAACAATAACCCTAAGATTACCATTAGATATATAACTGGTTGGAGTGAATGATTGTATGTCAATATATGATTTCCTATATATTTTCAGATATCAATTCAATCCATTATTTAAAGTGGAACCAGTTATAATATTTATTCACAGTATGGTCTATTCATGCATTATCTCTATATTCATAGACACAGGGTACACCACTTTGTACCCCCAATACTAATTTATATGTCTTCAAATATTGCTCCCAGTAATAGTGGAAGAAATACTCATGTCTTATGATCTACATATACATTTGATCACAATATTTTTCTGGGCACAAAATGCAAAAATCACACTTATGATTGTACCAAATCCTAAATGGAAAGTGAACATGGATTACTAAAACGATAAATGTCCTGGTTGCCTAATGCTTTCAAATGTCATTCCTATTGGTGACGACATATTTGTTTCTTCCTAAGATTATGTATTCAATCTCAACCCTATTGAAAATGTCTAATCCTATCACTCACTGTATAATTGCCTAATTTCGTAAGGTCTGTATTGATATTTTCCTTTCTACATATTTTCCCCAGTTAATCATTGTGAATGACTCTTCACATGTGCTGAAATTTACATTCACTCTATAACCAAAACACTATTGCTACAGAACTTTTGCTCCATGTCCTATACTCACTCTATTTCCTAAACCTAATGACTACCTTCCTAATCCCACCGACTATCTCAATTTGAGTGGATGTTCTCTTCTAAAATCAATCTTCCAAGGTGTAAGGTCCTATGCCATTGATTATCGATTTATCTGAGACATCTGCGCAGAACGTAATTATAAGCTAAGTATCCCAATCAAGGGCCTAATGCCCTTCTGGGCTTCAAATCTTACCTAGATTTCTGTTTCCATACTTATATTTCACCTCTATAATCTTATAAATATCGCAGGTTCCCAATACTATTAATCATCCTTCGCAATGATTCGTAACCCAAATCAAACATGTTATTAACCCTAACCATACACTCTTCCCTCAATCTAACTTTGCAGAAGAGCAGGGACAGAGTTCGTCTTACAATACAGGAATGTAGGGTATCTTCCTCCTGCTGAGAACCTCAAATGTCCATGCAAATTTGATCCCTGGAGAAGATGTAGGCATCTATGAAGGACCTGAGAGAGCAAATGTCATCTTCCATCGCAAACAACCTTTCCAGGATGAAGGGTTGTGTCTGAATAAGCCTCTCTCTTGTTAATGTACACAAGATAGACCAAACCAGGCATGTGTGGAGAGCTGTTCCTGGGTGCCTATGGTTGATATACCATTCTAACTCGTAAAAGTGTCACAGGAAGTAAGGGCAGCCTCCATCTCATAGGACAAAGTGGTTGCCAAGGCAATGACCTCAAAGAATTCCTGAAGGAAGTAATCTCACCTCACTTCCTTGGTGATGGAACTCTCTGAACTTGGAATCCGGGAAGCCAGGCACCCAGAGCCAGTCTCAGTCCCAGTCCCAGTGGTCTTATTTTTTGGATTTACCAAGGACAGAGTCAGTCTTTCTTGGTACCTACTGAGGTGAGGATGAACAAATGTCAGGAAAGCTCTGAAGAGGGGCCTTTCCTGAGACAGCAGGTAGTGGCTCACCGCTGGCTAGTGACAACTTCACAGATTTGGCCAACGAGACCATATCTGACACAGGACAGGCGATTTCATCAGAACATAGTTTGGCCCACCAGTCAGAAGACACTCCCAATAGTCACAGACCTACTTGGGGAAGGAGCTTCCTTTGTGTGTGTGGGTGTGGGTTTGAGATTTTGTCTCATGTTCTGAGAATAGGTAGGAAAGGCGGTTTGTTTGGTTTGGAGTGAACTGTTTCTGGTAAGTCGTTTGACAAGGCCAGTGTTTCTTTGTCTGTGTATCCCACTGTGTCCGTGGTTTTAGATATTAGAAAAGAGAATGAATCATTGGATGTGTCCTGTCTAGACTCAACTTGCCCAATTTATGAATGGACTGCGGCTTGACTTATGGGTGGACAACTCCAACAATCTTCCTAAGTTCCTCTTTTCTTCCTGAATTCTGGCCACTCTCCAGAATAGGCTCATGGTTTTTTGTCCAAAATATGTACCACCTCCAAGCTCTGTGACATGGCCATGTACTGGATAGCTGAAAGAAATGGGAGCATCTCAGAAAACTCAGATATTAGTTTGACCAGGAAATTCTAAGTGAAGAAACCCTGCTTTGGGCCTTTTGCTCACCAATTGTTCTGATGCCCTGAATGTCAGGAAGGTCTTTGCCTCAGGCCACACCATTGTAGAGCCTAAAGAAACAGTTTTCAAATGGAAATGAAAGGGCATCACCTGTGGCTCTTTGCTTAATTGCTTTGGAAAGGGATGTGTCTGATTCAGCCTTTTGGCCCTGTGTGAGACTGTGGCTTAGATTCTCAGCACCTGATGGATCTAAAGAAGGATCCCATGTGTGCATCCAAAACCAAAATGGACAAAAGAGCAGTCAGTGTGGATGAAGTCTCTCGCATTCCTCTGTAAGGTTCCTGTCATCCATCATGTGAGAATAGTGATAATTTGGTTCAAATGTGTTCCTCAAAACCCTGCAGAGGCTAGCCCATAAGTGCTTGGTTTTTCTCAAGACTCCAATTCACATAAAGAATCTAAAACACACAGTCAGTAGGCCTCAAATTGGAGAAGCAGTGCCATATTAATGGCAGGCCTATTTGATCACTCTTGGTTCACTGGAAGGATGTTCTGGCCACCCTTATTTTAGGCAAATGAGGGGCAAGGGAGGTTATATTGGACACTGTCTTGGGCTGCACCCCTCATGGAAACCTCCAGCCAGAGATTATGATGATTGTGTAAATGGAAGAAGATGAGTGCCATGTGGAAGTGTTTTGGATTTAATTGTGGATATTTGTGTGACACTTGGAAGACATAACAAGGTCTACCTGGGCTTGAACTCTGGTGTGATTCCCCTTATAGACTGAGTTCAGGAACTGATCTCAGAGAAGTATTGCCATGTATTGTGCTGTGATTTAAGAGGCGATGTATGAGAGTCACCCTTGGAAACTGAGATCTAGCCCCAGAGTGGCTTTCCACAGAGCACTGGGAATTTCAGCCAAGATAACACATGATTTTATTCGAAAGACTTGGCAGACATAGTTGAGAGTGAAAACACACATGGACCTCATATTGTAGACCTTAATGGGCCTGGCTTAATGTGACCTTTTGGCCATTCTTTGGGAAGCCTTGCCTGTGAGGGTTCTCCAGAGCTTTCATTGAAATAATCTTGCTCACCATTTACTGGTTCCTGAATGAATTGAAACCCACAGTGCCTCCAACTTCATCCTTGAAAAATGTCTAAATAAATACCATGAAATTTTTGAAATTCCCATGACCAGGTGGCACTGGAGAATCTTTGGATGTCCTGTTGCTGATCATGGATGTACCAGACAGTGCCTTGCTTGACTGGGTTTTATGAAAATTGTGTAGAACAGAGGTGCCAGAAAGTTGCAGCCTGCTGAGAAGTGGGCCTAGAGCTGTGGTGGGCAGGAGTGTGATAAAACATCTGTGTTGGAGCAATGTGGATCTTCCATTGACTTCCAAATGGCTTGTGGATTACATGAAGCAGCCAGCAGACCCTTGTAATTAAAGGCATCTTGTTATATGGAGAGGATTCAGGGCAATGTTCAGAATCAGGTTGCTATGGACAAGGATGCAATGTGGCAAGCTTTGAGGGATAGAAGCGTGGTTGGTGAGTTCTTCTGCAGACTCTGAACCACCACACATGACAGAACTCCCTCCAGCACTGTGTCTCAGTTGAACTCCTTGAATTTCATGAAGCAAATACCAAACTCCCAGTTCAGCAGCAAAAACCCCACAAAAAGTGGAGGAGGACCAAATGGCTTCACAGTCCAACGGGGAGACACTTAGCCCCCAGAGGCCACAGTTTACCTAAAAAGAAGAAAATCAACACTGCTACCTCATGTTCATTGGAAAATAAGATACCATGTCCTCCACATCACATAGAGGCAGACCCAGCTTTGATGGTCTCACTACAAAGGAAGCCAATTCTCCTGACAACAACATATTTTTCACGTTCCCAAACTCAGAGGCAGTTGCTCTAAAAGTTTTTAGGCCAGCAGAGCTCCATGTTTGTGGAGTGTTTACCCTGTCCCTTACTTTTGGAAACTCCTCTACAACCTCCAAGGTTGTGAACTCCTGAGCATTTTCCATTCCAGATATGTATTCACTGATTTTCTATCTATTCTCCTCTAACTGTGTCTTACTTGGGGTGAAGGTAATTTCAAGGCATTGTTCTGGATGAGAGTGGGAGGATATTTGTGTAGCATATATTTGCATACAAATTGGATTCAATTTCCAATTTTCCTTTTGAAATACTGAATCCCTGACACTAACCCATACATACTAGAGTCAGACAACTCATCCTAATATGATAGAGAAAAATAACACAAACCTATAGAAATACAAGCAGTTCATTGGAGGCATGTTGTATAGTTGGACTTGCATTTTGCATTATACAAGGTAGGAGTTATAAATCTAGTCAATGTTTAATAGAAAAAGATCTCCATGTGTTTTTAAAGTAAACAAATATGAGAATTCATGTTTCCCTTTCTCTTTAGCCTATTCACACTTGTATATTTATATGCATATATAGAATCCTACCAGGTATCCCACGTACATCTTTGTGAGGTGGCTGACTTGGCAGATACAAATTGTGAGAAGAGATCACTCCTCCTAAATGCTGTTGGAACTGAAAATTCAACCTATAAGGAGCGTCCTAGTAGAACAATATTATACGTAAACTCATGTTCAGTAAAATGAATATTTTTGCATCTGTGGATGATATATATTTACTGATGAATTTCGATTGGCATTTATATTGCTACTTTTTAATGTCTGTGAGTGTTTTGTGTGTGTGTTTGTGTGTGTGTGTGTGTACACTCTCCAGATTTTTCAAAATATGAAATATATGTGTCAAATATACACTCTCTAAATTCATTTATGTTCATGTATGTGGATTTTTAATCAACTTTTCACAAGATTATTCTTGTGAAAAGTTGATTAAAAATATTCAGAAATATTCATCCACCTGAAATACATATTTGTTTCCTAGTACTGAAAACTAACTTCAGGGAATGATGCATACAAATCCTAATTATTCTACAGTAACTGACCCAGTCTAACATCAATGCAAGTAGATTCCAATGGGACATGATATGTAATTCTTTATTCATTTGTATTCGACACTTTTACATTATTATTTCTTCAGTTTTTGCACATCATAGGATATACATTTCATCCACAAGTTCACAAATTTGTAGGCATTTGTTTCAAATTTAATCACTTTTTGCTTCAGAACACATGTATTGTCAAGGTTTCTTTACTGGTATTTTCATGAGTCTTCTTTCCAAACACATTATTTCCATAGTCACTTTTGAAGCAAAACTCACACACTCTTCATGATAAACCAAAACACGAATATTACCATTAGATGTATAACTGCTTGGAATGAATGATTGTATATCAATATACGATTTCCTGTGATTTTTCAGATATTAGATCAATTCATTTTTTAAAGTTGAAAAAAGTTATATTATTCATTCACATTACGGTCTATTCATTCTTTATCTCTATATTCATAGACACAGGGTACACCTCTTTGTACCCCCGATTCTAATTTTACATCTTCAATATATTGCTTGCAGAAATGTTGGAAGACATACTCATGTCACCTGATGTACATATACATTTTATCAAAGTAATATTCTGGACAAAAAAATGTAAAGGTCACATTTATGATTGTACCAAAGCCTAAATGTAAAGTGTACATGAATTACTAAAAACATCCATGTCCAGGTTGCCTAATGCTGTCAATTGTCAATCCTATTGGTGACTACATATTTGTTTCTTCCTAATTTATATATTCAAACTCAACCCTGTTGGAAATGTCTAATCCTATCACTCACTTTATACTTTGCCTGATTTCATAATGTTTCTATTGATATCTGCTTTTCAACAAATTTTCCCAAGTTGATCCTAGTGACTGACACTTCATATGTGCTGACATTTACATTCACTCTATAATCGAAACCCTATTGCTAAAGAACTTTTGGTCCAAATCCTATACTCACTCTTCTTTCTAAACCTACCGACTATCTTCCTAATCCTACCGACTATCCCTTTTTGACTGGATGTTCTCTTCTACATTCAATAAAATGTCCTATGCCATTGTATATCGAATTATCTGAGACAATTTTGCAGAGCATAATTCAAAGCTAAGTATCCCAATCAAGGGCCCAATGTCCTTCTGGGCTTCAAATCATACCTAGATTTCTGTTTTCATACTTATATTTCACCTCTATATTCTTGTAAATATCGCAGGTTCCCAATAGCATTATTCATCGCACAGAATGATTCGTAACCCAAATCAAACCTGTTATTAACCCTAAACATACTCTGTTCCCTCAATCTCATTTTACAGAAGAGCAGGGACAGAGTGGTTTTTACAATACAGGAAACTTGGGGACCTTCCACCTGCTGAGAACTTCAAAGGTCCATGCAGAAATGATACCTGGAGAAGTTGTAGGCAGGTATGAAGGACCTGAGAGAGCAAAAGTCATCTTCCAATGCAAACAACCTGGTCAGGATGAAGGGATATGTATGAATCAGCCTCTCTCTTCTTATTGTAGAGAAGATGGACCAAACCAGGCCTGTGTGGAGAGCTGTTCTTGGGTGCCAATGGTTGATATACCATACTACCTTGTGAAAGTGTCACAGGAAGTAGGGGAAGGCTCCATCTCATGGGACCTTTGGAAGCAACTGTTAGGACAAAGTCGTTGCCAAGGCAGTGACCTCATTCAGTTCCAAAGAAAGTGACATACCTCATTTCCTTGGTGATGGAACTGTCTGAACTTGGTATCCAAAAAGCCAGGCACCAAGAGACAGTCCCAGTCCCAGTCCCAGTGGGCTCAGTTGTTTGGAATAACCAAGGACAGAGTCAGTTTTCTTGGTACCTAATGATGTGAGGATTGCCAAATGCCAGGAAAGCTCTGAAGATGGACCTTTCCTGAGAAAGCAGATAGTGGTTCACCACTGGCTCCTGACAACTGCAGAGAGTTGGCCAAGGAAACCAGATCTGAGAGAAGACAGACCATTTCAGGGGAACATAGTATGGCCCACCAGTCAGAGGACACTCTGGATAGTCACAGACCTACTTGGGTGAAGGAGGTGCCTTTGTGGGAGTGTGTGTGGGTTTATTGTTTTGTCTCATGTTCTGAGAATAGATGGGAAAGGCGGTTTGGTTTGGAGTGGACAGTTTCTAGTAAGTTGTTTCACAAGGTGAGTGTTTCTATGTCTGTGTATCCCACTGTGTCCATTGTTGTAGACATTGGAAAAGAGAATGCATTAATGGATGTGTCCTGTCAAGTGTAAATCTTCCCATATTTCAACCTGCCCAATATATGAATGGAGTGCAGCTTGTCTTGTCGATGTGCAACACCTGCTATCTTTCTAAGTTGCTGTTTTCTTCCTGAATTCTGTCCACTCTCTAGAATATGCTCATGGATTTATGTTCAAAATATGTACCACCTCCAACTCTGTGACATGGCCATGTACTGGATAGCTGAAGAGAATTGCGAGCATCTCAGAAAACTCAGATATCAGTGTGACCAGGAAAGTCTCAGTGGAGAAACCCTGCTTTGGGCCTTTTGCTTACTTATTGTTGTTTTTCACTGAATGTCAGGAAGTTCTTTGCCTCAATCCACCCCTTTGTGAAGCCTGAAGTAAACAGTTTTCAAATGGAAATGAATGGCATCACCTGTGGCTCTTTGCTTAATTGCTTTGGGAAGGGATGTGTCTGAATTAGTCTCTTGGCCATGTGTGTGGCTTTGAGTTAGATTCTCAGCACCTGATGCATCTAAAGAATGATCCCATGTGTGCATCCAAAACCATAATGGCAAAAAAATCATTCATTATGGATGAAGTCTCTTGCCTTCCTCTGTTAGGTTCCTGAACTCCATCAAGTGAGAATAGGAATTCTTTGGGTCAAATGAGTTCTTCAATTCCCTGCAGAGGTTCTTGGGTTTTCGAGAAACTCCAAATCACATAAGAAATTGATACCTGAAATCAGTAGGCCTCAAATTGGAGAAACACAGAAGTATTAACGGCAGGCTTATTTGATCACTCCTGGTTCACAGAAACGGTGTCCAGGCCACCCTGACTTTACGCAAATGAGGAAAAAGCGAGCTGATTTTGGACACTGTCTTGGCTTTTCTCATGACTCCAATTTACATAAAGAATCTACACCCCACAGTCAGAGAGCCTCAAATTGGATAAGCGGAGCAGTATTAAGGGCAGGCCTATTTGATCACTCCAGGTTCACAGGAAGGGTGCCCAGGCCACGCTGAAGTTAGGCAAAAGAGGTGCAAGAAGCTTATTTTGGACATTTTCTTGGGCTGCACAACTCATGGAAAACTCCAGGAAGAGGTTATGATTAGTGTCTATATGGAAGAAGAATAGGGCCATGAGGGAGTATTCTGGTTTTAATTGTTTTCATTTGAGTAGCGGTTGGAAGAGTTGTCTGGGTCCACCTGGACTTGAACTCTGGTGTGATTCTCCTTATAGACTGAGTTCTGGAACTGACCTGAGAGAAGTATTGCCAAGAATTGTGTTGGGATTTTAGGAGGCCAGGCATGAAGTTGCCATTGGAACCTGAGATCTAGGCACAGGTTGGCTTTCCACAGAACACTGCGAATCTCAGCCAGGATATTACATGATTTTATTCTGAAAGACTTGGCATGCATTATAGAGATTCAAAACCCACATGGACCTCGCTTTATAGACCTCAATTGGCCTCGCTTCATGTGACTTTTTGGCCACTCATTGGGTAGCCTTGCTTGTGAGAGTACTCCAGAGCTTTGCCTGAAATTAGTTTCCTAACCCTTTAAGGGTTCCTGAATGAATTGAAACCCACAGTGCCTCCAACTTCATCCATGAAAAATTGCTAGATAATTACCATGAAATTTTTAAAATTCCCATGACCAGATGTCACTGGAGAACCTTTGATGTCCTGTTGATGATCATGAATATACCAGACAGGGCCTTGATTGACTGGGTTTCATGAAAATGGTGTAGAACAGAGATGCTAGTAAGTAGGAGCCTGGTGAGTAGTGGGCCTAGAGAAGTGTTATGCAAGTGAGTGATAAAACATCTGTGGTGGTGCCATGTGGATCTTCCATTGGCTTCCAAATGGCTTGAGACTGACATGGTGCAGCCATCAGACCCATATACGTAAAGGCATATTTTTATATGGAGAGGTTTTAGGGCAATGTTCAGAATCATGTTGCTATTGTCAAGGGGGCAAGCTACGTGGGATAGAACCCTGGTTGGTGCATTCTCCTGGAGACCATGCCCACCACAGCTGACAGAACTCCCTTCAGCACTGTCTCCCATTTGAACTCATTGTATTTCATGAAGCAAATACCAAACTCCCAGTGCAGCAGCAAAAAACACGACGATAATTGGAGGATGACCAAGTTGTGTCACTCCACACGGGGAGACACTTAGCCCTCAGTGGCCACAGTTTACCTACAAAGAGAGAATTCAGCACTGCTGCCTCATTTTTATTGGAAAATAAATAACCATGTCCTCCAGGTCACATAGAAGCAGATCGAGCTTTGATTGTCTCACTACAAATAAAGCTAAAGCTAATGAAAACAACATATATTTTAAGTGCCCAACCTCAAAGGCAGGTTCTCAAAAAGTCTTTAGGCCAGCAGAGCTCCATGTTTGTGGAGTGTTTACCCTGTCCCTTACTTTTGGAAACTCCTCTACCACCTCCAAAGATGTGAAATCTGGAGCATTTTCCATTCCTGATAGGTATTCACAGATTTTCTAACTCTTCTCCTCTAATTGTGTCTTACTTGGGGCGAAGGTAATGTCAAGGCATTGTTCTGGAGGAGAGTGGGAAGAATTTTCTGTAGCATATATTTGCATACACATTGGATTCAGTTTTTTATTTTCCATTCAAAATACTGAATCCCTGACTCTAACCCATACCCGACCAGACTCTGACTACTAATTCTAATATGATGGAGAAAACTAACCCAAACAGAATAGAAATACAAGCAGTTCAGAGTAGGCCTGGTGTATTGTTGGACTTGCCTTTTGCATGATACAGAGTTGGAGTCATGAATCTAGTCGATTTGTTGTTGAAATAGTTGTCCATGTATTTTTAAGGTTAACAAATATGTGAATTCCTGTCTCCCTTTCTCTGTATTCTTATATGCACATATAGATTCCTACCTGGTACCACACGTACATTCTTGTGAGGTGGCTGACTTGGCAGATACAAATTGTTAGAAGAGATCACTCCTACTAAACTTGTTGGAATTGGATATTCAACCTATGGGTGAGCTTGCTAGTTGAAGAGCATTATACATAAATCCATGTTCAGTAAAATTAATATTTTTAGATCTCTGGATGATGCATATTTTATAATGAATTCTGATTGACATATATATTGCTACTTTTTTGTCTGTGTGTGTGTTTTGTGTGTATATATATATATATATATATATATATATATATATATATATATATACACTCTCCAGATTTTTCAAAATATGAAATATATGTGTCTTATATACACTACCTAAATTCATTCACGTTTATGTATGTGGATTTATAATCAACTATTCACAAGATTATTCTGAGAAATATTCATCCACCTGAAATTTGCCTAATGATCTCAAATGTCAATCCTATTTGTGACTACATATTTGTTTCTTCCTAAGATTATATATGTAAACTCAACCCTGTTCAAAATATCTAATCCTATCACTCACTTTATACTTTGCCTGTTTTCGTAATGTCTCTATTGATATCTGCTTTCCTACATATTTTCCCCAGTTCATCATTGTGACTGACTCTTCACCTGTGCTGACATTTACATTCACTCTCTAATCGAAACCCTATTGCTAAAGAACTTTTTTTTCCAATTCCTATACTCACCCTTATTCCTAAAAGTACTGACTATCTTCCTAATGCTATAGACTATCTCTTTTTGACTGGATGTTCTCTTCTACATTCAATCATCCAAGTAAATGTGGGGCGAGCTTCAGAGGAGGAGACAACCAACAGACTATCTCATGCAACATCAAAGGGTTTTTTTGGTGTCCAGCATGCTGGGGCTCAGAGATCACTTGAATCGAGCAGATAGCCCTGAGAATAGCTTAAGTAGAGCTTATATACTTTCCCTGGAGAGGGCAGGGAGGGAATTTTATTGATGGGTCAGGGCGAGTGGGTGGTTTGCGTGCAACTGGGTGAGGGAGTACATTCTGCAGTTGCGCAGCTGGGGACAGAACATTCTGGGAACAAGATTTGCAAGCATTTCTGAAGATTTCAACAGTGTTTTGTTAAGCATACAGAAAAATAAGAAGTGACAAGTACCTATTTTATTAACCTTTAATTCCCCACTTCTTCTTCTGGCTACTTTTAATCATAAAAATGATCATTGGAGGGTGTCACATTCTATGTCTGCTAGTGGGGTATTACCATAAGTTTAACTCGTCCAATTTGAGCCTGGAGAAAAGAAATTACACGGTTGAGCAAACAGGGTTTTATAGTTAGCAATAATATCAGGATTATTATTGGACCTGCCAGGTTGATAAAAACGTAGTTAACCAGGAGGAGTGTGTGAACCAAGACTCAAGCCACCCTTTTTGGGCCTCTCTCTCTTGTTGATGCTCTTCAAGGTGTCTTTTAAATTTACTCATAGATTTTATTACAACTCCAGTATGGTCAGCATAAAAACAACATTCTTTCCTCAATGCATCACAAAGGCCCCCTTCTCTAATAAAGAGGAGGTCCAACCCTCAACTGTTCTGTAAAACAACTTCAGAGAGAGAGGTTAAAGATTCATGCAAAGCTCTGATGGGGGTTTCTAATATCTTAGTTTTGCTCTATTGCTGCTTCTAATTGGGTCATTTGTTGTGTCCCATGGACAATGGCAGTGGCTCCTGTGCCCACCCGTGCAGCAACTCCTATTCATAATAGGATGGCTAAAGTGAGCGATACATGTTCCCAGTGGAACCGGTTGTATGCCCCCCCCATTTGATCTTCAAACGAACCTGCATCATGATAGAGCACTCTGGGAAACATCTGCACCATTTCAAAATTAATCCCATCTGTTGACCATTTCATGAAAACATAAACAATGTTTAAGTATATAGAATTATGCTGTTGTAGGGACAGACAAGGCAAGGCACCTAAGGCACTGAAGACAGGGAAACAGTCCTATTTTGTTGCAACCGGATTCAGAGGGCATTGCTTCTGTTGTAATCAATTAATCCCCTGAAACTCAAGTTTAGGTAGTTTCAGAATTTTGTACCCAGCATATAAGGATGGGGCTCAGAAGTTTACAGTCTGCAGAAGTTCAAAAAAGCAGTATTTGTTTCTGATTTTTCCTCTGTTCTGGGCAAGTTAAATTTTCAAGGACAAATGGGAGGGGGAGAGCTTTTTATTCCCTTTCTTATTTTCCCCCTGCCAGCTGTTACAACGGAGCCCATTTGGTAATTTCTTTATCTTAGAAATGTAGCCATTTCTGTGAAGCCCCAGCTGAAGGCCAGAGGCCTTGTTCACATATTTTGTGAAAAACAAGTTAGGGGTTGTCTAGCTTAGAAGTACTGAGTTTTTTAACCAGTGGCCAAGTAGAACAGGGCAATACAAAAAGAGAAAGTTTATCTACATTGAACTCTTTATAGAAACTCTATGCTGAAAGTTCTAAATTCAGCCATGGTGAAGACTTCTGGAGAAGGACATTTAAGACTTTTCTGTGGGCCTGGTACAGAGGGGGAATACGGGGAAGGTGGGGCTGAGAGAAGCTCTGAGGATCTGAGAATGAGGAAAAAGAGAGATGTAAAAAAATAATTGGAAAGGGGTTTGGGAATTTCCTAGCAACAAAACTTCAGCAGTAGAACAGGTAGAGCAGAGCAGAAAACGGGAGTGAGTATCCCAAAATTCTGTGAGGGACTTTAAATTTTAGTAACCTGTTTTCAGTGATGACAAAGCAACTTTAATGGCCATTTATATTACATCTTGGATAAGGGTCTGAGAGCTCTCCTCAGCTCGTTTGAGCTTTGGGTTAGCTGGAAAGAGGACCTGGTGGGACCCGGTGAGGGCACTGACAGGAGAAGAGAGGAATGAGTCGGTGGAGGGGTACCTCAGTACCTGCTACCTCACTAGTGGGCAATTGTCTGAGAACTGGTGGAGGTTTGGGTTTCTGATCTAGTAATTGGAGGGGAGAAATCAGGTTGCTGAGGTGGGAGTGACAGCAGAGAGTCTGGAGCAGAAGGCTGAGGATAAACATCTATTGGAGAAGCATAGTTCAGGATGTGAGTGAAGGAGGGAAAAGGCTTCCACATAGGGGAATCTCCTTTCACCCTTTTGAGCACTTGCAGAAGTTAAAAAGGTCACGCAAAATTTGAGGATCTAGAGACCCCTCTGGGGGCCATCCTTTTTCTGTTTTCTACTTGGTAATATGGCCAATGCTGTGTACTGAATTTGATGAAGTATTGGGGTTCCATCAGGCAGCCCCTGTATGATCACATCTCCATGAAATACAGAAGAAGTCGGCTTTTCCCCCACACAGCCGTTACTGTTTGTGGCTTTGATAGTTTGCCGGGCAAACATAGTAATCTAGGCTAGCCAACCGCATCTGGCTCGCGTGTCCCTACATCCATAAAGTTTGTTTCCATTATCTATGGTACGGAAGTGATTTAATGGTATTTTAGTGGGATTTTCTTCATCAGGGATATCCCAATAAAAAAGACCTATGGCCAGCTGACAAATGTCTGGGTGGAGAGATGGCCACCAGGTCCCTAAAGGGGCTGTATGTGAGATAGATTATACTCTTTTCCAGTAGGATTTGTGATCAGCCATCGCTGCTTAACAGGCTGATGAGGGTTAGGACTACTTGTGGCCAAGGGGAGAGTATATAACCTTATCCACATGGCGAATACACAATTTGAAACTGTTACCAGTCTTTTCCAGTTTCCAGAAAGATTCTGGACAAGGAGCAGGCTTGAGATGAGAGGCATGGATCCAGGAAGTGATTCTGTATACCTTTACCACTGTAGGTGTTATAAGTAACACCTGGTATGGTCCTTTTCAGCAGGGTTCCAGGGATGACACCTGATGTCATCTTACATACATGAAGTCTCTTATTTGATATGGATGTGGAATCCCCTGGTACACAGTTTGGTAGGCAGTGGCCAGCTATTTTCACAGGTATCACTGAGTTCTTTCAAGAGCTTTAAGTCTGTCAACCAAGAGGGTGTGAAATGGATCCTTAGGTCTTACAGTTGGGCTTAGGACCCTTACTGGACGAGGGCCACCATAGAGAATTTCTCAGGGGGTAAGGCTACTCAAAGAAACAGAAGGATTTTTTCTTGCATGAAACATTGCATAAGTCAGGAGCATAGTCCAATCTTTTATGCTGGTCTCTAAGCTTAATTTCGTTAAGGTCTCTTTAATTGTTCTATTCATTCTTTCTACTTGTCCTGAACTCTGGGGTCTATAAGCACAATATAACTTCCAATTAATCCCCAGGTTCCTGGCTAACCCCTGACTTACCTGGGCCATGAACATCGGTCCATTATCAGATCCTATTACCGGCTTAGCTTCCTCCAATGGTAGAGAGGCTTAGTCAGAAGCAGGGGAATCACTTAGAGTGTGTTGTGTGTTAGGGGACGAGGGCAGTGGATAAGGAGGGGAAGAAGAGTCCAGTAGAGTCAAATCTTGTGACTCAGGGAGAACAGAGGGTGGAGGAGGTGGAAGAGGTGAGGGTTTGAGAGATCATGGGGGAAGGAGTATGAGCAGAGGCATGGGCAAGGAAAGGCTTCACCCATGGTGGAGGAGATTTGCAGAGGTTGGCAAAGTTAAGATATATGGCTGTTGATCAGGATGGATATGTGGCCCTGGCTGAAAGACAATATCTCTGACTTTTTAAATTAGTGGGAAGTAGAAAGATATTTCTAGGGGCCATACGACTCCAAAATGGGCCATTCTGAGGCACAGAGAGTCTGCCAGGTCTAGCGTTTTACTAAAAAAAGAAAGATACTGAGCCCATAAGCAGACTTTGGTTCAGTGATCAAGGGTCAGGGACAGAGCCATTGAAGTGCTCTGTCCCATAATGAAAGGTACACAAACAGTAAAAGCAAAGTCACATGACACAGATAAGACAAGACCATGAAGACAGGCAATGGACGTCCAACACTGAGACCAGGAATGCGTAGCCGGCAAAACCCGACAGGATGGCAATACCTAATCTAAAACAAAATATCACTGAGTCGATGAAGCAATTGTTCCTTGATTCTCCGAGTCCTCTGCGGGGTCCCCCATGGAGGTGCCCTATGTCTCTGTGACACGTCTCTCAGCCACCGTCGGAGAGACCCCAGGCTCTTCATCTCCAGCAATTTTGCCAAGCCCTAACATGACACCTGAAACCAGAAAGAGGCGCCTTACTTGCTCCGAGAGGAGCCCGTTGGGGGTCTCTCATCCGCCACTGCCAGAACTCGGTGGAACCTCAATATGTAAAGGTCAGGCGAGTGTCGGAGGAAGAGACTACCAAGAGACTGTCTCATGCAAAAGCAAAGGGTTTTTTTTGGGTCCAGCTTGCTGGGGCTCACAGCTAACTTAAATAGATCAGAGAGCTCTGAGAACAGCTTATGCAGAGCTTACATACATTTCTTGGAGAGGGAAGGGAGGGAAGTTTACTGATGTGTAAGGGTGAGTGGGCGGTTCGCGTGACACCGAGTGAGGCAGTACATTCTGCAGTTTGGCAGTTGGGAACAGTACATTCTAGAACAAGATTAGCAAACATTTCTCAAGATTTCAACAGTGTTTTGTTAAGCATACAGAAAAACAGGAAATTACAAGTACCTATTTTATTAACCTTTCACTACCGACTATCCCTTTTTGACTGGATGTTCCTTCTACATTAATTCATGCAAGGTACAAGGACCTATGCCATTGTATATTGATTTATCTGAGACATCTCTGCAGAACGTAATTCAATGCTGCGTATCCCAATCAAGGGCCCAATGCCCTTCTGGCCTTCAAATCATACTTAGATTTCTTTTTTCATACATATATTACACCTATATATTCTTATACACATAGCAAGTTCCCAATACCATTATTCATCCAGCACAATGATTTCTAACCCAAATCAAACATGTTTTTAACCATAATCATACACTGTTCCTTCAATCTAACTTTATAGAAGAGCAGGGAAAGAGTTGATTTTACAATAAAGAAATGTAGGGAAACTTCCACCTGCTGAGAACCTCAAAGGCCCATGCAGAAATGATCCCTGGAGAAGATGTAGGCAGCTATGAAGGACCTGAGAAAGCAAAAGTCATCTTCCATGGCAAACAACCCGGTCAGGATAAAAGGTTGTGTCTGAATTAGATTCTCTTCTTAATGTAGAGAACATGGACCAAAACAGGCCTGTGTGGAGATCTATTCCTGGGTGCCTATGGTTGATATACCATTCTAACTTGTGAAAGTGTCACAGGAAGTAGGGGCAGCCTCAATCTCATGGGACCCTTGGAAGCAACAGTTAAGACAAAGTGGTTGCCAAGACAGGGACCTCATTCAGTTCAGGAAGGAAATGACCTCACCTCACTTCCTTGGTGATGGAACTTTCTGAACTTTGGATCCAGGAAGCCAGGCACACAGAGCCAGTCCCAGTCCCCATCCCTGTGGTCTCACTTATTTGAATTTACCAAGGACAGTCAGTCTTTCTTGGTACCTTCAGACGTGAGAAGAACAAATGCCAGGAAAGCTCGGAAGCGTTGCTTTTCTTGAGAAAGCAGTTAGTGGCTCACCGTTGGCTCCTGAGAAGTTCACAGAGTTTGCCAAGGAGACCAGATCTGAGACAGGACAGGCTATTTTGGGGGAACATATTATGGCCTACAAGTCAGAGGACACTCCGGATAGTCAAAGACCTACTTGGGGGAAGAAGGTGCCTTTGTGGGTGTGGTTGTGGGTTTGTGGTTTTGTCTCATTCTCTGAGAATAGGTAGGAAAGTCAGTTTGTTTCGTTGGAAGTGGACTGTTTCTAGTAAGTCGTTTAACATGGCGAGTGTTTCTCTGTCTGTGTATCTCACTGTGTCCGTGGTTGTAGACATTAGAAAAGAGAATTCATGAATGGATGTGTCTTGTCTAGTAGAAAGCTTCTCAGCATTCATATTGCCCCATTTATGAATGGACTGTAGCTTGCCTTATTGATGTGCAACACCTGCTATCTTCCTAAGTTCCTGTTTTCTTCCTGAATTCCGGCCAATCTCAAGAATAGGCCTATGGTTTTGTGTCCAAGATCTTTACCACCTCAAAGCTCTGTGACATAACAATGTACTGGATAGCTGTAGGGAATGGGGAGCATCTCAGAAAACTCAGATATCAGTGTGACCAGGAAAGTCTCAGTGGAGAAACCCTGCTTTGGGCCTTTTACTTACCAATTGTTCTGTTGCCCTGAATGTCAGGAAGGTCTTTGCCTCTGGCTACCCTTTTTTGAAGCATGAAGAAAACAGTTTTCAAAGGGAAATGATTGGGCATACCTGTGGCTCTTTTCTTAAGTGCTTTGAAAAGGGATGTGTATGAATCAGCCCCCTGGCCCTGTGTGTGGCTGTGACTTAGATTCTCAGCACCTGATGGATCTAAAGAAAGTTCCCATGTTTGCATCCAAATGAAAAATGGCCAAAAGAGCAGTCATTGGGATGAAGTCTCTTGACTTCCTCTGTAAGGTTCCTGAACTCCATCAAGTGAAAATAGGGATCCTTTGGGTCAAATGAGTTCTTCAAAACCTACAGAGGCTAGCCCATAGGTGTTTGGTTTTATCATGACTAAAATTCACATAAAGAATCTAAACCCCACAGTCAGTAGGCCTCAAATTGGAGAATTGGAGCGGTATTAATGGCAGGCCTATTTGATCACTCCTGGTTCACAGGATGGGTGTCCAGGCCACCTTGACTTTAGGCAAATGAGGGTCAAAGGAGCTTATTTTGGACACTGTCTTGGTCTGCGCCCCTCATTTAAACATCCAGCCAAATTATGATGAGTGTCAATATGGAAGAAGATGAGGGCCATATGGGAGTGTTCTTGTTTTAATTGTGGTAATTTGTGTGGTAGTTGGAAGAGATGACTGGGATCACCTGGGCTTGAACTCTGGTGTGATTCCCCTTAAAGAATGAGTTCTGGATCTGACCTCAGAGAAGTATTGCCGTGAATTCTCTTGGGATTTTACTACGCCACGCGTGAGAATCGCCTTTGGAAACTGAGATCTAGGCCCAGGATGGCTTTCCAAGGAGCTCGGGGATTCTGAGCCAGGATATCACATGATTTACTTCTTGAAGACTTGGCAGCCCTAGTTGAGAGTCCAAACACATATGGACCTCACATTGTAGACCACAATGTGTCTGGATTCATGTGACCTTTTTGCCAGTCTTTTGGAAGGCTTTTCTGTGAGTGTTCTCCAGAGCTTTCATTGAAATGAGCTTCCTCACCATTTAATGGTTCCTGAATTAATTGAAACCCACAGTGCCTCTAACTTCATTTTTGAAATATGACTAGATTAATACCATGAAATTTCTGAAATTCCCATGACCAGGTGGCACTGGATAAACTTTGGATTTCCTGTTGCTGATCATGAGTGTACCAAAGAGTGCCTTGATTGACTGGGTTTCGTGAAAATGGTGTAGAACAGAGATGCCAGTAATTTGGATCCTGCTGAGTACTGGGCATAGAGCAGTGGACTCTAGGTGTGTAAATAAATATTTTTGGTAGGACCACCTGGATCTTCCATTGGCTTTGAAAGACTTGCGACTGACATGGTGCAGGCAGCAGACCTTTATATGTAAAGGCATCTTGTCATATGGAGAGGTTTCAGGGCAATGTTCAGAATCAGGTTGCTATAGTCAAGGGGAAAGCTATGTAGGATAGAAGCCTGATTCGTACATTCTCTTCGCGACCCTGACCAACCACACATGACAGAACTCCTCCAGCATTTTTATCCCAGTTGAACTCCTTGTATTTCGTGAAGCAAGTACCAAACTCCCAGTGCAGCAGTAAGAAACACCCTGGAAAGTGGAGGATCACCAAATGGCTTCACAGTCCACATGGGAGACACTTCAGCCCAGTGGCCTCAGTTTACCTACAAAGAGAGAATTCAGCACCGCTGCCTCATGATCATTGGAAAATAAGAAACCATGTTCTCCAGGTAACATAGATGCAGACCCAGATTTCATGGTGTCACTACAAACGAAGCTAAATCTCCTGACAATTACATATATTTCTTGTTCCCAACCTCAGAGGAAGTTTCTCAAGAAGTCTTTAGGCCACCACAGCTCCATGTTTCTGGATTGTTTACCCTCTCCCTTACTTTTGGAAACTGTTCTACCACCTCCAGTGTTGTGAACTCCTGAGCATTTTCCATTCCACATAAATTCACAGATTTTCTAACTCCTCTCCTCTAATTGTGTCTTACTTTTAGCGATGGTTATGTCAAGGCATTGTTCTGGATGAGAGAGGGAAGATTTATGTGTATCACATTTTTGCATACACATTAGATTCATTTTCCTTTTTTCCATTTGAAATACTGAATCCCTGACACTAACCCATACCCTACTAGACTCTGACTACTAATCCTAATATCATGGAGAGAAAGAAACCTAACCGAATAGAAATACAGGCCTTTCATAGGAAGCATGGTGTATACTTCTATTTGCCTTCTGCATTATCAAGAGTATGTGTTTTAAATCTAGTCAACTTTTCATTGTAATATTTCTCCATGATTTTTTAAAATTATCACATATATAAATTCCTGTCTCCCTTTCTCTGTATCCTATTCAGCACATGTATTTTTTTATGCATATATATAATATCCTACCTGGTATCACACGGACATTCTTTTGAGCTCCCTGACTTTGGAATATAAAATTGTGAGAACAGATGACTCTCCCTAAATAATGATGGAACTGAAAATTCAACCTATGGGTGAGCTTCCTAGTGAAAAACACTATACATAAATCCATGTTCAGTAAAATGAATATTTTTGAATACGTGGATGAATTATATTTCATGATGAATTTCGATTGGCATATATATTGCTAAATATTAATGTGTGTGTGTGTGTGTGTGTATGTGTGCATGTGTGTGTGTGTGTGTGTGTGTGTGTGTTTGTGTATTTTTTTTAAATCTGGAAAAAATATATATGTATATATATATATATATATTTTTTTTTCCTCCAGATTTTAAAAAAAATATGAAAAATATGTGTCTTATTATACACTCCCTAAATTCATTTATATTCATGTATGTGGGTTCAAAATCCAATCTTTACAAGATTATTTTCAGCAATATTTATATTCCTGTAATACATTTTTGTTTCCTACTACTGAAAACTAAGTTCAGTAGGTGGTGCATACAAATCCTAATATTTCTACAGTACCTGACCCAGTTTAACATCAATGCAAGTATATTGCTATGGGACATGATGTGTATTTTGAAGTTCATTTTTATTCAACACTGGTATATTACTATTTTATCTGTTTATGGACATCATAGGATATATTTTTTCATCCACAACTTCACAAAATTATAGGCATTTGGTTCACATTCATTTACTTACTACTTAAGAACACATGTATTCCTCCATGTTTCTTTACTGGTCTTTTCACTAGACTTCTTTCTAAACACATTATTTTTTATTCCGTAATCATTTTTGAAGCAATACTCACCCTTCACGATAAACCGTAACCCTAATATTACCATTACATATATAACTGGTTGGAATGATTGTATATATATCAATATAAGATTTCCAATATATTTTCAGATGCAAACTCAATCCATTATTTAAAGTTGGAACTAGTTATATACTTTATCACAATATGGTCTATTCATGCAACATCTCAATAATCATCAACACAAGGTACACCTATTTGTATCACCAGTACTAATTTATAAGTTTCCAGAATATTACTCCCCATAATGGTGGAAGAAATACTCATGTCACCTTATCAACATATACAATTTATCACGGTAGTATTCTGGACACAAAATGCAAAGGTCACACATATGATTGTACCAAAGCCTAAATGGAAAGTGACCATGGATTACTAAAAACATCCATGTCCAGGGTGCCTAATGCTCTCAAATGTCAATCCTATTGATTACTACATATTTGTTTCTTCCTAAGATTATATATTCAACCTCAAGCCTGTTGAAAATGTCTAATCCTATCACTCACTTTATACTTTGCCTGATTTCCTAATCTTTCTATTGATATCTGCTTTCCTACATATTTTTCCCAGTTCATCATTGTGACTGTCTCTTCACATGTGCTGACATTTACATTCACTCTCTAACTGAAACCCTATTGCTAAAGAACTTTTGGTCCAACTCCTAGAGTCACTCTTCTTCCTAAACCTACTGACTATCTTCCTAATCCTACAGACTATCCCTTTTTGACTGGATGTTCTCTTCTACATTCAATCATCCGAGGTACACGGTCCTATGCCATTGTATATCGATTTATCTGAGACCTCGGTGCAGAACATAATTCAAGCTAAGTATACAAATCAAGGGTTCTGTTGCCCTGAATGTCAGGAAGGTCTTTGCCTCAGGCCACCCCTTTGTGAAGCCTGAAGAAAAAATTTTCAAATGGAAATAAATGGACATCACCTGTGGCTCTTTGCTTAATTGCTTTGGAAAGGGATTTGTCTGAATCTGCCTCTTGGCCCTGTGTGAGGCTGTGGCTTAGATTCTCAGCACCTAATGGATCTAAAGAAAGAACCCATGTGTGCATTCAAAACCAAAATGGCAAAAAGAGCAGTCATTGTGGATGAAGATTCTTGCCTTTCTCTGTTAGGTTCCTGACCCCCTTCAAGTGAGAATAGGGATCCTCTTTGTCAAATGAATTCTTCAATGCTCTGCAGATATGCTTGGGTTTTCTCATGACTCCAAATCACATAAAAAATCTATACCTGACATTCAGTAAGCCTCAAATTATAGAAACAGAGCGGATTTAATGGCAGGCCTTTTTGATCACTCCTGGTTCACAGGAAGGGTGTCCAGGCCACCCTGACTTTAGGGAAATTAGAGGCAAGGGAGCTTATTCTGGAAACTGTCTTTGGTTGCGACCCTCATGAAAACTTCCATCCAGAACTTTTGATGAGGGTCTTTATGGACGAAGATGAGGGCCATGTGGGAGTTTTTTTGTTCTAATTGTGGTCATTTGTGTGGGGGTTGGAAGAGATGACTTGGTCCACCTGGGCTTGAACTCTGGTGTGATTTCCCTTAGAGCCTGAGTTCTGGAACGTACCTCATAGAAGTATTGAAATGAATTGTGTTGGTTTTTAGGAGGCCACGCATGAATGTCACCCTTTGAAACTGAGATCTAGGCCCAAGGTGGCTTTCCACAGAGCAATGGGAATCTCAGCCAGGAAATCACATGATTTTATTCTGAAAGACTTTGCAGCCATTGTTGGCCCTCGGAAGCAAGAAGGAGTGGCCATACTCATATCGATTAAAATCAACTTAAACCTAAGTTAATCAAAAGTGATAAAGAAGGACACTATATACTGTTAAAAGGCACCATTAACCAACAAGACATAACAATTATCAATTTGTATGCATCAAACAATGGTGGTGCAAAGTCATAAAACAAACTCTCCTCAACTTCAAGAGTCATATAGGCTATAACACAATAATTACGGGTGACTTCAGCACACAACTCTCGCAATTGGACAGATCCTCTAGAGAAAATCTGAATTAAGAAACTATAGAACTTAATAGAACAATCAATAACCTAGACTTAACCAACATATATAGAATATATCAAACATCATAAAGTGGATACATGTTCTTCTCAGCAGCACATTGGTCCTACTCAAATATAGACCATATATTATGCCATATGGAAACTCTTAGTAAATATAAAAGTATGGAGATAATACCATGCACCATATCTGATCATAATGGAATGAAACTTGAAATTAATGATTGAAGAAGGAAGGAAAAATTCTACATCACATGGAAAATGAACAATAGGTTACTGAATGATCAATGGGTTACAGAAGACATAAAGGAGGAGATAAAAAATTTCTTAGAGACAAATGACAATACAGACAAAACATACCGGATTCTATGGAAAACAATGAAAGCAGTTTTAAGAGGGAAATTCATTTCTTGGAATTCTTTCCTCAAAAAAAAAAAAAGAAAAAAAACAACAAATAAATGATCTCACACTACATCTCAAAAACCTAGAAAAAAAAAGCAAAACAACAAATGTAGTAGAAGACAAGAAATAATTAAAATTAGAGGAGAAATCAACAAAATTGAAACAAAAAAAATTGAAAAAATAAAAGCTGGTTCTTTGAAAATAAATTAAATCGACAGGGCCTTAGCCATGCTAATGAAGAGAAGTAGAGAGAGAACTCAAATTACTAACATATGGGATAAAAAAGGCAACATCACAACAGACACTACAGAAATTCAGATGATAATTAGAAAGTATTTTGAAACCCCATATTCCAATAAAACAGAAGATAATGAAGATATTGATAAATTTCTTATGTCATATAATCTGCCAAGTTTGAGTCCGGAAGACTCACACAATTTAAATAGACCAATAACAAAGGAAGAAATAGAAGAAACCTTCAAAAGACTACCAACCAAAAAAAGCCCTGGACCAGATGGTTATACAGCAGAGTTCTACAAAACGTTCAAAGATGAATTAATACCAATACTTTTCAAGCTATTTCAAAAAATAGAAAAAGAAGGAGTTCTTCCAAATTCATTCTATGAGGCCAACATCACCCTGATCCCAACACCAGACAAAGACACTTCAAAGAAAGAAAACTACAGACCAATATCTCTAATAAACTTGGATGCAAAAATTCTCAATAAAATCCTGGCAAATAAAAAACAAAAGCATATAAAAAAATTGTGCTTCATGATCAAGAGGGATTCATCCCAGGGATGCAAGGCTGGTTCAATATACGGAAATCAATAAATGTAATCCATCACATCAATAGACTTAAAGAGAAGAACCATATGATCATCTCGATAGATGCAAAAAAAGCATTCTACAAAGCACAGCATCCCTTTTTCTTTAAAACTCTATAAAACACTAGGAATAACAGGAACTTACCTCAACATGGTAATAGCTATATATGCTAAACCTCAGGCTAGCATCATCCTAAATGGAGAAAAACTGAAGGCATTCCCTCTAAAATTTGCAACAAGACAGGGATGCCCTCTATCACCACTTCTATTTAATTTAGTTCTTGAAATACTATCCAGAGCAATGATACAGACAAAGGAAATTAAAGGCATAAAAATAGGAAAATAAGAACTTAAATTATCGCTATTTGTGGATGACATGATAATATATTTAACAGACCCAAAAGGGTCTACAAAGAAACTGCTAGAGTTAATAAATGAATTCAGCAAATTGGCAGGATATAAAATCAACACGCATAAATCAAAGGCATTCTTGTATATCAGCAACAAAACTTCTGAAATGGAAATGAGGAAAACCACTCCATTTACAGTATACTCAAAGAAAATAAAAAACTTGGGAATCAACCTAACCAAAGAGGTGAAAGATTTATACAATGAAAACTACAGAACCCTAAAGAGAGAGATAGAAGAAGATGTTAGAGGATGGAAAAATATGCCCTGTACATGGATAGGCAGAAATAACATCATCAAAATGGCGATATTACCCAAAGTTCTCTACAGGTTTAATGCAATGCCAATCAAAAACCCAATGGCATTTCTTGTAGAAATAGATAAAGTAATCATGAATTTCATATGGAACAACAAAAGACCCAGAATAGCGAAAGCAATTCTAAGCAGGAAGTGTGAATCCAGAGTTCAAACTGTACTACAAAGCAATAGTAACAAAAACAGTGTGGTACTGGTATCAAAACAGGCAGATGGACCAATGGTACAGAATAGAGGACACAGAGACATATCCACAAAATTACGACTTTCTTATATTTGAAAAGGGACCTAAAAGCATGCAATGTAAGAAGGATAGCATCTTCAACAAATGGTGCAGGGACAATTGGAAATTCATATGCAACAAAATGAAACGGAATCCCTTTCTCTCACAATGCATAAAAGTTAACTCAAAATGGATCAAGGAGCCAGATATAAAATCAGAGACACTGCGTCTGATAGAAGAAAAAGTTGGCTACGATGTACATACTGTGGGGTTGGGCTCCAAATTCCTTAATAGGACACCCATAGCCCAAGAGTTCATAAAAAGAATAAACAAATGGGACTTACTTAATCTAAAACAGTTTTTTCTCAGCAAGAGAAACAATAAGAGAGTTAAATAGAGAGCCTACATCCTGGGAACAAATTTTTACCCCTTACACTTCAGATAGAGCCCTAATATCTAGAATATACAAAGAACTCAAAACAATTAAACAATGAGATAACAAATAACCCAATCAACAATGGGCCAAGGATCTTAACAGACACTTCACAGAGGAGGATATACAATCAATCAACAAGTACATGAAAAAATGCTCACCATCTGTAGCAGTCAGAGAAATGCAATCAAAACCACCCTAAGATACCATCTCACTCCAGTAAGATTGGCAGCCATTATGAAGTCGAACAACAATAAGTGTTGGTGAGGATGTGGGGTAAAGGGTACACTTGTACACTGCTTGTGGGCCTGCAAATTGGAGAGTCCAATATGGAAAGCAGTATGGAGATTCCTGGGAAAGCTGGGAATGGAACCACCATTTGAGATATCGCCCTTCTCAGACTCTTCCCTGAGGATCTTAATAGAGAGCAGTATAAGGATACTGCCACATCGATGATCATAGCGGCACAATTCACAATAACTAGACTGTGGAACCAAACTAGATGCCCTTCAATAGACAAATGGATAATAAAAATGTGGCATCTATACACAATGGAGTATTACACAGCACTGAAAATGACAAAATCATAGAATTTGCAGGGAAATGAATGGCATTAGAATAGATTATGCTAAGCGAAGGTATCCAATCCTTAAAAAACAAATGCCAAATGTTTCCTTTTATATAGAGAGAGCAAATAAGAAGAGAACAGGGAGGAAGAACATGAGAAAAATATTAAAACTAAACAGAGATGAGTGGGGGGAGAGAAAGGAAGAGAGAAGGAAAATTATATGGAAATGGTAGGAGACTACTCAATGTTACACAAAATTACATATAAGAGGTTGTGAGGCTAAAGAGGGGAAAACAAGGGAGAGAATTAAACAACAGCAGATGAGGTAGAGAGGGAAGATGGGAAGGGAGGGGGAATAGTAGGGGATAGGAAAGGTAGCAGAATTCAACAATAACTAGTATGCTATTATGTAAAAACGTGAGTGTGTAACTGATGTGATTCTGCGATTTGTATTTGGGGTAAAAATGGGAGTTCATAACCCAATTAAGTCAAATGTATGAAAGATGATATATCATGAGCTTTATAACGTTTTGAACAACCAAAAAAAAAAAAAAGAATTGAATTTCCAATATTTGAGTCATATAACAACTTTATTTTTTAATAAAATTGTATTTTATTTGTTATCTTACTTGCTGGTATCTGCCTTTCAGTTTTAAAAAACTATGTGCTTTAGCCATTCATCCATGTAGTATGTAACAGAAAATTTTGAGTGTCTCCATATAACCAGATTGGCAAGGCATCAAGGTTTCCTTCACAAACAAGGTGAAGGCTTTGCCATTAGAAATTTAATATTCTGCAAAACAATTTTTTTTAACTTTTCAATTAAATTTCCAAAAAAATTTAGAAAAAAAAAGAATCTAAACCCCACAGTAAGAAGGCCTCAAAGTGGAGAAGTGGAGCATTTACGGCAGGCCTATTTGATCACTGCTGGTTCACAGGAAGCGTGTTCAATCAACCCTGATGTTAGGCAAATGAGGGGAAAGGGAGCTTATTTTGGGCACTGGTTTGGATGTGCACCTCATGGAAAACTCCATCCAGAGGTTATGATGTGTGTTTATATGGAAAAAGATGAGGGCCATGTGGGAGTGTTTTGGTTTTAATTGTGGTCATTTGTGTGGTAGTTGGAAGAGATGACTGGGTCCACCTGGGCTTGAACTCTGGTGTGATTCCCCTTAGAGAATGAGATTTGGAACTGACTTCAGAGAAGTATTGCCATGAATGTTGTTGGGATTTCAGGAGGCCACGCATGAGAGTCGCCCTTGGAAACTGAGATCTTGGCCCAGAGAGGCTTTCCAGAGAGCACTGGGAATCTCAGCTAGGATATCACAGGTTTTATTCTGAAAGACCTGGCAGCCATCGTTGAGAGTCAAAACACACATGGACCTCACATTGGAGACCTCAATGGGCCTGGCTTCATGTGACAATTTGGCCACTCTTTGGGAAGCCTTGCCTGTGAGAGATCTCCAGATCCTTCATTAAAATGAGCTTCCTCAACATTTAATGGATCCTGAATGAATTGAAACCCACAGTACCAACAACTTCATATGTGAAAAATAGTTAGATAAATACCATGAATTGTTAGAAATTCTCATGACCAGGTGGCACTGGAGAACCTTTGGATGTCCTGTTGCTGATCATGAGTATACCAGACAGTGCCTTGATTGACTAGGTATCATGAAAATGGTGTAGAACAGAGATGCCAGTAAGTTGGAGCCTGATATGTAGTGGGCCTAGAGCAGTGGTGTGCAGGTGTGTGATAAAACATCTGTGGTGGGGCCTGTGGATCTGCCATTGACTTTCAAATGCCTTGACACAGACACGGTGCAGCCAGCAGACCCTTCTATATAAAGGCATCTTGTTATATGGAGATTTTTCACGGCAATGTTTAGAATCAGGTTGCTATGGTCAAGGGGCAAGCTATGTGGGATAGAAGCCTATTTGGTGCATTCCCATGCGGACACTGACCCACCACACGTGACAGAACTCCCTCCAGCACTGTGTCCCACTTGAACTCCTTGTATTTCGTGAAGCAAATACCAAACTCCCAGTGCAGCAGCAAGAAACACAATGAAAAGTCGAGGATGACCAAGTGGCTTCACAGTCCACATGGGGTGACACTTAGCCCCCGTGGCCACAATTTAGCTACAAAGAGAGAATTTAGCACTGCTGCCTCATGTTCATTGGAAAATAAGAAACCATGTCCTCCTGGTCACATAGATGCAGACCTAGCTTTGATGGTCTCACTACATCGGAAGTTAAAGCTCCTGAAAACAACATATATTTCAAGTGCCCAAGCTCAGAGGCAATTTCTCAAGAAGTGTTTAGGCCAGCAGATCTCCATGTTTGTGGAGTGTTTACCATGTCACTTACTTTTGGAAACTGCTCTATCAACTCCAAGGTTGTGAACTCCTGAGCATTTTCCATTCTAAATATATATTCACAGATTTTCTAACTCTTCTCCTCTAATTCTGACTTACTTGGGGCAAAGGGAATGTCAAGTCATTGTTCTGGATGAGAGAGGGAAGATTGTTTTGTAGCACATATTTGCATACACATTGGATTCATTTTCCAATTTTCTGTTTGAAATACTGAATCCCTGACACTAACCCATACCCTACTAAACTCTGACTACTAATCCTAATATAATGGAGAAAAATAACCCAAACAGAATAGAAATACAAGCATTTCAGAAGAAGCATGGTGTATAGTTGGAATTACCTTTTGCATGATATAAGGTAGGAGTTATAAATCTAGTCAATTATTTGTTGAAATAATTTTCCATGTGTTTTTAAAGTTAAGAAAAATGTGAATTCCTGTCTCCCTTTCTCTGTAGCCTATTAAGCAAATGTATTTTTATATGCACAAATAGAATCCTACCTGGTTTCACATATACATTCTTGTGAGGTGGCTGACTTGGCAGATACAAATTGTGAGAAGAGATCACTCCTCCTAAACGCTGTTTTAACTGAAAATTAAACCCATGGGTGAGCTTCCTAGATGAACAACACTATACACATATTCATGTTCAGTAAAATGAATATTTTGGGATATGCGGATGAGTTATTTTTCATGATGAATTTCAATTGGCATATATATTGCTACATTATAATGTGTGTGTTTGTGTGTCTATATATACATTATATATATATATATATATATATATATATATATATATATATATATATATATTCTCCAGATTTACCAAAATATGAAATATATGTGTCTTCTTATACACCGCCTGAATTCATTCATATTCATATATGTGGATTTATAATCAACTTTTAAAAAGTTTATTCTCAGAAATATACATCCACTGAAATAAATATTTGTTTCCTAGTACTGAAAACTAACTTCAGGGAAGGGTGCTTACAAATCCTAATATTTCTACAGTAACTGACCAAGTTTAACATCAATGCAAGTAGATTCCTATTGGATATGGTGTGTTTATTAAAGTTCATTTTAATCAAACCTGGTACGTTATTATTTCTTCAGTTTATAGACATCATAAATTATATCCTTTCATTCACAAGTTCACAAATTTATAAACATTTGGTTCACTTTCAATCACTTCCTCCTTCAGAACACTTATATTTCTCCATGTTTCTTGACTGGTCTTTTCACTAGACTTCTTTCTAAAGACATTATTTTCGATTCCATAATCATTTTTGAAGCAAAACTCACACACTATTTATGATAAACGGTAACCCTAATATAACCATTAGATATATAAGTGGTTGGAATGAATGTATGTATATCAATAAATGATTTCCTCTATTTTTTCAGATATCAATACAATCCATTATTTAAATTTGGAACCAGTCATATAATTTATTCACAGTATGGTCTATTAATGCATCATCTCTATATTCATCAACACAGGGTAAGCCGATTAGTATCCCCAGTACTAATTTATATCTTTTCAAAATATTTCCCCCAGAAATGGTGGAAGAAATACTCATGTCACCTGATCTTCATATACATATTAACACAGTAATATTCTCGACACAAAATGCGAAGGTCACCCTTATGATTGTACCAAAGCCTCAATGGAATGTGAACATGGATTACTAAATATATCCATGTTCAGGTTGCCTAATGCTCTCAAATGTCAATCTTATTGGTGACTACAAATTGGTTTCTTCTTAAGATTATGTATTCAACCTCAACCCTGTTGAAAATGTCTAATCCTATCACGTTATACTTTGCCTGATTTCCTAATGTCTCTATTGATGTCTGCTTTCCTACATATTTTCCCCAGTTCATCATTGTGCCTGACTCTTCACATATGGTGTCATTTATATTCACTCTCTAACCAAAACCCTATTGCTAAAGTACATTTGGTCCAAATCCTAGACTCACTCTTCCTTCTAAACCTACTGACTATCTTCCTAATCCTACACACAATCCCTTTTTGACTGGATGATCTCTTCTACATTTAATCATCTGAGGTACAGGGTCTTATGCCATTGTATATCAATTTAACTGAGACCTCGGTGCAAAACATAACTCAAGCTAAGGATCCCAATCAAGGGTCCAAATCCTTCTGGGCTTCAAATATTACCTAGATTTCTGTTTTCATACTTATGTTCTACCTCTATATTCTTATAAATATCGCTGGTTCCCAATACCATTATTCATCCAGCAGAATGATTTCCAACCCAAATCGAACATGCTATTAATCCTAACCATACAATGTTCTTTCAATCTCACTTTACAGAAGAGCAGGGACAAAGTTGGTATTACAATACAGGAAGTTAGGAGATCTTCCAACTGCTGAGTACCTCAAAATCCATGCAGAAATGATCCCTGGAGAAGATGCAGGCAGCTATGAAGGACCTGAGAGAACAAAAGTCATATTCCATGGCAAAAAACATGGTCAGGATGAAAAGATGTGTCTGAGTCAGCCTCTCTATTCTTTATGTAGGGAAGATGGACCAAACCAGGCCTGTGTGGAGAGCTGTTCCCAGGTAACTATGGTTTCTATACCATTCTAACATGAGAAAGTATCACAGGAAGTAGGGCAGCCTCCATGTCAGGAGACAATAGGAAGAAACTGTTAGGACAAAGTGGTGGCCAAGACAGTGACCTCATTCATTTTCTGAAGGTAGTGACCTCACCTCACTTCCTTGGTGATGGAGCTCTCTGAATTTTGTGATCCAGGAAGCAAGGCACCCTGAGCCAGTCCCAGTCCCAGTCGCAGTGGGCTCATTTCTTTGGATTTTCCAGGAACAGAGTCAGTCTTTCTTGGTACCTACTGATGTAAGGGTTGCCAAATACCAAGAAAGCTCTGAAGAGGGGTCTTTCCTGAGAGGATAGGAATTGGCTCACCACTGCGTCCTTACAACTTCACAGATTTGACCAAGGAGACCAGATCTGAGACAGAAAGGCCATTTCTGGGGAGCATTGTATGTCCTACCAGTCAGAGGACATTCCAGATAGTCACAGACCTACTTGGAAGAAGGAGGTGCATTAGAGGGTGTTGGTTTGTGTTTGTGGTTTTTTCACATGATCTGAGAATAGGTAAAAAAGGAGGTTTGTTTGGTTTGGAGTGGACTGTTTCTAGTAAGTCATTTGACAAGGAGACTGTTTCTGTGTCTGTGTATCCCATTGTGTTTTTCTTTGTAGATATTAGAAAAGAAAATAGCTCATTGGGTGTGTCCTGTCTAGTAGAAAACTTCCCAGTATGCATCCTTCCCAATTAATGAATGGACTGAGGCTTGCCTCATCCATGGGCAACACCTGCTATCTACCTAATTTCTCATTTTTTTCTTGAATTCTGGCCACTCTCAAGATTAGTATCATGTATTTTTGTACAAGATACGTACCACCTCCAAGCTCTGTGACATGGCCATGTACTGGATAGTTGAAGAGAATGGCGAGCATCTCAGAAAACTCACATATCAGAGTAACCAGGAAAGTCTCCTAGGAGAAACCCTGCTTGGGGGCTTTTGATTACCTATTGTTCTGTTGCTCTGAATGTCAGAAAGGTCTTTGCCTCATGCCAAACCTTAGTGAAGCCTGAAGAAAAGAGTTTTCAAATGGAAATGAATGGGAATCACCTGTGGCTTTTTACTTTATTGCTTTGGAAAAAGATTTGTCTGAATCAGCCTCTTGGCCCTGTGTGAGCCTGTGGTTTAGATTTTCAGCACCTGATGGGTCTAGAGAAAGATCCCATGTGGGCATTCAAAACCAAAATGGAAAAAAGATCAGTCATTTTGGATGAAGCCTCTCGCCTTCCTCTGTAATATTTCTGACCTCCATCAAGTGAGAATAGGGATCATTTGTGTCAAATGAGTTCTTCAAAGCCCTGCAGAGGCTGGACAATAGGTGCTTGCGTTTTCTCATGACTCCAATTCACACAAAGAATCTATACCCCACAGTCAGTAGGCCTCAAATTTGAGAAGTGGAGCAGTATTAACAGCAGTCCTATATGATCACTTCTGTTTCACAGGAATGTTGTCCAGGCCACCCTGACTTTAGGCAAATGAGGGGCAAGGGAGATTATTTTTGACACTGTCTTGGGCTGTGCCCCTGATGGAAACCTCCAGCTAGAGTTTATGATTAGTGTCTATATAAAAGAAGAAGAGGGCCCTGTGGGAGTGTTTTGGTTTTAATTGTCATCATTTGTGTGGCAATTGGAAGAGATGCCTGGGTCCACCTGGGCTTGAACTCTGTTGTGATTCCCCTTAGAGACTGAGTTGTGGAACTGAACTCAGAGAAGTATTGCCATGAATTGTGTTGGGATTTTTGGAGGCCACGCATGAGATTCGCCATTGGAAACTGAGATCTAGGCCCAGGGTGACTTTCCACAGAGCACTGGGAATCTCAGCCAGGATATCACAAGATTTTATTTTGAAAGATTGTCAGCCATAGTTGAGAGTCAAAACACACATGGAATTCACATTGTAGACCTCAATGGGCCTGGCTTCATGTGACCTTTTGCCCACTCTTTGGGAAGCCTTGCCTGTGAAAGTTCTCCAGAGCTTTCATTGAAATGAGATTCCTCACCTTTTAATGGTTCCTGTATAAATTAAGTCCCACAGTGCCTCCAACTTTATTATTGAAAAATATCTAGATAAATACCATGAATTTTTTGAAATTACTATGACCAGGTTGCACTGGAGAACTTCTGAATGTCCTGTTTCTGATCATGATTGTACCAGACAGTGCCTTGATTGACTGGGTTTCATGAAAAAAGTGTAGAACATAGATGCCAGAAAGTTGGAGCCTGCAGACTAGTGGGCCTAGAGCAGAGGAGTGTAGGTGTGTGAAAAAAACATTTGTGGTGGGGCCACTTGGATCTGCCATTGGCTTAGAAAGACTTGTGACTGACATGGTACAGCCAGCAGACCCTTCTATGTAAGGGCATCTTGTTATATGGAGAGGATTCCTGCCAAAGGTCAGAATCAGGTTGCTATTGTCAAGTTGAAAAGCTATGTGGGATTGAAGCCTCACTGGTGCATTTTACTAACCCACCACACGTGAGAGTACATCCTCCAGCACTGTGTCCCAGTAGAACTCCTTGTATTTCGTGAAGCCAATACCAAACTCACAGTGCAGCAGTAAAAAACACCACGAAAGTGGATAATGACCAAATGGCTCTACAGACAACACAGTTAGATACTTAGACCCCAGTGGCCAAAGTTTACCTACAAAGAGAGAATTCAGCACTGCTGCCTCATGTTCACTAGAAAACAAAAAACCATGTCATCCAGGTCACATAGATGGAGACCCAGAATTGATGGTCTCACTACAAAGGAAGCTAAAACTACTGACAACAATATATATTTTAACTGCCCGACCTCAGAGGCAGTTTCTCAAAAAGTCATTGGGCCAGCAGAGCTCCATGTTTGTGGAGTGTTTACCCTCTCCCTTTTTGTAACCCGTTCTACCTCCTACAAGTTTGTGAACTCCTGAGCATTTTTCTTTCCACATATGTATTCACAGATTTTCTAACTTTTCTCCACTAATTGTGTCTTATTTGGGGCGAAGGTAATGTCAAAGCATTGTTCTGGATGAGAGTGGGATGATTTTTGTGTAGCACATATTTGCATACACATTAGATTCATTTTCATATTTTCCATTTGAAATACTGAATCCCTGACACTAACCCATACCCTACTAGACTCTGACTACTAATCCAAATATGATGGAGAAAAAGAAACTTAACAGAATAGAAATACAGGCCTTTCATAGGAGGCATGGTGTATACTTGGACTTGCCTTCGGCTTTATCAACGGTATGTGTTATAAATATAGTCAACTTTTCATTGTAATACTTCTCCATGAGTTTTTAAAATTAACACATATGTAAATTTCTGTCTCCCTTTCTCTGTAGCCTATTCATCACATGTATTTTTTAATGCATCTTTAGAATTCTACCTGGTATCACATGTACATTCTTGTGAGCTTGATTATTTTGGAAGATACAAATTGTGAGAAGAGATCACTCCCTCTAAATACTGATGGAACTGGAAATTCAACCTATGGGTGAATTTCCTAGATGAACAATATTATGCATAAATAAATGTTCAGTAAAATGAATATTTTTGGATACGTGGATGATATCTATTTTATTATGATTTTCAAATGGCATATATATTGCTACATTTTAATGTCTGTGTATGTGAGTATCTATCTATCTATCTATCTATCTATCTATCTATCTATATAGATATAGATATCTACTCTTTAGATTTTCCAAAATATGAAATATATGTGTCTTATTATACACTTTCTAAATTTACTCATGTGTGTGTATGTGGATTTATAATCAAATTTTCACAAAATAATTCTTAGAAATATTCATCCACCTTAAATACATATTTATTTCCTAGTACTGAAAACTAAATTCAGTGAATGGTGCATACAAATCGTAATATTTCCACAGTGACTGACCCAGTTTCACATCAATGCAAGTAGACACCTATGGGACCATGATGTGTATTTTGAAGTTCATTTTTATTCAACACTGATACATTACTATTTCTGCAGTTTATGGACATAATAGGATATATTCTTTCATCCACAATTTCACAAATTTATAGGCATTTAGTTCACTTTCAATCACTTCCTACTTCAGAACACATGTATTCCTCCATGTTTCTTGACTGTTCTTTTAATGAGATTCTTTCTAAACACATTATTTTTGATTTCCATAATCATTTTTGAAGCAAAACTCAGACACTCTTCATGATAAACCATAATGCTAATATTACCATTAGATGTATAACTGGTTAGAATGAATTTATGTATATCAATATAAGATTTCCTATATATTTTCAGATATCAATTCAATCCATTATTTAAAGTTTGAACCAGTTATATTATTTATTCACAGTATGGTCTATTAAGGCATCATCTCTATATTCATAGACCGATGGTATACCTATTTGTATCCCAAATACTAATTTATAAGTCTTTAAAATATTGCTTTAAGAATATTGGAAGAAATACTCTAGCCACCTGATATATATATACATTTCATCACAGTAATATTCCTGACACAAAATGAAACGGACACACTTATGATTGTACCAAAGCCTATATTGAAAGTGAGCATGTATTACTAACAACATCCATGTCCTGATTAACTAATGATCTCAAATATCATTCCTATTGGTGAGTACATATTTGTTTCTTCCTAAGATTAAATATTGAAACTGAACCCTGTTAAAAATGTCTCATCCTATCACTCACTTTGTACTTTGCCTGATTTCCTAATGTCTCTATTGATATCTGATTTCCTACACAATTTCCCCAGTTCATCACTGAGATTGACTCTTGAAATATGCTGACATTTACATTCACTCTCTAACAAAACCCCTATATCTAAAGAACTTTTGGTCCAACTCCTAGACTCACTGAAATGGGTTCTTCAAAGCCCTGCAGAGGGTAGCCCATAGGTGCTTGGGTTTTCTCATGACCCCAATTCACATAAAGAATCTATGCCCCACAGAGAGTAGGCCTCAAATTGAAGAAGTAGAGCAGTATTAATGGCAGGCCTATTTGATCACACCTGATTCACAGGAAGGGTTTCCAGGCCACCCTGAATTTAGGCAAATAAGGGGCAAATGAGCTTATTTTGGACACTGTCTTAGGCTGCGCCCCTCATGGAAACCTCCAGCAAGAAGTTATGATGAGAGTTTATATTGAAGAAGATGAGGGCCATGTGGGAGTGTTTTGGTTTAATTGTGGTCATTTGTGTGGTAGTTGGAAGAGATGACTGGGTCCACATGGGCTTGAACTCTGGAGTGATTCCCCTTAGAGACTGAGTTCTGGAAATGAACTCAGAGAAGTATTGACATGAATTGTGTTGGGATTTTAGGAGGCCACACATGAGAGTTGCCCTTGGAGACTGAGATCTAGGCCCAGGATAGCTTTCCAAAGAGCACTGGGAATCTCAGCCAGGATATCACATGACTTTATTCAGAAAGACGTGGCAGCCATTGTTGAGAGTCAAAACACACATGGACCTCAATTGTAGACCTCAATGGGCCTGGCTTAATGTGACCTTTTGGCCACTCTTTGGGAAGCCTTGCCTCTGAGAGTTCTCCTGAGCTTTAATTGAAATAATCTTCCTCACCATTTCATGGTTCCTGAATAAATTGAAAGCCACAGTGCCTCCAAATTCATCCTTGAAAATTGGCTATATAAATACCATGAATTTTTTAAATTCCCATGAACAGGTGGCACTGGAGAACCTTTGGATATCTGTTGCTGATCACGAGTGTACCAGACATTGCATTGATTGACTGGGTTTCATGAAAATGGTGAGAACAGAGATGCCAGAAAGTTGGAGCCTGCTGACTAGTGGGCCCAGAGCAGTGGTGGGCAGGTGTATGATAAAACATCTGTCGTGGGGACACGTGGTTCTGCCATTGGTTTCCGAATGATTTGTGACTGACATGGTGCAGCCAGCAGAACCTTACAAGTAAAGGGACCTTGTTATATGGAGAGGTTTCAGGGCAATGTTCAGAATCAGGTTGCTATGGACATGGGTGCAAGCTTTTTGGGATAGAAGCCTGGTTGGTGCATTCTCCTGCAGACCCTCATCCACTACACGTGAGAGTACTCCCTCTAGCACTGTGTCCCAGTTTTTCTCCTTGTATTACGTGAAGCCAATACCAAACTCCCAGTGCAGCAGTAAGAAACACCACGAAAAGTGGAGTATGACCAAATGGCTTCACAGATCACATGGTTAGACACTTAGACCCCAGTGTCCTCAGTTTACTAACAAAGGGAAAATTCAGAACTTCTGCCTCATGTTCAATAGCATATAAGGAACCATGTCATCCAGGTCACATAGATGCCGACCCAGGTTTGATGGTCTCAATACAAAGGAAGCTAAAGCTCCTGACAACAACAAATTTTTCAAGGGCCCAAACTCAGAGGCAGTTTCTCAACAACTCATTAGGCCACCAGAGTTCCATGTTTGTGGAGTGTTTACCCTGTACCTTACTTTTGGAAATTCCACTACCACCTCCAATGTTGTGAACTCCTGAGCATTTTCTTTTCCAGATATATATTCACAGACTTTCAAACTCTTCTCCACTAATTGTGTATTACTTGTGGCGAAGGAAATATCAAGGCATTGTTTTGGAGGACAGTGGGAAGATTTTTGTCTAGCAAATATTTGCATACACATTAGATTCATTTTCCTATTTTCCATTAGAAATACTGAATCCCTGTCACTAACCCATACCCTACTAGACTCTGACTACTAATCTTAATATGATGTAGAAAAAGAAACCTAACAGAATAGAAATACAGGCCGTTCATAGGAGGCATGGTGTATACTAGGACTTGCCTTCTGCTTTATCAAGTGAATGTGTTATAAATCTAGTCAACTTTTCATTGTAATACTTCTCCATGAGTTTTTAAAGTTAACACATATGTACATTTCTGTCTCCCTTTCTCTGTACCCTATTCATCTCATGAAATTTATTATGCATATTTAGTATCCTACCTGGTATCACACGTACATTCTTGTGAGCTTGCTGTTTTAGGAAGATACAAATTGTGAGAAGAGATCACTCCCCCTAAATACTGATGGAACTGAAAATTCAACATATGGGTGAATTTCCTAGATGAACAGCATTATACATAAATCCATGCTCAGTAAAAAGAATAGTTTTGGATATGAGGATGATATATATTTCATGATGAATTTTGATTGGCATACATATTACTACATTTTAATGTCTGTGTTTGTATCTTTATATATATATATATATATATATATATATATATATATATATATATATATATATATTTTTTTTTTTCTCCAGATTATTCAAAATATGAAATATATGTGTCTTATTTTACACTCACTAATTTAACTCATGTTCCTATATGTGGATTTATAATCAAATTTTCACAAAATTATTCTCAGAAATATTCATCCACATGAAATACATATTTATTTCCCAGTACTGAAAACTAACTTCGGTGAAAGGTGCTTACAAATCCTAATATTTGTACAGTAACTGACCCAGTTTAACATCAATGCAAGTAAAATCCTATGGGACATGATGTGTATTTTGAAGTTCATTTTTATTCAACACTGGTACATTACTATTTCTTCAGTTTATGGACATTATAAGATAATACATTTCATCCACAATTTAACAAATCTGTACGCATTTGGTTCACTTGCAATTACTTCCTGCTTCAGAATATATGTATTCCTCCATGTTTCTTGACTGTACTCTTCATGAGATTATTTCCAAACACATTATTTTCGATTTCCATAATCATTTTTGAAGCAAAACTCCCACACTCTTCATGATAAACCATAATGCTAAAATTACCATTAGATGTATAACTGGTTAGAATGAACTTATGTATATCAATATAAGATTTCCTATATATTTTCAGATATCAATTCAATCCATTATTTAAAGTTTGATCAAGTTATATTATTTATTTACAGTATGGTCTATTAAGGCATCATCTTTATAATCATAGGCACAGGGTACACGTACTTGTGTCCCCAATACTAATTTATAAGTCTTAAAATGTTGCTTTCAGAAATGTTTGAAGAAATACTGTAGTCACCTGATATACATTTACATTTCATCACAGTAATATTCCTGACAAAAAATGCAATGGACACCCTTATGATTGTACCAAAGCCTAAATTTAATGTGAGCATGTATTACTAACAACATCCATGTCCTGATTAACTAATGATCTCAAATATCATTCCTATTGGTGACTACATATTTGTTTCTTCCTAAGATTATATATTCAAACTCAACCCTGTTAAAAACGTCTTATCCTATTACTCACTTTGTACTTTCCCTGATTTCCTAATGTCTCTATTGATATCTGCTTTCCTACACATTTTCCCCAGTTCATCACTGTGACTGACTCTTCACATATGCTGACATTTGCATTCACTCTCTAACCAAAACCCTATATCTAAATAACTTTTGGAAATATCCCTTTTTGTCTGGAGGATCTCTTCCTCATTCAGTCATCCAAGGTACAAGGTCCTATGCCATTGTATAACGATATATTTGAGACAACTTTGCGGAAATAATTCAAAGCTAAGTATCCCAATCAAGGGCCCAGTGTTCATCTGGGTTTCAAATCTTTCCTAGATTTCTGTATTCATACTTATATTACACCTATATATGCTTGTAAATATCGGAGGTCCCCAATACCATTATTCATCTCGCAGAATGATTCCTAACCCAAATTGAACATGTTATTAACCCTAACCATGCACTGTTCCCTCAATTTAACTTTACAAAGACCAGGGACAGAGTTGGTGTTATAATACAGGTAGGTAGGGGATCTTCCACCTGTTGAGAACCTCAAGTTCCATGCAGAAATAAACCCTGAAGAAGATGTAGGCAGCTATGTAGGACCTGAGAGAGCAACAGTAATCTTCCTTGGTAAAATACCTGGTCAGGATGAAGCGATGTGTCTGAATAAGCCTCTCTTTTCTTAAAGTAGAGAAGATGGACCAAACCAGGTCTGTGTGGAGAGCTGTTAACATGTGCCTATGGTTGATATACCATTCTATCTTGTGAATGTGACACAGGAAGTAGGGGAAGCCTCTCTCTCGTGGGACCCTTGGAAGCAAATGTTAGGATAAAGTGGTTACCAAGGTAGTGACCTCATTCAGTTCCTGAAGGAAGTGACCTACCTCACTTCCTTGGTGATGGAACTCTCTGAACTTGGGATCCAGGAAGCCAGGCACTCAGAGCCAGTCCCAGTCCCAGTCCCAGTGGGTTCACTTGTTTGGATTTACCAAGGACAGAGTCAGTCTTTTTGGTACATACTGATGTGTGGATGGCTAAATGCCAGGAAAGCTCTGAAGAGGGGCCTTTCCTGAGAAAGCAGGTAGTGACTCACTGATTGATGCTGAAAACTTTACAGAGTTGGTAAAGGAGACCTGATCTGAGACAGGACAGTCCATTTCGAGGGAGCAGAGTAAGGCCCATCAGTCTGAGGACACTCTGGATAGTCACAGACCTACTTGGGGGAAGGAGGTGCCTTTGTGGGTGTGGGTGTGAATTTGTGTTTTTTTATCATGTTCTGAGAATAGGTAGGAAAGGCAGTATGTTTGGTTTGGAGTGGACTGTTTTTAGTAAGTCATTTGACAAGGCGAGTGTTTTTAGGTCTGTGTATCCCACTGTTTTCGTGGTTGTAGACAACACCTACTTCTTTCCTTAGTTCCTGTTTTCTTCCTGAATTCTGGCCACTCTCCAGAATAGGCTCATGTTTTTTTGTCCAAGATATGGACCTCCGTCGAGTTCTGTGACATGGCCATGTACTGGATAGATGAAGGGAATTGGGAGCATCTCTGAAAACTCGGATATCAGTGTGACCAGTAAAGTCTCAGTAGAGAAACCCTGCTTTGTGCCTTTTGCTTACCTACTGTTCTGTTGACCTGAATGTCAGGAAGGTCTTTTCCTCAGGCCACCAGTTTGTGAAGCCTGAAGAAAAGTGCTTTCAATTGGAAATGAATGAGCATCACCTGTGGCTCTTTGCTTAATTGCTTTGGAAAGGGATGTGTCTGAATCATCCTTTCGGCTCTGAGAGAGGCTGTGGCTTTGATTATCAGCACCTGATGGATCTAAAGAAAGATCCCATGTGTGCATCCAAAACCAAAATGGCAAAAAGATCAGTCATTGTGGATGAAGTCTCTTGCTTCCTCTGTTAGGTTCCTGACCTCCATTAAGTAAGTATAGGGATCCTTTGAGACAAATGAGTTCTTCAAAGCCCTGCAGCAGTGCTTGGGTTCTCACATGACTCCAAATCACATAAAGAATCTATACCTCACAGTCAGTAGGCTTCAAAATGAAGAAACAGAGCAGTATTACTGGCAGGCCTATTTGATCAATCCTGGTTTACAGGAAGGGTGTCCAGGAAACCCTGACTTTAGGAAAATGAGGGGCAAGGGAACTTATTTTGGACACTGTCTTGGGCTGCGCCCCTTATGGAAACCTCCAGCCAGAGGTTATGATGAATGTCTACATGGAAGAATATGAGGGCCATGTGGGAGTATTTTGGTTTTAATTGAACATATTGTTAACCCTAACCATACACTGTTCCCTCAATCTAAGTGTTCAGAAAAGCAGGGAAAGATTTGGTCTTACAATACAGGAATGCAGGGGATCTTCCACCTGCTCAAAACTTCAAAGTTCCATGCAGAAATGAACCCTGGAGAAGATGTAGGCAGCTATGAAGGATCTGAGAGAGCAAAAGGCATCTTCCATGGCAAACAGCCTGGTCAGGATGAAGGGTTGTGTCTGAATCAGATTCTCTCTTCTTAATGTAGAGGAGAGGCCTGTGTGGAGAGCTGTTCAGAGGTGACTATTGTTTCTTTACCATTCTAACTTGTGAAAGTGTCACAGGAAGTAGGGACATCCTCCATGTTATGAGACCTTAGGAAGCAAATGTTAGGACAAGTTGGTTGCCAAGGCAGTGACCTCACTCAGTTACTAAAGGAAGTGACCTCACCTCACATCCTTGTTGATGGAACTCTCCAAATTTGGGTTCCAGGAATCTAGGCACCCAGGCCCAGTACCAGCACCAGTTCCAGTGTTCTTACTTGTTTGGATTTTCCAAGGACAGAGTCAGTCTTTTGTGGTACCTACTTATGTGAGAATGGCCAAATTCCAGAAAAATTCTGAAGAGGGGCCCTTCCGGAGAAAACAGATAGAGGCTCACTGCTGGCTCCTGACAACTTCACAGAGTTGACCAAGGAGTCCAGATCTGAGACAGGACAGACCATTTCTGGGGAACATAGTATGGCCCTCCAGTCAGAGGACACTCTGGATAGTTCCAGACCCACTTGGGGGAAGGAGGTGCCTTTGTGGTTGTGGGTGTGGGTTTGTGGTTTTTTCTTTTGTTCTGAGAATAGTTAGGAAAGGGGGTGTGTTTGGTTTGGAGTGGACTGTTTCTAGTTAGTCCTTTGACAAGGCGAGTGTTTTTAGGTCTGTGTATCCCACTGTTTTCGTGGTTGTAGACATTAGAAAATATAATGCCTCAATGGGTGTATCCTCTCAAGGAGAAAACTTCCCAGCATTCATCCGGCACAATTTATGAATGGAGTGTGGCTTGCCTTATCAATGGGCAACACCAACTATCTTCCTACGTTCCTGTTTTCTTCCTGAATTCTGGCCACTCTCCAGAATAGGCTCATGATTTTGTGTCAAATATATGTACCACTTCCAAGCTCTGTGACATGGCCATGTACTGGTAGCTGAAGGGAATGGCAAGCATCTCAGAAAACTCAGATATCAGTGTAGCCAGTAAAGTCTCAGTGGAGAAACCCTGCTTTGGGCCTTTTGATTACCTATTGTTATGTTGCCCTGAATATCAGGAAAGTCTTTGTCTCAGGCCACCCCTTTGTGAAGCCTGAAGAAAACAGTTTTCACATGGAAATGAATGGGCATTACCTTTGAGTTTACAATAAAACCTTCACAGATTTGGCTCTCATTAAGTTAAAAATACTTTTAGATTGTATCTCAGTGTAAAAAGTAACATGGAACTGTACATATCTTATTGATAACAAGTCCAATTATAGAACACAAATGATATACATAAATCTCCAACACTCCAACATGTTTTTCTTTTAAGCCTAGAATTACCATACAACCTTAGAACACCAGCTTGATACAATGGTCTTTGCAAGCTTCTACCTTACAGACTTGTATACCTGGAAGATATGAACACATTAACACCACAATTACATTGATGTTTTTGTATTAAACAAGTTTAGATTTTAAAGAAATAACATGGCACAATTTTATAAAAACAGTACTTGTTTTACCAGCTGTTTAATTTTTTAAGATTACTTGCTCAAAACTTACACATATAACCAAGTTACACACACCTTTTTTTATTATTTACTTAAACCCTTTTAATTACTTAATCATATAGACTCTCTTATCCAGAAACACGTTTTTCCTCTATTATATCTATATCTAGAACCTTTTAGTTTCTCTTTTCCATCTACTAACCTCTTTCTGTTCACATTTCAATACAATGCTTTTCAATTTCTGAATATAAGCAGATTATTTTATAGACATCTACATTTTATTAGGGCCTTTTTGAAAACCTAGAAAACTTATTGGCCTAATTTTAAAGACATCTTTATTTTTATCTGTTTACCCAATTTGAATTAAAACATATGAATCACGTGAATCAAAGACATTTGGATACATTTTTAAATTTTTCATGAGCGCTCCTCATCTGTCAATTGTCATATCCCTGCATGATATATGGACATACACGACATACAGACATACCAACATACAACACGTAACACAAATGTAACACATAACACAATAGTAAAGGCCTTGTAGCTTTTTTCAGGTGAAATCTCCATTGCAATGCTGAAAACTCCAGAGTCGATCAAAAATAGAACTGATCAGAAAACATTAACCCATCAGCAGAATCAAGATCATGAGCTCAAAAAAAAAATTACAGAATCTAAGAAAAGCAAGAGTCCTAAAAATGATGACTGGCCAGTAATTAGTAAATACCATATTATATACTTTTTTGGTTAGGTCTAGTTTGAGTTCAGGTAAAAAGACACATTTACTCTTTTTATCTGTCTCCTGCTGAGTGCTGCAGGCTTCTTTTATTTGCATATCAAAGTAAGTCCTGGCTGAGGTCTGGAAAACTGGAAAGACTGGAATTCTGAGAAGAAACCTCACACCTAAGGCATTTATCTATAAGTCATAATTTCCAGGTTTGGATGTTGAAAATTTTGATGCAAGTTTAAGATGTAATTCTCAAAATTTTATTTCTTTAGATTTTTCTACACTAGAAAAACTTGCTCACACAAAACTGAAAATAGGATCATTTTTTGATAATATTAATGCCACCATCAGAAGAAGTTTCTATAGGATCATTAAGCCCCTTTCTTTGTTATGAAGTTTCTAATAGTATTAAGTTAAATTAAATTGGCTGAAAAATTTTTAAAAAGAACCACATGCTACCATGTGTATCCGAAATTAAGCTTTAAAAATTTCCAAGACTGTTGCTAATTAATGTCATTTCAATAAGCCAGACCAACGTTTTAATTTAGTACCATTTTTTAAAATCTTACACACTGATGGGAATAGATACCATATCATAATTTATTATCTCTTCCCAAGTTAATGCACTGATATATCTAGTGAAATTTTTTCAGGCTGTCTAGTTCAAAATTAAAACTCTTTATTTTTTTTTTTACCCTAAGTATTTAAGTTTCCTAGCATGAACTACCTGAAATCAAACTAAACAATTGTTTAAACCCAACTTTTAACTGTAAGATAGTGCAATGCTTTAGAAACCCATTTAGATACCAGATGGTTAAAATAAAAAAAATCATTTCTAGAAACACATTCACCCTAGATCATCCCCAAGAAACAATCTATAATATCAACATATTAATGCATTCATTGTCCCTTTTGTTAAGTAAACAGAGGTGGAGAAATCCTTAAAGTGCACTTAAGGAATAAGGGAGTTCCCCACAGCAAAATGGATCTGGCAGCTGCTGGGAGTCCCTTAGCCTCACCATTTACTTACAGGATTAGTTCCTCTGGTTTGCTTTGACCCCAGGCACCAGGCATATTCTATGTCTCCCAACTTTGCAGTAGTCAGCTCCCAAAAATTTCATTCTCTGCTTCAGTTGTTTTGAGTGCTAGGCTTACCCAAGAGGGCAGAGTGGGGTTTATTTAAAGTCCCCTCTGGGGTGTCAAAATTTATGACTGAAGGCTTGGTTCCCATCCCAAAGCCAATTAATGCCAATTTAATAATGAGAACAGGGTTTTGAGAAAAGTTTAAGCGAGATATCAAAGTTCTTAGACCCCAGACATTTCCCTCTGCAGTGGGCATGCTCAATCCAACTACGGGAAGAAAAGAAATCACTGCTTCCGTAATGTTGCTTAACAAAGGGGAGTAAAGTTTATCAAAGTTCTTTAAAGCACAGCTAAGAGAGGTGAAAAGGTGAGAACAGAAAAACTGGCGGTTCTATTGACTTTTGGTCCCTCACAGGAGAAGCATTAGTTTAAAATTTAGCTAAAGTAACTTCCACATATGTAATGCAGGTTGGAACTCGGGACTCTGCATCGGACCAAACAATGCCATCACATTTAACAGAAACACAGATAAAATGACACACAAAGACCATCATGCAGCTCCCGTTTGTTCACAACCCCAAGATCTACAATCTTGTGACTCAGAGAGAATGGAGGGAAGAGGGGGAGGAGTAGAAGGTTTGAGTGATAGGATCCTGGGTGAAGGGGTCGGATTGGAGGCAGGGACCAGGAATGGCTTCAAGGAAAGAGGCATGGAATGGCTTTGTCCCATAATGAGAGTTTCTCAAACAGAGACAAGGACAATACAAACGTGACACAAACATGTACACACAGTTAACATTTAATACGAGTTCAGAAGTAAAGATTAGAACCTAGTAACTGTCAAAACCTGATGGGTTAGACCACAAAGACAGACAGTGAATTCAACCTGAGAGAAAAAAGTAGTCAGCAAGATATGATGGGTTGCCAGCAGAGTCACCTAATGTGGGCTCATTCGTCCCTCCTCACCTAATGAGAGCACATCCGTCACTCCCCGAGTCCTCCAAGGCATCCCTTGCAAGGACATGGCCTGTGGCTTTAGGACACGTTTGTCCACCACTGACAGGGGGAACTTACATTCTCCGCTGGAAGCCACTCTGCCAACCCAAACCAAAAACGGAAAAATGGAACCTGAACAAAAAGCTCTGAGTTATCACAAGGAAAAATGAAAAGAAGCGCCTTACTTACCTCCAGAGGGGTCTGTTGGTGTGTCCTTGTCCTATGCTGCGTGATTCCTGGCCAACGCACCAAATGTAAGGGTCCGGTGAACGTCGGAGGAAGAGACCACCAAGAGAACGCGGCTCATGCAACAGAAAAAGGCTTTCATTGAGGATCCAATCCAGCATGCTGGGGCTACGTGCTCACTCAAGAAGGGAGAGCAGCCCAGAGCCCCGAGCAGGGGTTGAGCAGTGCTTAAGTACACTTTTTGGGGAGGGCGGGACATTACATATATCACAGTCTCCTTTAAGAAATCAACATACACCGCAGAAAAATCAAACAACAATTCCTAAACATGATTAGTTCATTCATTGGCAGGAACAGGTCAGGCGGGAGTGATAGGTGAGTTCTAAAGCGAGGTACACATTCAAACAGATTGGTTTAGGCCTTGCGATGCCTATGTGCCAGGCCACACAGGGTCCTAGGTTATTAAACAACCAGGCGGTCAGGGGGAATATTTACTGGGCAGTCCGGAATTGTACTACAAGCTACAGGAATTTCAGGTTTTGCATGTAGCATAGGAACTTAACAATACCTGGTCCTTTACATTTTAACTCAGGCCTTGCAGCTTAGAAACTTTACAAAACCCGGTCTTTTACACTTCAACTTTTACACTTTAATTTCAATTTATTTACCCTTTCAGATCACTCCTGGTGCACAAGAAGGGTGTCCAAGCCACCCTGAATTTAGGCAAATGAGTGCCAAGGGAGCTTATTTGGGACACTGTCTTGGGCTGTGCCCCTCATGGAAACCTCCAGCCAGATGTTATGATGAGTGCCTTTATAGAAGAAGAGGAGGGCCATGTGAGAGTGTTTTGGTATTAATTGTGGTCATTTGTGTGACGGTTGGAAGAGATGACTGGGTCCACCTGGGCTTGAATTCTTGTGTGATTCCCCTTAGAGACTGACTTCTGGAACTGAACTCAAAGAAGTATTGCCATGAATTGTGGTGATATTTTAAGAGGTCAAGCATGAGAGTCGCCCTTGGAAACTAAGACCAAGGCCGAGGGTGGCTTTCCACAGAGCACTGGGAATTTCAGCAAAGATATCCCATGATTTTATTCTTAAAGACTTGGTAGCCATAGTTGAGAGTCAAAACACACATGGACCTCACATTGTAGACCTCAATGGGCCTGGCTATATCTAACCTTTTGGTCACTCTTTGGGAAGCCTTGCCTATGAGAGTTCTCCAGAGTTTCATTGAAATGAGCTTCCTCAACATTTAATGGTTCTTGAAAACCACAGTGCATGCAAACACAATAGAAATACAAGCAGTTCAGAAGAGGCATGGTGTATAGTTGGACTTGCCTTTTGCATTATGTAGGGTAGGTGTTATAAATCTAGTTAATTTTTAATTGAAATAGTTCTCCTTGTGTTTTTAAAGTTAATAAATATGTGAATTCCTGTATCCTTTTCTCTGTAGCCTATTCATCACATGTATTTTTATATAAACATATTGAATCCTACCTGGTATCACATATATATTCTTGTGAGGTGGCTGACATGGCAGATACAAATTATGACAAGAGATCACTCCTCCTAAATGCTATTGGATCATAAAATTCAGCCTAAGGGTAACCTTTCTAGTTGAACAACATTATTCATAAATCCATGTTCAGTAAAATTAATATTTTTGGATCTGTGGATGATATATATTTCATCATGAATTTCAATTGGCATATATATTGCCACTTTATAATGTCTGTGTGTGTTTTGCTCTTTGCTTAATTGCTTTGGAAAGAGATGTGTCTGAATCAGCCTCTTGGCCCTGTGTGAGGCTGTGGCTTAGATTCTCAGCACCTGATGGATCTAAAGAAAGATCCCATGGGTGCATCCAAAACCAAAATGGCCAAAAGAGCAGTTATTGTGGATGAAGACTCTCACCTTCCTCTCTAATGGCCCTGACATCCATCAAGTGAAAATAGGGATCCTTTGGGTCAAATGAGTTCTTTAAAGCCCTGCAGAGTTTAGCCCATAGGTGCTTGGGTTTTCACATGAATCCAATTTACATAAAGAATCTAAACCCCACAGTCATTTGGCCTCAAATTGAAGAAGATAAGGGGCATGTGGGAGCATTTTGTTTTGAATTGTGGTAATTTGTTTGGCGCTTGGAACAGATGACTGGGTCCACCTGGGCTTGAACTCTGGTATGATTCTCCTTAGAGACTGAATTCTGGAAGTGACATCAGAGAAGTATTGTCATGAATTGTGTTTGGATTTTACTAGGCCATGCAACCTAGATCTCAGGTATTAATTGTGGTGCAGGGAGATCTAGGTGCAGGGTGGCTTTGCCCAGAGCACTGGGAATCTCAGCCTGGATATCACATGATTTTATTCTGAAATTCTTTAAAGCCACAGTTGAGAGTCAAAACACACATGGACCTCACATTGTAGACCTCAATGGGCCTGACTTCATGTGACCTTTTGGCCACTCTTTGGGAAGACTTGCCTGTGAGTGTTCTCAAGATCTTTCATTGAAATGAGCTTCTTCAACATTTAATGGTTCCTGAATGAATTGAAACCCACAGAGCCTCCAACTTTATCCTCAAAAAATGGCTTGATAAATACCATGAAACTTTTGAAATTCCCATAACCAGGTGGCACTGGAAAACTTTTGGATGTCCTGTTGCTGATCATGAGTGTATCTCACAGTGCCTTGACTGACTGGGTTTCATGAAAATTGTGTAGAACAGTGATGCCAGTATGTTGGAGCCTGTTCATTAGTGGGACTAGAGCATAGGTGTGAAGGTGTGTGATAAAACATGTGTGTTGGGGCATGTGGATCTGCCATTGGCTTCCAATTGCCTTGTGACTGACAGGGTACAGCCAGCAGACCCTTATATGTAAAGGCATCTTGTTATATGGATAGGTTTCTGGGCAATGTTCAGAATCAGGTTGCTATGGACAAAGGGGCAACCTATGTGGGACAGAATCCTGGTTGGTGCATTCTCATGCAGACTGTGTCCCTCCACACGTGACAGAACTCCCTCCAGCACTGTGTCCCAGTTGAACTCCTTGTATTTCATGAAGCAAATACCAAACTCCCAGTGCACCAAGGAGTAACACCACGAAAATTGGAGCATGACCAAATGGCTTCACAGTCAACCCGGGGAGACACTTACACCCCAGTGGCCATAGTTTAACTACAAAAAGAGTATTCAGCACTGCTGCCTCATTTTCATTGGAAAATTAGAAACAATGTCCTTCAGGTCACATATTTGCACACCCAGATTTGATGGTCACACAACAAAGGAAGCTAAAGCTCCTGACAACAACATGTATTTTAAGAGCCCAACCTCAGAGAGTTTCTCAAGAAGTCTTTACACAAGCAGAGCTCAATGTTTGTGGAGTGTTTACCCTGTCCCTTACTTTTGGAAACTCCTCTACCACCTACAAGTTTGTGAACTCCTGAGCATTTTTTATTCCTGATATGTATTTACAGATTTTCTAACTTTTCTCCTCTAATTGTATCTTACTTGGAACTAAGGTAATGTCAAGGCAATCTTCTGGATGAGAGTGTGAACATTTTTGTGTAGCACATATTTGCATACCAATTAGAGTCATTTTCCATATTTCCATTCGAAATACTGAATCCTTGACACTAACGCATACCCTAATAGACTCTGACTACTACTCCTAATATGATGGAGAAAAATAACACAAACAGAATAGGAATACAAGCAGTTCAGAGGAATCATAGTGTATAGTTGGACTTGTTTTTTGCATGATTAATTGTAGGTGTTATAAATCTAGTCAATTTTTAATTGAAATAGTTCTCCATGTGTTTTTAATGTTAACAAATATGTGAATACCTATCTCCCTTTCTCTGTAGCCTATTCAGCACATGTATTTTTAAATGCACATATAGAACACTACCTGGTATCACACCTACATTTTGTGAGGTGGCTAATTTGGCAAATACAATTTGTGAGAAGTGATCACTCCTGTTAAACTCTGTTGGAACTGAAAATTTAACCTAGGGGTGTGTTTCCTAGAAGAACAACATTATACATAAATACATGTTCTAAAAGAAATAATTTTGCATCTGTGGAGGATATATATTTCATGATAAATTTGATTGCTAATTTATTGTCTGTGTGTGTTTTTTTGTATATATATATATATATATATATATATATATATATATATATACATACACTCTCCAGATTTTTCAAAATATGAAATATATGTGTCTTATATACACTCCCTAAATTCATTCATGTTCATGTATATGGATTTATAATCAACTTTTCACAAGATCATTCTCAGAAATATTCATCCACCTGAAATACATATTGTTTCCAGTACTGAAAACTAACTTCAGTTAATGTTGCATACAAATACTAATAATTCTACAGTAACTGACCCAGTTTAACATCAATGCAAGTACATTCCTATGTGACATGATGTGTATTTTGAAATTCATTTTAATTCAACACTGGTACATTACTATTTCTTCAATTTATGCACATCATAGGATATATATTTCATCCACAAGTTAGCAAACTTATAGGCATTTGTTTCACTTTCAATCACTTCCTGCTTCAGAACACATGGATTCTTCCAGGTTTCTTGACTGGTCTTATAATGAGACTTCTTTCGAAATATATTATTTTTGATTTTTTTTATCACTTTTGAAGCAAAACTGACACTCACTTCATGATAAACCATAACTATAATATCACCACTAGATGTATAACTGGTTGGAATGAATGATTTTATAACAATATAGTATTTTTTATATATTCTCTTATATCAGTTTATTCCATTATTTAAAGTGGAACCAGTTATATTATTTATTCACTATATTGTCTATTCATGCATTATCTCTATATTCATAGACACAGGGTACACCTCTTAGTACCCCCAATACTAATTTATTAGTCTTCTAAATATTGCTCCCAGAAATGGTGGAAGAAATACTCATGTCACCTGATCTACATATGCATGTTATCATAGTAATATTCTGGACACAAAATGCAAAAGTCACACGTATGATTGTACCAAAGCCTAAATGGAAACTGAACATGGATTACTAAAAACATCCATTTCCAGGTTGCCTAATGCTCTCAAATGTCAATCCTATTGGTGACCACATTTTTGTTTCTTCCTAAGATTATATATTCAACCTCAAAACTATTGGAAATGTCTAGTTTTTTCACTCACTTTATACTTTGCCTGATTTCCTAATGTCTCTATTGATATCTACTTTCCTACATATTTTTTCCAGTTCAACATTGTGACTGACCCTTCACATGTGCTGACATTGACATTCACTCTCTAACCGAAACCCTATTGCTAATGAACTTTGGTCCAAATCCTATACTCTATCTTCTTCCGAAACATACTGACTATCTTCCTGATCCTATCGACTATCCCTTTTTGAGTGGATGTACTCTACTACATTCAATCATCTGAGGTACAAGGTCCTATGCCATTGTATATCGATTTTTCTGAAACATGTATGCAGAACATAATTCAAAGCTACGTGTCCCAATCTATTGCCAAATGCACTTCTGAGCTTCAAATCTTACCTAGATTTCTGTTTTCATACTTATATTTAACCACTATATTTCTATATATTGCAGGTTCCCAATAACCTTATTCATCCCGCAGAATGATTCCTAACCCAAATCGAACGTGTTATTAACCCTAACCATACACTGTTGCCTCAATCTAACATTACAAAAGAGCAGGGACAGGGCTATTCTTTCAATTAGGGATGTAGGTTATCTTCCAACTGCTGAGAACCTCAAAGTTCGATGCAGAAATGATCCCTGGAGAAGATGTAGGCAGCTATGAAGGACCTGCATGAGCAAAAGCCATCTTCCATGGCAAACAACCTGGACAGGATGAAGGGATGTGTATGCATCAGACTCTCTCTTCTTAATGTAGAGAAGATGAACCTAACCAGGCCTGCGTGTAGAGCTGTTCCATGGTGTCTATTTTGATATACCATTCTAACTAGTCAAATTGTCACAGGAAGTAGGGGCACCCTCCAACTCATGGAACCATTGGAAGCAAGTCTTAGGACAAAGTTGTTGCCAAGGCAGTGACCTCATTCAGTTGCAAAGAAAGTGACATACCTCATTTCCTTGGTGATGGAACTCTCTGAAATTGGGATGCAAGAAGCCAGGCACCAAGAGCCAGTCCCAGTCCCAGTCCCAGTGGGCTCACTTGTTTGGATTTACCAAGTACAGAGTCAGGCCTTCTTGGTACGTACTGATGTGAGGATGGCCAAATGCCAGTAGAGCTCTGAAGAGCGGCCTTTCTTGAGACAGCAGGTTGTGGCTAACAGCAGGCTCCTCGCAGAATAACAGAGTTGGCCAAGGAGACAAGATCTGAGACCAGACAGGCCATTTCGAGTGGAACATAGTATGGCCCACCAGTCAGAGGACACTCCAGATAGTTAAAGACCTATTTTTGGGAAGGAGGTGCCTTTTTGGTTGTGGGTGTGAGTTTGCGGTTTTGTTTCATGTTCTGAGAATAGGTAGGAAAGGTGGTTGGTTTGGTTTGGAGTCGACTGTTTCTAGTAAGTCTATAGACAAGGCGAGTGTTTCTATGTCTGTGTAGCCACTGTGTCCGTGGTTTTAGACATTAGAAACGAGAATGCATCAATGGAGGTGTCCTGTCTAGTAGAAAGCTTCACAGCATTCATCCTGCACAATTGATTAATGGACTGTTGCTTGCCTTATGGATGGGAAACACCTACTAACTTCCTAAGTTGCTGTTTTCTTCCTGAATTCTGGCTACTCTCCAGAATAGTATCATGGTTTATTGTCCAAGATATGTACCACCTCCAAACTCTGTGACATGGCCATGTCCTTGATAGCTGAAGGGAATGGGAACATCTCAGAAAACTCAGATATCAGTGTGACCAGTAAAGTCTCAGTGGAGAAACCCTGCTTGGCTCCATTTGCTTATCTATGTTTCTGTTGCCTTGAATGTCAGGAAGGTCTTTGCCTCAGGCCACCCCTTTGTGAAGCGTGAAGAAACAGTTTTCAAATGGAAATGAATGGGCATCACCTGTGGCTCTTTGCTTAATTGCTCTGGAAAGGGATGTGTCTTAGTCAGACACTAGGCCCTGTTTGAGGCTGTGGCTAAGATTCTCAGCTCCTGATAGATCTAAAGAAGATCCCATGTGTGCATCCAAAACCAAAATGGCAAAAAATCTGTCATTGTGGATGAAGTCTCTTGCCTTCTTCTGTTTGGTTCCTGACCTCCATCAAGTGAGAATAGGGATCCTTTGGATCAAATGAGTTCTTCAAAGTCCTGCAGAACTGCTTGGGTTGTCTCATGATGCCAAATCACATAAAGAATCTATACCTGACAGTAAGCAGGTCTCAAATTGGAGAAGCAGAGCAGTATTTATGGCAGGCCGAGAGCAGTTGTGTGCAGGTGTGTGACAATACATCTGTGGTGGGGTCATGTGGATCTTACATTGGCTTCCAAATGGCTTGTGACTGACATGGTGCAGCTAGCAGAACTTTGTATGTAAAGGCATCATGTTACATGGAGAGTTTTCAGGGTAATGTTCAGAATCAAGTTCCTATGGTAAAGGGGGCAAGCAATGGGGGATAGAAGCCTGGTTGGTGCATTCTCCTGCAGACCCTGACACACCATACGTTACAGGACTCCCTCCAGCATTGTGTCCCAGTTTAACTCCTTGTATGTCATGAACCAAATACAAAACACCCACTGCAGCAGCAAGAAACACCACGAAAAGTGGAGGATGACCAAATGATTTCAAAGTCCAGACGGGGAGACACTTATCCCCCATTGGCCACAGTTTAGTTACAAAGAGTGAATTCAGCACTGCTGCCTCATGTTCATTGGACAATAAGAATTCATGTCCTCCAGGTCACAAAAATGCAGACCCAAGTTTGATGGTCTCACTACAAAGGAAGCTAAAGCTTCTGAAAACAACATATATTTCAAGTACCCAACCTCATTGTCAGTATCTCCAGAAGTGTTTAGGCCAGCAGAGATCCATGTTTGTGGAGTTTTACCCTGTCCCTAAGGTTTGGAAACGTCTCTTCCACCTCAAAGGTTGTGAACTACTGAGCATTTTCCATTCTACGTATGTATTCACAGATTTTCTAACTCTTCTCCTCTAATTGTTTCTTACATGGAGCGTGGTTATTTCAAGCCATTGTTCTGAATGAAAGTGGGAATTTTTTGTGTGTAGCACGTATTTGCATACACATTGGATTCATTTTCCAATTTTCCATTCGAAATACTGAATCCCTGACACGAACCCATACCCTACTAGACTCTGACTACTAATTCTAATATCATGCAGAAAAGTAACACAAACAGAATTGAAATACAAGCAGTTCAGAGGAGGCATGGTGTATAATTGATCTTGCCTTTTGCATGATAAATGTCAGGTGTTATAAATCCAGTCTATTTTTAATTGAAATAGATCTCCATGTATTTTTAAAGTTAACAAATATGTGAATTCCTGTCTCCCTTTGTCTGTAGCCTATTCAGCACATGTATTTTTATATGCACATATCAAATCCTACCTGGTGTCACACCTACATTCTTGTGAGGTGACTGACTTGGGAGATACAATTTGTGAGAAGACATCACTCCTCCTAAACGCTGTTGGAACTGATAATTCAAATAATGGGTGAGCTTCCTAGTAGAAAAACATTATACATAAATCCCTGTTAAGAAAATTGAATATTTTTGGATCTGTGATTGATGTATATTTCATAGTGAATTTAGATTTGCATATATGTTGCTACATTTTAATATCTGTATGTGTCTGTGTGTGTATACACACACACACACACACACACACTCTCTCTCCAGATTTTTCAAAATATGAAATATATGTATCTTATTTACACTCCCTAAATTCATTTATGTTCAAGTATGTGGATTTATAATCAACTTTTCACAAGATTTTTCTCAGAAATATTTATCCACCTGAAATACATATTTGTTTCCTAGTACTGAAAACTAACTTCAGTGAATGGTACATACAAATCCTGTTGATAGCCACAGCCAAGGGTCTCCAGTAAATACCATATGTACTACTGCACAACCTAAGGCAGGCATGGTCCCTAAGCCACATGCTCGTTGTTTAAACAGAGAGGGGGAGATGATGAGAGCCACAGCCAAAGGGGCCCCAGGAAACCTCCAGCTGCCAGCAAACTTCCAGCTGCCGGCTGATGATTGGCTCCACAGCGGCCCCAGCAACATCTAGCTGATTATCTCCTCTGTGGTGATGCTCAATGGGATGTTTCCCTGCCCTTTCAGACAACGGAGCTGCTCATTGGTGGACTTTTTTGGCTCCGCCCATGTGACCCAGCCAATTGGCCTCAAAAGGAGGAGACTTGTGGTTGAGGGAGAGGCTTGTGGGAAGACTGTGGTGGCAGTTGGGCTCTGAGGGTTTTTCCTGAGAAGCTGTTTTGTTTGGCTTGTGTGGTTCTAAAAATAAAGTTTGTTTCTTTTGACAATTGGCTCCTGAATTGTGCCCAGCCAGACTGATGATAATCATGTAAAATGTTGATTTTAAATCGCATACATGAACTTGAATGAATTTAGGGAGTGTATAATAAGACACATATATTTCATATTTTGGAAAATCTGGAAAATCTGGTATATATATATATATATATATATATATATATATATATATATACACACACACACACACACAACAATAAAATGTAGCAATATATATGCCAATCGAAATTTATCATGAAATATATATCATCCACATATCTAAAAATATTCATTTTACTGAACATGGATTTATGTATGATGTTGTTCACTAGGAAGCTCACCCATAGTTTGAATTTTCAGTTCCATCAGTATTTAGGGGAAGTGATCTATTCTCATAATTTGTATATTCCAAAGTTAGTGAGATCACAAGAATGTACGTGTGTTACCAGGTAGGAGTCTATATATGCATAAAAATATACATGTTCTAAAAAGGCTACAGAGAAAAGGAGACAGGAATTTACATATGTGTTAACTTTGAAAACTCATGGAGAAATATTACAATGAAAAGTTGACTAGATTTATAACACATATCCTTGATAAAGGAAAAGGAAAATCCAAGTATACACCATGCCTCCTACAAAAGGCCTGTATTTCTATTCTGTTAGGTTTCTTTTTCTCCATCATTTTAGGATAGTAGTCATAGTCTAGTAGGGTATGGGTTAGTGTCAGAAATTCAGTATTGCAAATGGAAAATAGGATAATGTATCCAATGTGTATGCAAATATGTGCTACACAATAATCTTCCCACTCTCACCTAGAACAATGCCTTGACATTACCTTTGCCCCAAGTGAGACACAATTAGAGAAGAAGAGTTAGAAAATCTGTGAATACATATCTGGAATGGAAAATTCTCAGGAGTTCTCAACCTGGGAGCAGGTAGAGGAGTTTCCAGAAGTAAGGGATTGGGTAAACACTCCACAACCATGGAGCTCTGCTGGAAAAAAGACTTCTGGAGAATCTGCCTCTGAGGTGTTGCACTTGAAATATATATTGTTGTCAGGAGCTTTGTCTTCATTTGTAGTGAAACCATCAAAGCTGGGTCTGAATCTATGTGACTTGGAGAACATGGTTTCTTATTTTCCAATGAACCTGAGGCAGCAGTGCTGAATTCTCTCTTTGTAGGTAAACAGAGGCCAGTGGGCCAAAGTGTCTAACCATGTGGACTGTGAAGCCATTTAGTCATCCTCCAATTTTCATGGTGTTTCTTGGTGCTGAACTGGGAGTTTGGTATTTGCTTCAAGAAATACAAGGAGTTCAACTGGGACACAGTGTTGGAGGGAGTTCTGTGACATGTGCTGGGTCAGAGTCTCCAGGAGAACTCACTAACCCGGCTTCTATCCCACATAGCTTGCCCCCTTGACCATAGCAACCTGATTCTGAACATTGCCCTGAAACCTCTCCATATAACAAGATGCCTTTGCATATAAGGGTCTGCTGGGTGCACCATGTTAGCTAAAAGCCATTTGGAAGTCAATGGCAGATCCACATGGCACCACCATAAATATTTTATCACACACCTGCACACCACAACTCTGGGCCAACTACTCCGCAGTCTCCATCTAACCGGCATCTCTGTTCTACACCACTTTCATTATACCCAATCAATCAAGGCACTGTCTGGTACACTAATGATCAGCAACAGGACATCAAAGGTTCTCCAGTGCCACCTCATCATGCGAATTTCAAAAATTTCATGGTATTTATCTAGCCATTTTACAAGGATGAAGTTGGAGGCATTGTGGGTTTCAATTCTTTCAGGAATCATTCAATGTTGAGGAAGCTCATTTCAATGAAAGTTCTGGAGAACTCTCACAGGCAAGGCTTTCCAAAGAGTGGCCAAATAGTCACATGAAGCCAGGCCAATTGAGGTCTACAATGTGAGGTCCATGTGTGTTTTGACTCTCAACTATGTCTGGCAAGTATTTCAAAATAACATCATATGATATTCTGTCTGAGATTCCCAGTGCTCTGTGGAAAGCCACCCCGGGCCTAGATCTCAGTTTCAAAGGGCGACTTTCATGGGTGGCCGCCTAAAATCCCAACACAAATCATGGCAATACTTCTCTGAGGTCAGTTCCAGAACTCAGTCTCTAAGAGGAATCACACCAGAGTTCAAGCCCTGGTGGACCCAGTCATCTTTTCCTACTGCCACATAAATGACCACAATGAAAACCAAAACACTCCCAAATGGCCCTCATCTTCTTCCATATAGACACTCATCATAACCTCTGGCTTGACGTTTCCTTGAGGGGCACAGCCCAAGACAGTGTCCAAAATAATCTCCCTTTCCTCTCATTTGCCTAAAGTCAGGGTGGCCTGGACACCCATTCTGTGAACCATGAGTGATCAAATAACCCTGACTTTAATACTGCTCTGCTTCTCCAATTTGAGGCCTACTGTCTGTGGAGTATAGATTCTTGATGTGAATTGGAGTAATGAAAAAACCCAATAACCCATTGGCTACACTCTGCAGGGTTTTGAAGAACTCATTTGACCCAATAAATCCCTATTCTCATTTTATGGAGGTCAGGAACCTTACAGAGGAAAGTGAGAGACTTCATCCTCAATGACTGCTTTTTGGGCCACTTTGGTTTTTGATGTGCCTTCTGGAATGTTACATATTTTTTTTTTTTTTGGTTTTAGTGCCTTCTGGAATATTACATAATTTTTTTCTTTAGACATTATTGCCAGAGTTCCTATCTTCATCCCAGTGCAGGTGAAATCAAAGATAATACCAATCTACAGCTTCTGCAATAGCCATCTCTGTACTGCTTGCAGAACTTGCCTGGACACATTGTGAACTCACCTAAATGCATTGTGAACTATCTGTTGGTGCAGCGACTTGTGGTAGTGTTGGGGTATATTTGCTGATGATGTCATCGGTGGTACAATTTTTCCAAAAGGAGCCATCAATTGGCTTGGTGTATCTTCCTCCCTTCTGCGTGTCATGATAGTCCAGCTAAAATTTGGGGGGCCAACAGAGGTGAGGCAAAGAACCTCACCCACCCCCGCTGGTACAAAGACCTCTCCACATGTGTGGCTCTATACTGGACGGGTAGTCAGTGACGGGTAAGATCCAATTGCAATGGTACCAACTTAACGGGTAAAGACCATATGTACTATTGGACAACCTAAGGCAGGCACGGTCCCTAAGCCACATGCGTGTTGTTTAAACAGAGAGGCGAAGATGTTGAGAGCCACAGCCGAAAAGGCCCCAGCAAAATTCCTGCTGCCAGCAAACTTCCAGCTGCCGGCTGATGATTGGCTCACAGCGGCCCCAGCAACACCTAGCTGATTGGCTCCTCTGCGGTGATGCTCAATGGGCTGTTTCCCTGCCCTTTCAGACCACAAAACTGCTCATTGGGGGACTTTTTTTGACTCCGCCCACATGACCCAGCCAATCGCCCTCAAGAGCAGGAGTATTGTGGGAGGCGGAGAGAGGCTCCTGTGGGAGGGAGAGGTTTTGGGAAGCCAGTGGTGGCAGTTGGGGCTCTGAAGGTTTTTTCCTGAGAGGCTGTTTTGTTTGGCATGTGTGGTTCTAAAAATAAAGTTAGTTTCTTTTGACAAGTGGCTGCTGATTGTGCCCAGCAAGACTGCGGCATTTTCCTAATATTTCTACAATAACTGACCCAGTTTAACATCAATGCAAGTAGATTCCTGTGGGAGAGGACATGATGTGTATTTTGACGTTCATTTTTATGTAACAGTGGTACATTACTATTTCTTCAGTTTACGCACATCATAGTATATATATTTGATCCACAAGTTCACAAATTTATAGGCATTTGTTTCACTTTCAATCACTTTCTGCTTCAAAACACATGTATTCCTCCAGGTTTCTTGACTGGTCTTTTCATGAGACTTCTTTCCAAACACATTATTTCCGATTTCCATAATCACTTTTGAAGCAAAACTCACACATTCTTCATGAAAAACCATAATGCTGATATAACCATTATATATATTACTGGTTGGAATGAAGGATTGTATATCAATGTAAGATTTTCTGTATATTTTCAGATATCAATTCAATCCATTATTTAAAGTTAGAACCAGTTATAATATTTCTTTACAGTATGGTCTATTCATGCATTATCTCTATAATTATAGACACAGTGTACACCATTTTTACCTCCAAAAATAATTGATACGTCTTCAAAATATTGCTCTCAGAAATGGTGGAAGAAATACTCATGTCACCTGATCTACATATACATTTTACCACAGTAATATTCTGCACACTGAAAGAAGAGGTCAAACTTATGTTTGTACCAAAGCCTAAATGAAAAGTGAGCATGGATTACGGAAAACATCCATGTCCATATTGCCTAATGCCTCAAAAGTTCATCCTATTGGTGACTACATGTTTGTTTCTTCCTAAGATTATATATTCAAACTCAACCCTGTTGAAAATGTATAATTCTATCACTCACTTTATACTTTGCCTGATATCCTAATGTCAATTGATATCTGCATTCCTACTTTTTCCCCCAGTTCATAATTTTGACAGACTCTCCACATGTGCTGACAATTACATTCACTCTCTATCCGAAACCCTATTGCTAAAGATCTTTTCATCCAAATCTTATACTCACTCTTCTTTCAAAACCTACCAACAATCTTACTAATCCTACAAATTATTTCTTTTTGACTGGATGTTCTCTTCAACATTCAATCAACCAAGGTACAAGGAATTATGCCATTGTATATTGATTTATCTGAGCAGAATATAATTCAAAGCTAAGAATCCCAGCCAAGGGTCCAATGCAATTCTGGGCTTCAAATATTACCTAGATGTCTGTTTTCATACTTATATTTCACTTATATTCTTATAAATATCGCACGTTCCCAATACCATAATTCATCCCGCAGAATGATTCCTAACCCAAATGGAACATGTTATTAACCCTGACCATACACTGTTCTCTCAATCTATCTTTACTGAAGAGCAGGGACAGAGTTGGTCTTTCAATACAGAAATTAGGGGATCTTCCACTTGCTGAGAACCTCCAAGGTCATTAAAGAAATGATCCCTGGATTAAATGTAGGCAGCTATGAATGACGTCAGAGAGCAAAAGTCATCTTCCATGACAAACAACCTGGTTAGCATGAAGGGATGTGTCTGAATCAACATTTCTTTTCTTAATGTATAGAAGATGGACCAAACCAGGCCTATCTGGAGAGCTTTTTTTGGGTGCCTATGGTTGATATACCATGCAAACTTGTGAAAGTTTCACTGGAAGAAGGGGCAGCCTCCAACTCATTGGACTTTGGAAGCAACTGTTAGGACAAATTGGTTGACAAGGCAGTAACCTAATTCAGTTCCTGAAGGAAGTGACCTACGTCACTTCCTTGGTGAAGGAATTCTCTGAATTTGGGATCCATGAAGACAGGTACCCAGAGCCAGTCTCAGTCCCAGTCCCAGTGGGCTCACTTGTTCAGTTTTACCAAGGACAGGGTCAGTCTTTCTTGGTACCTACCTATGTGAGGATGGCCAAAGGCCAGAAGAGCTCTGAAGAGGGACCTTTTCTGAGAAAGCAGGTAGTGGCTCACCGCTGGCTCCTGACAACTTCACAAAGTTGGCCAAAGAGACCAGATCTGAGTCAGGACAAGACATTTCGGGAGAACATTTTATGGCCCACCAGTCAGAGGACACTCTGGATAGTCACAGACCTACTTGGGGGAAGGAGGTGCCTTTGTGGGAGTGGTTGTGGTTTTGTGGTTTTGTCACATGTTCTGAGAATAGGTAGGAAATGTGGTTTGTTTGGTTTGGATTGGACTGTTTCTAGTAAGTCGTTTGACATGTAAGTGTTTCTATGTCTGTGTATCCCACTGTGTCTGTGGTTGTAGACATTAGAAAAGAGAATGAATTAATGGATGTGTCCTGTCTAGTAGAAAGCTTCCCAGCATTCATCCTGCCCAATTGATTAATGGACTGCGGCTTGCCTTCTGGATGGGCAAAACCTTCTATCTTCCTAAGATCCTGTTTTCTTCCTGAATTCTGGCCACTCTCCAGAATAGGCTCATGGTTTTGTGTCCAAGATATATACCACCTCCAAGCTCTGTGACATGGCCATGTACTTGATAGCTGAAGTGAATGTCAAGCATCTCAGAAAACTCAGATATCAGTGTGACCAGGAAAGTCTCAGTGGAGAAACCCTGCTTTGTGTCTTTTGCTTACCTGTTCTTCTGTTGCCCTAAATGTCAGGAAGGTCTTTGCCTCTGGCCACCCCTTTGTGAAGCCTGAAGAAAATAGTTTTCAAATGAAAATGAATGGGCATCACCTGTGGCTCTTTGCTTAATTGCTTTGTAAAAGGATGTGTCTGAATCAGCCTCTTGGTTCTGTGTGAGGTTGTGGCTTAGATTCTCAGCACCTGATGGATCAAAAGATAGATTCCATGTGTGCATTCAAAACAGAAATGGCAAATGAGTCTCTTGCCTTCCTCTATTAGATTCCTGACCTTCATCAAGTAAGAATCAGGATCCTTTAGTTCAAAAGAGTTCTTTGAACCCCTGCAGAAGTGCTTGGGTTTTCTGATGACTCCAAATCACATAAAGAATCTATACCTGTCAGTCAGTAGGCCTCAAATTGGAAAAGCATGACAGTATTAACACCATGCCTATTTGATCAGTTCTGGTTCACAGGAAGGGTGTGTAGGCCACCCTGACTTTCGGCAAATGAGGGGAAAGGGAGCTTATTTTGGACAGTGTCTTGGTCTGCGCCCCTCATGGAAACTTCTAGCCAGAGGTTATGATTAGTGTCTATATGGAAGAACATGAGGGCCATGTGAGAGTGTTTTGGTTTTCATTGTTGTCATTTGTGTGGCGGTGGGAAAAGATGACTGCGTCCACCTGGGTTTCAACTCTTGTGGGATTCCCCTTGGAGACTGAGTTCTGAAACTGACCTTAGAGAAGTATTGCCATGAATTGTGTTGGAATTTTCAGAGGCCACGCATGAGAGTCACCCTTGGAAACTGAGATCTAGGCCCAGGGTGGCTTTCCACAGAGCACTGGGAATCTCAGCGAGGATATCACTTGATTATATTCTGAAAGACTTGGCAGCAATAGTTGAGAGTCAAAACACACATGGACCTCACATTGTAGACCTCAATGTGGCTGGCTTTATGTGACCTTGGGCCACTCTTTCAGAAGACTTGCCTGTGAGAGTTCTCTAGAGCTTCCATTGAAATGAGATTCCTCAATATTTAATGGTTCCTGAATGAATTGAAACCCACAGTAACTCCAACTTCATCCTTGAAAAATGGCTAGAAAATACCATGAAATTTTTGAAATTTCCATGACCAGCTGGCACTGGAAAACCATTTGATGTCCTGTTGCTTATCATGAGTATACAAGACAGTGCCTGGTTTGACTGAGTTTCATGATAATGGTGTAGAAAAGATATGCCAGTAAGTTGGAGCCTGCTGAGTAGTGGGCCAAGAGCAGTAGAGTGTAGGTGTGTGAAAAAACATCTGTGGTGGGGCCACGTGGATCTGCCATTGGCTTATAAATGGTTTGTGACTGACATGGTGCAGCTAGCAGACCTTTGGATGTAAAGGCATCTTGTTGTATGGAGAGGTTTCAGGGCAATGTTCAGAATAATGTTGCTATGGTCAAGGGGGCAACTATGTGTGATAGAAGCCTTCTTGGTACATTCTCCTGCCGATCCTGACCACCACACATGACAGAACTCCCTGCAGCACTGTATCACAGTTAAACTCCTTTATTTCATAAAGTAAATACCAAACTTTCAGTGCAGCATCAAATAACATGATTAAATGTGAAGGATGATCAAATGGCTTCACAGTCCACATGGGGAGACACTTAGCCCCCAGTAGCCCCAGTTTGCCTACAAAGAGAGAATTCAGTACTGCTGCCTCGTGTTCATAGGAAAATAAAAAAAAACATGTCGTCCAGGTCACATAGATGCAGACTCAGCTTTGATGGTCTCACTACAAAGGAAGCTAAAGCTCCTGACAACAACATATATTTCAAGTGCCCAACCTCAGAGGCATTTTCTCAAGAAGTCTTAAGGCCGACACAGCTCCATGTTTGTGGTATTTACCCTGTCCCTTACTTTTGGAAACTCCTCTACCACCTTCAAGGTTGTGAACTCCTGAGCATTTTCCATTCCAGATATTTATTATGAACTCAAACAACAACAAGTGCTGGCGAGGATGTGGAGAAAAGGGTACACTTGTACATTGCTGGTGGGACTGCAAATTGGTGCAGCCAAATTGGAAAGCAGTATGGAGATTTCTTGTAGAGGTGGGAATGGAACCACCATTTGACCCAGGTATTCCCCTTCTCAGTCTATTCCCTAAAGACCTAAAAAAAATGCTACAGGGACACTGCTACATTGATGTTCATAGCAGCACAATTTACAATAGCAAGACTGTGGAACCAACCTAGATGCACTTCCATAGATGAATGGATAAAAAATGAGGCATTTATACACAATGGAGTATTACTCTGCTTTAAAAAATGACAAAATTTTTACAGAGAAATGGATGGCATTAGAGCAGATTATGCTAAGTGAAGCTAGCCAATCCCTAAAACCAAATGCCAAATGTCTTTTTGATATAAAGAGATTAACTAAGAACAGAGTAGGGACGAATAGAATGAGAAGAAAATTAACATTAAACAGGGATGAGAGGAGGAAGGGAAAGGGAGAGAGAAGGGAAATTGCATGGAAATAAAAGGAGACCCTCAGGGTTATACAAAATTACATACAAGAGGAGGTGAGGGAAAGGAAAAAATTATACAAGGGGGAGAAATGAATTACAGTAAAGAGGTAGAGAGAGAAGAGGAGAGGGGAGGTAAGGGGAGGGGGATAGTAGAGGTTAGGAAAGGCAGCAGAATACGACAGACACTAGTATGGCAATATGTAAATCAATGGATGTGTAACTGATGTGATTCTGCAATCTGTTTATGGGGTAAAAATGGGAGTTCATAACCCACTTGAATCACAGTGTGGAATATGATATATCAAGAACTATGTAATGTTTTGAACAAGCATAAATAAAAATTAAAAAAAAGAAAACTAACTTTGGTGAATGGTGCAAAGAAATCCTAATATTTCTACAGTAACTGACACAGTTTAACATCAATGCGAGAAGATTCCTGTGGGACATGATGTGTATTTTGATGTTCATTTTTATTCAGCACTGGTACATTACTATTTCTTCAGTTTATTCACATCATATTATAATATTTCATCCACAAGTAAGGAAATTTATCGTCATTTTTTTCAATTTCAATCACTTCCTGCTTCAGAACTCATGAATTCCTCGGTGTTCCTTGACTGGCATTTTCATGAGACTTCTTTCCAAACACATTATTTTCGATTTCCATAATCACATTTGAAGCAAAACTCACACAAACTTCATGATAAATCGTACCCTAATATTAACATTATGTGTATAACTGGTTGTCATGAATGATTGCATATCAATAGAAGATTTCTTATATATTTTCAGATATCAATTCAATCCATTATTTAAAGTGGAACAAGTTGTATTATTTATTGAAATTAAGGTCTATTCATGCATTATCTGTATATTCATAAAAACAGGGTACACCTCTTTTTACCCCCAATGCTAATTTATACGTTTTCAAAATACTGCTCCTAGAAATGGTGGAAGAAAAAATCATGTCATCTGATCTACATATACATTTTATCACAGTAATATTCTGGAAACAAAATGCAAAGGTCCCACTTAGGATTGTACCAAAGCCTAAATGTAAAGTGAACATGGATTACTAACAATATCCATGTCCATGTTGCCTAATTCTCTCAAATGTCAATCCTATTGGTGACCTACATATTTGTTTCTTCCTAAGATTAGATATTCAATCTCAACCTTGTTGAAAATGTCTTATTCTATCACTCACTTTATACTTTGCCTGATTTCCTAATGTCTCTATTGATATCTGCTTTTCTACAAATTTTCCTCAGTTCATCATTGTGTCTGATTTCTTCATATGTGCTGACATTTATATTCACTCACTACCCGAAAAAAATTGCTAAAGAACTTTTGTTACATATCCTATACTAACTCTACTTGCTAAACATAACGACTATCTTCTTTTTTTTTTTTTAATTTTTTTTATTGGTTGTTCAAAACATTACAAAGCTCATGGCATATCATCTTCCATACATTTGATTCAAATGGGTTATCAGCTCCCATTTTTACCCCAAATACAAGTTGCAGAATCACATCGGTTACACATCCACATTTTTACATAATACCATATTAATAACTGCGACTATCTTCTTAATCCTACCGACAATCCCTTTTGACTGGATGTTCTCTTCAGCATTCAATCATCCAAGGTTCAAATTCCTCTGCCATTGTATATCGATTTATTTGAGACATGTGTGCAGATAGTAATTCAAAGCTAAATATCCCAATCAATTGCCCAATGCCCTTCTGGGATTCAAATCTTACTTTAATTTCTGTTTTCATACATATGTTTAACCTCGATATTCTTATAAATATCATAGGTTCCCAATACCATTATTAATCCAGCAGAATGATTCCTAACCCAAATCGAACATGAAATTAACCCTAACTATACACTGTTCACTCAATCTAACTTTACAGAAGAGCAGAGACAGATTGTTCTTACAATACAGGAATGTAGGGGATGCTCTACCTGTTAAGAACCTCAAAGGTCCATGCAGAAATGATCCCTGGAGAAGATGTAGGCAGCAATGAAGGACCTGAGAGACAAAAAGTCATTTTCCATGGCAAACAACCTGGTCAGGATGAAGGGTTTTGTCTGAATCAGCCTCTATCTTCTTACTGTAGAGAAGATGGACCAAACCAGGCTTGTGTGGAGAGCTGTTCTCGGGTGCCTAAGGTTGATATACCATTCTAAGTTGTGAAAGTGCCAAAGGAAGTAGGGGCAGCCTCCATCTCATGGGACCCTTGGAAGCAACTGTTAGGACAAAGTGGTTGCCAAGGCAGTGACCTCATTCAGTTCTTAAAGAAGTGACCTACCTCACTTCCTTGTTGATGGAACTTTCTGAACTTGGGACCAAGGAAACCAAGCACCAGAGCCAGTCCCAGTCCCAGTCCAAGTGGTCTCATTTGTTTGGAATCACCAAGGACAGAGTCAGTCTTCTTGGTACTGACTGATGTGAGGATGGCCAAATGCCAGGAAAGATATAAACAGGCGCCTTTCCTGACTAAGCAGGTAGTGGCTCACCGCTGGCTCCTGACTGCTTTACAGAGTTGTACAAGGAGACCAGATCTGAGACAGGACAGACCATTACCGGGGAACATAGTATGGCAAACCTGTCAGAGGACACTCCGGATAATCACAGCCCTACTTGGGGGAAGGAGGTGTCTTTTTGAGTGTGGGTGTGTGGTTTTGTCTCTGTTCTGAGAATAGGTAGGAAAGGAGGTTTCTTTGGTTTGCAGTGAACTGTTTCTAGTAAGTCGTTTTACAAGGTGAGTGTTTCTATGTCTGTGTATCCCACTGTGTCCGTGGTTGTATACATTAGAAAAGAGAATGCATCAATGCATGTGTCCCCTCTAGTAGAAAGCTTCCCAGCATTCATCCTGCCCAATTAATGAATGGAGTGTGGTTTCCATATCGATAGGCAACACCTACTACCTTATTAAGTCCCTGTTTTCTTTCTGAATTCTGACAACTCTTCAGAATAGGCTCTTGGGTTTGTGTCCAAGATATGTACCACCTCCAATCTCTGTCACATGGCCATGTACTGGATATCTGAAGGGAATGGCCAGCATCTCAGAAAACTCAGATATCAGTGTGACCAGGAAAGTCTCAGTGGAGAAACCCTGCTTTGGGCCTTTTGCTAACCTATTGTTCTGTTGCCTTGAATCTCAGGATGTCTTTGCCTCTGGGCACCCCTTTGGGAAGCCTGAGGAAAACATTTTTCAAATGGAAATGAAGGGCATCACCTGTGTCTCTTTGCTTAATTGCTTTGGAAAAAGATGTGTCTGAATCATCCTCTTGGCCCTGTGTGAGGCTGTGGCTTAGATTCTCAGCACCTGATGGATCAAAAGATCAAATGTGTGCATCCAAAACCAAAATGGCAAATATTCACTCATTGTGAATGAATTCTTTTACCTTCCTCTGTTAGGATCCTGACTTCCATCAAGTGAGAATAGGAATCCTTTCGGCCAAATGAGTTCTTCAAATCTCTGCAGAGGGGCTTGGATTTTCTCATGACTCAAATTCACATAAAGAATCTAAACCACAGAGTCAGAAGGCCTCAAATTGAAAAAGCCAAGCAGTATTAATGGCAGGCCTATTTGATCATTCCTGGTTTACAGGAAGTGTGTCCAGGCCACCTTGATGTTAGACAAATGAGGGGAACAGGACCTTAATTTGGACACTGACTTGGGCTGTGGACCTCATTGAAAACTCCAGCCAGACGTTATAAGGAGTGTCTATATGGAAAAAGATGAGGACCATGTGGGAGTGTTTTGGTTTTAATTGTGGTCATTTGTGTGGCGGTTGGAAGAGATGACTGTTCCACTGGGCTTGAACTCTGGTGTGATTCCCCTTAGAGACTGAGTTCTTTAACTGACCTCAGAGAAGTATTGCCATGAATTGTGTTGGGATTTTAGGAGGCCACACATGAGAGTCGCCCTTGGAACCTGAGATCTAGGCCCAGGTTGGATTTCCACAGAACATTGGGAATTTCAGCCCGGATATAACATACAATTTTTCTTAAAGACTTGGCAGCCATATTTGAGTTTAAAACACACATGGACCTCATATTGTAGATCTCAATGGGCCTGGCTTCATGTGACATTTTGGCCACCCTTAGGGAAACCTTGAATGTGAGAGTGCTCCAGAGCTTTCATTGAAATTAGCTTCTTCACCATTTAATGGTTCCTGAATTAATTGAATCCCTCAGAGCCTCAAACTTCATCCGTGAAAAATGGCTAGAAAATTACCATGAAACTTTTGATATTTTCATGATCAGCTGGCACTGGAAATACTTTGGATGTCCTGTTTCTGATCCTGAGTATACCAGACACTGCCTTGATTGACTTTGTTTCATGAAAATGGTGTAGAACAGATATGCCAGTAAGTTGGAGCCTGGTGAGTAGTGGGCCTAGAGCAGTGGTATGCAATTGTGTGATAAAACATCTGTGTTGCGGACATGTGGATCAGCCATTGGCTTCCAAATGGCTTGTGACTGACATGGTGCAGCCAGCAGACCCATATATGTAAAGGCATCTTGTTATATGGAGAGGATTCACTGCAATGTTCAGAATCATGTTGCTATTCTCAAGGGGGCAATCTACATGGGATAGAACCTTGGTTGGTGCATTCTCCTGAAGACCCTGACTCACCACACCTTAAAGAACTCCCTCCACCACTCTGTCCCATTTTAACTCCTTGTATTTTTTGAAGCAAATACCAAACTCCCAGTGCAGCAGCGAGAAACACCACGAAAAGTGGAGGATGACCAATTGGCTTCACAGTCCACACTGAAAGACACTTAGACCCCAGTGTCCATAGTTTACCTACAAAGAGAGAATTCAGCACTGCTGCCTCATGTTCATTGGATAATAAGAAACCATGTCCTCCAAGTAACATAGATGCAGACCCAGCTTTCATGGTTTCTCTACAAAGGAACTAAATCTCCTCAGAACATCAAATACTTCAAGTGCCCACTCTTAGAGGCAGTTTCTCAAAAAGTATTTAGGCCAGCAGAGCTACATGTTTGTGGAATGTTTACCCTGTCCCTTACTTTTAGAATCTTCTCTACCACCTCCAAAGTTGTAAACTCCAGAGTATTTTCCATTCCAGATATATATTCACAGATTTTCTAACTCTTATCCTCTAATTGTGTCTTACTTGAGGAGAATGTAATGTCAAGGCATTGTTCTGGATGAAAGTGGGAAGATTTTTGTGTAGCACATATTTGCATACACATTGGATTCAATTTCCTATTTTCCATTAGAAATGCTGAATCCCTGAAACTAACATATACCCTATTAGACTCTGACTACTAATCCTAATATGATGGAGAAAAATAACACAAACATAATAGAAATACAAGCAGTTTAGATGAGGTATGTTTTATAGTTGGAGTTGCCTTTTGCATGGTATAGTGTAGCAGTTATAAATCTAGTCAATTATTTGTTGAAATAGTTCTCGATGCGTTTTTAAAGTTAACAAATAAGTGAATTCCTGTCCCCCTTTCTCTGTAGCCTATTCAGCACACGTATTTTTATATGCACATATAGAATCCTACCTGGTACCACACGTACATTCTTGTGAGGTGGCTGACTTGGCAGATACAAATTGGAAGAAGAGATCACTCCTCCTAAACGCTGCTTGAACTGGTAATTCAAATGTGAGTGAGCTTCCTAGTTGAACAACATTATACATAAATCCATGTTCAGTAAAATGAATATATTTGGATCTGTGGATGATATACATTTCATGGTGAATTTCGTTTGGCATATATATTGCAATTTTTAATGTCTGTCTCTGTGTGTGTATATAAATATATATATAGATACACTCTCAGGAGTATTCAAAATATGAAATATGTGTCTTATTACACACTTCCTAAATTCATTCATATTTATGTTGTGGATTCATAATCAACTTTTCACAAGATTATTCTCAGAAATATTCATCCACCTGAAATACGTATTTGTTTCTTAGTACTGTTTCCACCCCAGATATGCATTCACGGATTTTCAAACTCTTCTACCCTAATTGTGTCTTACTTGAGGTGAAGGTAATGTAAAGGCATTGTTCTGGATGAGAGTGGGAAGATAATTGTGTAGCATATATTTTTATACACATTGGATTCATTTTCCTATATACCATTGAAAATACTGAATCCTGACAATAACCCATACCCTACTATACTCTGTCTACTAATCCAAATGATGGAGAAAAACAACCCAAACAGAATAGAAATGCAAGCAGTTCAGAGGAGGCGTGGGGTATAGTTGGACTTGCCTTTTTCATGATAAATGGTAGGTGTTATAAATCTAGTCAATTTTTAATTGAAATAGTTCTCCATGTGTTGTTAAAGTTAACAAATATGTAAATGCCTGTCTGCCTTTCTCTGTAGCCTATTCAGCACATGTATTTTTATATGCTTTATAGAATCCTACCTGGTATCACACGTTCATTTTTGTGAGGTGACTGACTTGGCAGATACAAGTTGTGAGAAGAGATCACTACTCTAAACGCTGTTGGAACTGAAAATTCAAACTATGGGTGAGCTTCCTAGTAGAACAACATTATACATAAATCCTTGTTCAGTAAAATAAATATTTTTGCATCTGTGGATGCTATATATTTTATGATGAACTTCGATTGGCGTATATATTCCTACATTTTAATGTCTGTGTGTGTGTTTTGTGTGTGTGTGTATATATATATATATATATATATATATATATATATATATATATATATACACATATATATGTATATACACATATATATAATTATGAATATATATATATATATATATATATATATATATATATATATACTGTCCTGATTTTTAAAATATGAAATGTATGTATCTTAAATACACTCCCTAAATTCATTCATGTTCAAAAATGTGGATTTATAATAAACTTTTCACAAAATTATTCTCAGAAATATTCATCCTCCTGAAATACACATTTGTTTCATAGTTCTGAAAACTAACTTCAGTAAATGGTGCTTACAAATCCTAATATTTGTACAGTAACTAACCCAGATTAACATCAATCAAGTAGATTCGTATGGGACATGATGTGTATTCTGACGTTTATTTTCATTCAACACTGGTACATTACTATTTCTTCAATTTTTACAAATCATAGGATATATATATTTCATCCACAAGTTCACAAATTTATGCGCATTTGTTTCACAATCACTTCCTGCTTCATAAAACATGTATTCCTCCAGGTTTCTTGACTGGTCTTTTCATGAGACTTCTTTCCAAACACATTATTTTAGATTTCCATAATCACTTTTGAAGCAAAACTCACACACCCTTCATGATAAACCATAACCTTAATGTGGCCATTAGATATATAACTGGTTGGAATGAATGTTTGTATGTCAATATAAGATTTCTTGTATTTTTTCACATATAATTTCAATCCATTATTTAAAGTCGGAACCAGATATATTATTTATTCAAAGTATGGTCTATTCATGCATTATCTCTATATGCACAGACAAAGGGTACACCTCTTTTTACCCCCATTACTAATTTATACGTCTTGAATATGTTGCTGCCAGAAATGGTGGAAAAATAGTCATGTCACCTGATCTACATATACGTTTTATCACAGTAATATTCTGGACAAAAAAAGCAAAGGTCACACTTAAGATTGTAGCAAAGACTAAATGAAAAGTGAGCATGGATTACTAAACATCCATGTCCAGGTTGCCTAATGCTGTCAAATGTCAATCCTATTGGTCACTACACATTTGTTTCTTTCTAAGATTATATATTCAAACTCAACCCTGTTGAAAATATCTAATCCTATCACTCACTTTATACTTTGCCTGATTTTGTAATGTCTCTATTGATATCAGCCTTCCTAACTATTTTCCCCAGTTCATCATTGTGACTGTCTCTTCACTTGTGCTGACATTAACATTCACTGTCTACCAGAAACCCTATTGCTAAACAACATTTGGTCCAAATCCTATACTCACTCTTCTTTCTAAACCTACCGAGAATCTTCCGAATCCTACCAACTATCCCTTTTGACTGGAAGTTCTCTTCTACATTTAATCATCCATGGTACAAGGACCTAAGCCATTGTATATCGATTTACCTGACACATCAGTGCAGAACATAATTCAAAGCTACGTATCCCAGTCAAGGGCCCAATGCCCTTTTGGGCTTCAAATCTTAGCTAGATTTCTGTTTTCATACTTATAATTCACCTATATATTCTTGTAAATATCGCAGTTTCCCAATACCATTATTCATCCCGCAAAAAGATTCCTAATCCAAATCGAACCTGTTAGTTAACCTAACCATACACTGTTCAGTCAATTTAACTTTACAGAAGAGCAGGGATAGAGTTGTTCTTAAAATACAGGAATATAGGGGATCTTCCACATGCTGAGAAACTCAAAGGTCCATGCAGAAATGATTCCTGGAGAAGTTGTAAGCAGCTATGGAGGACCTAAGAGAGCAAAATTCATCCTCCATGGCAAACAACCTGGTCAGGATGAAGGGTTGTGTCTGAAACAGCTTCTCTCTTCTTAATGTCGAGAAGATGGACCAAACCAGGCCTGTGTGGAGAGCTGTTCCTAGGTGCCAATGGTTGATATACCATTCTAACTTGTGAAAGTGTCACAGGAGGTAGGGGCAGCCACCATCTCATGGGACCCTTGAAAGCAATTGTTAGGACAAAGTGGTTGCCACGGCAGTAACCTCATTCAGTTCCTGAATGAGGTGACCTACCTCTCTTCCTTGATGACGGATCTCTCTGAACTTGGGATCCAGGAAGCCAGGCACCCAGAGTCAGTCCCAGTTTCTTGCCCAGTGGGCTCAGTTGTTTGGAATAACCAAGGACAGAGTAAGTCTTCCTTGGTACCTACTGATGTGAGGATTGCCAAATGCCAAGAGAGCTCTAAAAAGGGGAATTTCATGAGAAAGCAGGTAGTGGCTCACCACTGGCTCCTGAAAACTTCACAGTGTTGGCCAAGGTGACCAGATCTGAGAAGGACAGGCCATTTCAAGGAAATATAGTATGGCCCATCATTCAGAGTACATTCCAATTAGTCACAGACCTACTTGAATAAAGGAGGTGTCGTTGTGGGTGTGATTGTGATTTTGTGGTTATGTCTCATGTTCTGAGAATAGGTAAGAAAGGCGGTTTGTTTGCTTTAGAGTGGACTGTTTATAGTAAGTCATTTGACAAGGTGATTGTTTGTATGCCTGTGTATCCCACTGTGTCCGTGGTTGTAGACATTATAAAAGATAATGCATCAATGGATGTGTCCTGTCTAGTAGAAAGCTTGCCAACATTCATCCTGCCCAATTTATGAGTGGACTGCAGGTTGCTTTAGGGACGGGCAACACCTACTATCTTCCGAAGTTCCTGTTTTCTTCCTGAATTCTGGCCACTCTCCAGAGTAGGCTCATGGTTTTGTGTCCAAGATATGTACCACCTCCAAGCTCTGTGACATTGCCATATACTGGATAGCTGAAGGGAATAGCAAGCATCTCAGAAAACTCAGATATCAGTGTGACAAAGAAAGTCTCAGTAGAGAAACCCTGCTTTGGGCCTTTTGCTTACCTATTTTTCTGTTGCTCTGAGAGTCAGGAAGGTCTCTGCCTCAGGCCACCAATTTGTGAAGCCTGAAGAAAACTGTTTTCAAATGGAAATGAATGGGCATCACCTGTGTATCTTTGCTTAATTGCTTTGGAAAGGGATGTGTCTGAATCAGCCACTTGGCCCTGTGTGAGGCAGTGGCTTAGATTCTCAGCACCTGATGGAACTAAAGAAAGATCCCATGTGTGCTTCCAAAACCAAAATGGCAAAAATATCAGTAATTGTGTATGAAGTATCTTGCCTTACTCTGATAGGTTTCTGATCTCCATCAAATGAGACTAGGGATCCTTTGGGTCAAATGAGTTCTTCAAAGCCCTGCAGGCTAGCCCATATGAACTTGGGTTTTTTCATTACTTTAAATCACATTAAGAATCTATACCTGACAGTCAGTAGGCCTCAAATTGGAGAAGCAGAGCAGTATTAAGGCCAGGCTTATTTTATCACTCCTGGTTCACAGGAATGGTGTCCAGGCCCAGCTGACTTTAAGCAAATAAAGGATAAGGAAGCTTGTTTTGGATACTGTCTTGTGCTGTGCCCCTCATGGAAACCTCAGGCCAGAGGTTATAATGAGTGTCTATATGGAAGAAGGTGAGGACCATGTGGGAGTGTTTTGGTTTTAATTGTGTTCAGTTGTGTAGTGGTTTGAAGAAATGACTTAATTCACCAGGGCTAGAACTTTGGTATGATTCACCTTAGAGACTGAGTTCTGGAACTGACCTCAGAGAAGTATTGTCATGAATTGTGTTGCGATTTTAGAAGGCCACGCATGAGAGTCGCCATTGGAAACTGAAATCTAGGCCAAGGGTGGCTTTCGACTGATCACTTGGAATCTCAGCCAGGATATCACATGATTTTATTATGAAAGACTTGACAGGCATAGTTGAGAGTCAAAACACACATGGACCTCACATTGTAGACCTCAATGGGCTGGGCTTCATGTGACTATTTGGCTACTCTTTGGGAAGCCTTGCCTTTGAGAGTTCTCCAGAGCATTCATTGAAATGAGGTTCCTCAACATTAAATGGTTCCTGAATGAATTGAAACCCACAGTTTCTCCAACTTCATCCTTGAAAAGTGGCTAGATAAATACCCTGAAATTTTTGAAACTCCCATGACCAGGTGGCACTGGAGAACCTTTGGATCTCCTGTTGCTGATCATGAGTGTACCAGACAGTGCCTTGATTGACTGGATTTCATGATAATGGTGAAGAACAGAGATGCCAGTAAGTTGAGAATGCTGAGTAGTGGGCCCAGAGCAGTGGTGTGCAGGTGTGTGATAAAATATCTGAGGTGGGGCCATGTGGATTTCCAATTGACTTCCAAATGCATTTTGGCTGCCATGGTGCATCCAGCAGAACCTTACATGTAAAGGCATCTTATTATATGGAGAGGTTTCAAGGCAATGTTCAGAATCAGGTTGGTATGGTCAAGGAAAAAGCTGTGTGAAATAGAAGCCTGGTTGGTGCATTCTCCTGCAGTTCCTGACCCACCACACGTGAAAGAACTCCCTCCAGCACTGTGTCCCAGTTGAACTCCTTGTATTTCGTGAAGCAAATACCAAACTCCCAGTGCAGCACCAAGAAACACCACAAAAATGGAGGATGATCAAATGGCTTCACAGTCCACACGGGGAGACACTTAGCCCCCAGTGGCCACAGTTTACCTACCAAGAGAGAATTCAGCACTGCTGCCTCATGTTCATTGGAAAATAAGAAACCATGCTCTCCATTCACATAGATGCAGACCCAGCTTTGATGGTCTCAATAAAAAAGAAGCTAAACCTTCTGACAACAAAATATATTTAAAGTACCCAACCTCAGAGGCAGTTTCTCAAGAAGTCTTTAGGCCGGCAGAGCTCTATGTTTGTGGAGTGTTTACCTCTTAGACCAGGATGTAAGAAAAGAACACTGACTCCAGTTAAAATCAAATTAAAGTAAGCTTATTATTTCCACTGGCTGGGCTGCCTCTCCCTCCAAAGATTGCGGGAGCAAGAGAGCAACCCCACCTTTACTACAGCCCAGGTTTGCAGCCCAGAAAGTTACACAAAAATGGGGTAACAGATAACAGAACTCTGACAAGCATCACACTAATGGGAGTTTACATTTTTTTTTTTTTGCTAGCCCCAACATCAAAATTTATGAGGACCATTAGAGCCTCAGAGAGGGTCATTGTCTGGCCACAGAAGGCCAATATTTATGAGGTGTGACAAAGTTTCAGAGAGGGCTGCTATCTGGTCAGAGAGCCATGCACGGGTGAGTTTAAGGCACGGGCAGTCATTCCAAGCAGGTTCAGAATTTGCAGTAATTTACAGTAAAGCCAAAATAATTTTTTCATGGTTTTGTTGCAAGATGGCTCCCAATTTTAATAAAAGATAAGGTTGGGTCTATCATTCCCCCCTTTTCTTATGTGTCCCTTTGTAATCCTTGATAGGTTAGTGGAAAAGCACTGAGGAAATTTTAATCCCTCAGTTAACAGTCTCCAAATTTTTAGAACTCACCGAAAACCAGTCTCCCTGATATTACCTGACTTAATTAATTACTTATATTGATAGTCTATTTATTTTGGGCTCCATTGGTGTAAGTGGAGAGTCGTCTCTCATTTTGCCTTCTTCTCAGCTGAGAGAGGGTGACATGAGTGTGCATGGCGTGAGAGACATGAGTTGCCTTTTTGAAGTCAGTTGAGGAATATGAGTTGCCTTTTAGAAGTCAGTTCTTTTTGAAGTCTTGTTGAGGAAGAACAGGTTGTAAAGTCATCTGGGGATGGGTTCTTCTATGAGAGAAACAAAAAACATGAGTATTGAATAAATGTTGCAGTAGCTGGATCATGTCACTGTATGAAGTACCCTCACCAGTCTTTAATATCCCCAATTATCAGGACTGTCAACTTAATATTTAACTTTAAGTGTTACAGTTGTCCCTCCCAATAATATACAGTTTAATAATTTAATGTCATCTGATTTTGCAAAATCCTTTCAGTAGTATGACCTCTGTGTCTAATAGAGAAACATTTAATTCTGTTACTCAGGGCTGGATAATCGTACTAGCAAACACCAAGCCTACCTGTAGGTTAGGAATATCTGTAGGCCTTAAACTAAAAACTTCTGCCTCTGGCAGCTCCTCTTGATAGTCTTTGTAGCCAACAGTTTTACTTATTTTGGGAGGCTAACATAAAGTGTATACCTTAAAATATTATTATTATTATTATTATTATTATTATTATTATTATTATTATTATTTAAAATGCCCAGGAATGGCTGTATTTTGGTTTTAACTGTCTTTGCTAAGTGTTTAAGATGAAGCAGTCAAATGACTTTTGTTTCTATCTATTGTTAGCAGTCAGCTGAGCTTTTATGGGAGTCATTCCTTGGGAAACTTGAGAGCAGCTTCTCAGTTCTGCTAGTGCAATTTGAGCTAGGTGGGTTCAGGTCTTGCTTGACCATGTGGCTTCCCTCAGAAGCATCAGGGATGTCTCCCTTTCCTGATGACTCTCCTCTTTGTAGCAAATGCACTGATTGGCTTTCTGTTCTCCAGTGGTCTCATTAATCTCCCTGATCAGGAGGTTATGTGACCCAGAGTTGCAAAGCTCATAGAGAAGTCCCCTGTTCCCTGGATTCAGACTGACTCAAAGGGCAAGAGTCAAATATTGTTTTTTTTTGGCCCTTTTCATTTAACTTTAATTTTCAATCCTAATCTGAAACAACCAGCAAATAAATTTTAACAGCCATATATTAAGAGTACTGCACTTTAATGTCTATAAGTTTATAATTATTTATATTTTATTAATTGGGATCTTATTATTCTGTCTGTCTTGTAGTTGATGACTTATTTTCTTAAATTAACCCATGTTGTGTTCTTAAAGCAACACTTCTGTAAAACACCAACAGGGAATCTTTAGATCACTTAAAAAGAAATTAAAAAATAAAATTTTTTAACAAGAGTAAAAATACTTAGTTCATGTAATAGCTACCCTGAATTTTTTGGTGAGTTATATTTTATATCACCTTTTTGAGATCCTAGTAATCTTGACAGAAAAAAAAAATTTGAACATAACTTTAAATGAAATAAAATCTGACCTACTGCTTTCGTAGTCATTCTCACATGTAGTAAGATGGGACAAAGAGTCTTATCTCAGGTAAGCAGGGCTCCTTATAAATCTTAAATGCTTTAGTTCTCAAGCTGATCTTTTTTTTAAATATCATTTTACAAAGTTTACATAAATTGTTTGAGGTCACATGAACATTAGCTCACACCATATGATATCACATTTAAAACATGAATTAAAGTACGGCTGAAAGATTTTAACCTTTACATAGATTAGGGTCTCATTAACTTAAAAATACATTTAAATTGTTCCACAATGTAAAAAGTAACATAAAACTTTACATATATTATTGATAACAGGTAAATAAATCCCCAATATATATTTTATTTACCATACAACTTGAGAACACCTGCTTGATATAATGCTCTTTTAAAGTTTCTACCTTATAGAGTTGTATAACTGGAAAATATGAGCACATTAATAGCATCACAATTGCATTGAAGTTTCTACATTAACCAAGTTTAGCTTTTAAAGAAATGGCAGTACAGTGCTCTAAAATAACAGTTCTTATTTAAACATTTGTTTAATTTTTATGGTTGCTTGCTCTAGAAAATTTAAATCTTAATAAACTTAATGTTATGGGTAAACTTATGTTTAAGAAATTTTTGTCTCTTTTACACATGACTGATTTTTACAATCTTATACAGACTTTAGTACAAACTTATACAGACCTTAGTATATCAATCAGATATCAAACAAAAGTACTCATGAATGAGTAATCCCATATCAAATTTACTTTACTTATTTATCAAAATATTAGACAAATTTTTTGAACACTGTAAACCATTTTTTTGATTGAAAGAAAAGTCCTGGAACAAAGGCATATTAGACCTTTTGTAGACATTAATAGTCTATTAGATTTTTGAACACCTAGAAAAACTTGTAAGCTTAAATTTAAAGACATTTATATTTATCTGTTTACCCAATTTAAATTGAAACACTTAAATCACGTGAATTAAAGATCTTTGGATCCACTTTTTAAAATTGTTTTTATGAGTTCTTTTTAATATGAGTGCTCCTTATATAAGTTAATTTGTGTATCATATATATGATATATGGATATATATATATATATATATATATATATATATATATATATAGACATACAACACATAACAAATTGTGCACACATAATAAAAGTGAAGGCCTTGTAGCTTTTCACAGGTGAAATCTCCATTGCAATGATTTAAAAATTGCACAGTTGGTCAAAGATATTAGTGATCAGAAAAACATTAACCTAGGTCTGTAGGAGCAAAATCATGAGCTCAAAAAATAAATAAAGAACCTAAGGAAAAAATTATGAGTCCTAGAAAAATGACTGGCCAGTAATTGGTAAATACCATACAATTTACCTTTTTTTTCCCTTAGGCCTCAAATAAGTCTCCTACTAAGCTTACAGGCTTCTTTCATTTGCATTTCAAAATAAGTCCTGGCTGAGGTCTGGAAGAAGAAGGAAAAAAGGCTATTCTGAGCAGAAACCTTAGGCCTAAGGTATTTTAACCATAATTTTCATGTTAGGATGTTGAAAATTATGATACAAGTTTAAGATAAAATTCACAAAATTTTATATCTTTACAAGTTGTTTTGTCAACAGATATCATACTATGATTTAGTATCCTTGTCCAAATTAATGCACTGGTACACACAGTGACATTTTCCCAGGCTACCTAATTTAAAATTGGTGAAAAAAAGACTGAATGATTGGGAAGTTACTTGCCAACTTGGAAGTAGAGTTCTTTATTTTCCATCCTAAGTATTTAAGTTCTCTGGCATGAATTATCTGAAACCATGAACTAAACAAATACCTAAACCCGACTTATAACTGCAAGATTGTGGAATGCTTCAAAAACCCATTCAGATACCAGATTGGTACAATGAAACATCATCATTTAGACACACATTCAGCTAAGATCATTTCCAAGAAACAATTTATAATATTAACACATTATTGCACATGTCTTAAAGGGCTAGAAAAAAGGCACAAGACAGACAGAAATGAACTCCAGACAATGGCTGACAGACAGAACCCTTTAAAACAGAGCAAATAAGAGAAAAATCTCCTTCTCCAGTGGCACCACAGATGTCCCCACAAGGGGACCAAATGTTTTCACAGAGGAGCTACCTGAAATATAAAATAAAGTGTCTCCATGGCGACTTTACTGCATTTAGTGTCCCCTTTTTGTTTTTCTCTTTTTTTAAGAAGACAGAGGTGGCATTATCCTTGCAGTGCAGGGAACGAAGGAGGGAATTCCCTGAAGCAACAGGGCTTCGGCAGATACTGGGAGATACTCAGTTCTTCATTCCCCAGCAGGCATTACCATCTGCACTGGGTGTGCTCCAGGCAGCCAGCTAGGGCCTTCTCTCATTCTGCTTAACAAATGGTGGTAAAGTTCATCACAGTTCCTTAAAACACAGTCCAAAGGGGTGTCAGGCTTACTTGCTTTGTTACCCATTTTCACGTTCAATATCCTTAAGATTTTATCACAGAAATCACAAAACAAAACGCACAAAAACAAACAAACAAAAAACATATAGAACACAGAACAAAACACACACACACACACACAAAAAAAAAAAAAAAACAGAATCCCGGTGCCAAAACAGAAAAACAGATGAGGAATTCAACGTCTTGCTAAAGCTCTGGGGTAGGAGCGCATGCGTGTCCCTCGGCACCTCTCTAACCTTCCAGAGGAATTCCCTACAGAACGGAACAGAGGACAGAACGATTCTCATTACTATCCTGGACAGGAGTGAATGTGAGCCTCCCCAGGCCACCTCTCTGTCATTAGAAGAGATCTCCCTTAACCAGATATAAGATGTTATCAAGGTGCCACTTACCTATGGAGGCCTCCTCCACCAGGTACTTGCTAATAGTTTCAGTGCGGTGGTTCACTGCAGTGCTCCCCAGACCGACGGCTCACTCCAAGGCCTTGGAACATCTCAAGTTGTGCACCCCCTAGAGTGGCTCCCCAGCCCGTAGCCCTGGAGGGAAGGCCAGCTTCAGAATTTTCAGCAGTCTGGTCTTGTGATCTGGTCGGGCAGGGTCATCTCACTGGGGAACTCCAAAATGTTGGAATAGGATGCAAGAAAAGACCAGTGACTCCAATTAAAATCAAATTAAGGCAGGCTTATTATTAAAACTGGCCAGGCTGCCTCTCCCTCCAAAAATGGCGGGAACAAGACAGCAACACCACCTTTCCTACAGCCCAGCTATATAGCCCAGAAAGTTACACAAAAAGGGGGTTACAGATAACAGAACTTTGAAAGCATCACACTGATGGTAGTTTACATTTTTTTTGCTGGCCCCAACATCAGAAATTATGAGGACCATTAGAGACTCAGAGAGGGTCGTTGTCTGGCCTGGGAAGGCCAATATTTATTAGGTGTCACTAATGTTTCAGAGAGCACTGTTATCTGGTCAGAGAGCCAGGCATGGATGAGTTCAAGGCACGGACAGGCATTCCAAGCAGGTTCAGAATTTGCAGTAATTTATAGTAAAGCCCAAATTATCTTTTCATGGCTTTCTGGCAAGATGGCTCCCAATTCTAATAAAAGATCAGGTTGGGTCTATCAAGCCTGTCCTTTACTTTTGGAAACTCCTCTACAACCTGCAAGGTTGTGAACTCCTGACCATTTTACATTCCAGATATGTATTCACAGATTTTCTAACTCATGTCCTCCAACTGTGTCTTACTTGGGGTGAAGGTAATATCAAGGCATTGTTCTGGATGAGAGTGGGAAGATTTTTGTGTAGCACATATTTGCATACACATTTAGGAGATCACTCCTCCTAAACACTGATTTGGAACAGAAAATCAATCTATGGGGGAGCTTCCTAGCTGAACAACATTATACATAAATACAAGTTCATTAAATAAATAGTTTTGGATCAGTGGATGATATATATTTCAAGATGGATTTAAATTGGCATATATATTGCTAGATTTTAATGTCCATGTGACTTTTGTGTTTATAATGTTTTGTGATTTATGTGGATTTATAATCAAATTTTCACAAGATTATTCTCAGAAATATTCATCCAACTTAAATACATACTTTTTTCCTAGTACTGAAAAGTAACTTCAGTGAATGGTGGATAAAAATCCTAATATTTCTACAGTAACTGACCCAGATTAACATCAATGCAATTAGATTCCTATGGGACATGATGTGTATTTTGATGTTCATTTTTATTCAACATTGGTACATTACTATTTCTGCAGTTTATGCACATTATATATAGTATGATATATAATGTTCAATCACTTCCTTCTTGGGAACACATGTATTCTTACAGGTTTCTTGACTATTCTTTTCATGAGACTTCTTTCCAAACACATTATTGTTGTTTTCCATAATCACTTTTGAAACAAAACTCACACACCTTTCAGGATAAACCACAACCATAATATTACCATTAGATGTATAACTGGTTGCAGTGAATGATTGTATATCAATATGAGATTTCTTTTATATTTTCAGATATCAATTCAATCCATTATTTAAAGTAGAGCAAGTTATATTATTTACACACAGTATGGTTTATTCATGCATTATCTGCATATTCATAGACACAGGGTACACCTATTTGTACCCTCAATAGTAATTTATACATCTACAAAATATTGCTACAGAAATGGTGGAAGAAATACTCAAGTCACCTGATCTACATATACATTTTATCACAATAATATTCTGGACACAAAATGCAAAGGTCACACTTATGATTTTACCAAAGCCTAAATAAAAAGTGAGCATGGATTAATAAAAACATCCATGTCCTGGTTACCTAATGCTCTCAAAAGTCAATCCAATTTGTGACAACATATTAGTTTCTGCCTAAGGTTATATATTCAGACTCAAACCGTTGAAAATGTCTAAACAAATTACACACTTCATACTTTTACTGACTTCCTAATGTCTCTATTTATATCTGCTTTCCTACATATTTTCCCCAATTCGTCATTGTGACTGACTCTTTACATGTGCTGACATTTACATTCACTCTCTACCCGAAACCTTATTTGTAAAGAACTTTTGGTACAAATCCTATACTCATTCTTCTTTCTAAACCTACTGACTATCTTGCTAATCCTACAGACTATCCCTTTTTTATTGGATATTCTGTATGTTATTCAATCATCTAGTGTATATGATCCTATTTCTTTGTATATCAATTTATCTGAGACATCTGTACAGAATATAATTCAAAGCAAAGTATGCTACTCAAGGGCCCAAAGTCCTACTTGGCTTCAAGTCTTCCCTAGATTTCTGTTTCCATACTTATATTTCACCTATATATTCTTGTAAATATCTCAGGTTCCCAATACCGTTATTCATCCAGCAGAATGATTCCTAACGCAAATAGAACATGATATTAACATTAACCATACACTGTTCCCTCAATCTAACTTTACAGCAGTGCAGGGATAGAGTTGGTCTTACAATCCAGGAATATAGGGGATCTTCCACCTGCTGAGAATCTCAAAGATCCATGCAGAAATTATCCCTGAAGAAAATATAGAATGCTATGAAGGACCTGAGAGAGCAAAAGTCATTTTCCATGGCAAACAACCTGGTCAGGATGAAGAGATGTGTCTGAATAAGCCTCTCACATTTTAATGTAGACAAAATGGACCAAACCAACCCTGTGTGGAGATCTCTCTCCCAGTACCTATTGTTGATATACCATTCTAACTTGTGAAAGTGTCACAGGAAGTAGGGGCAGCCTCCATCTCATGGGACCTTAGGAAGAAACTGTTAGGACAAAGTGTTTTCCAAGGCTGTGAGCTCATTCAGTTCATGAAGGAAGTGACCTACCTCACTTCTTTGTGATGGAACTCTCTGAACTTGGGATCCCGGAAACCAGGCACCCAGGGTCAGGCCCAGTAACAGTCACAGAGATCTCACTTTTTTGGATTTATCATGGAAAGAGTCAGTCTTTCTTGGTACTTACAGATGTGAAGATGGTCAAATGCCAGAAAAAATCTGAAGAGGTGTCTTCAGTGAGAATGCAGGTAGTGGCGGCTCAAAGCTGGCTCCTGACAACTTCACAGAGTGGGCCAAGGAGTCCAGATTTGAGAACAGACAGGCCATTTCGGGTGAACAAAGAATGGCTCACCAGGCAGAGGACACTCCGGTTAGTAACAGACCTTCTTGGGGGAAGGAGGTGCATTTGTGGGAATGAGTGTGGGTTTGTGGTTTTGTCTCATGTTCTGAGAATAGGTAGGAAAGTTGGTTTGTTTGGTTTGGAGTGGACTGTTTCTATTAAGTCATTTGACAAGGCAAGTGTTTCTATGTCTGTGTATCCCACTGTGTCCGTGGGTGTAGACATTACAAAAGAAAATGCATCAATGGATGTGTCCTGTCTAGGAGAAAGCTTCCCAACATTCACGCTGCCCAATTTATAAAAGGACAGAGGTTTGCCTTATTTGTGGGCAAGACCTGAAATCTTCCTAAGTTCCTGTTTTCTTCCTGAATTCTGGACACTCTCCAGAATAGGCTCATGATTTTGTGACCAAGATAGGTACCACCTCCAAGCTCTGTGACTTGGCCATGTACTGGATAGCTGAAGGGAATGGCGAGAATCTCAGAAAACTCAGATATCAATGTAACCAGGAAAGTCTCAGTGGAGAAACCCTGCTTTGGGACTTTTGCTTACCTATTGTTCTATAGCACTGAATGTCAGGAAGGTCTTTGCCTAAGGCCACCCCGTTGTGAAGCCTGAATAAAACAGTTCTCTAATGTAAATGAATGGGCATCACCTCTCCCTTTTTGAGTAATCGATTTCGAAAGGGATGTGTCTGAATCAGCCTGTTGGCCCTGTGTGAGGCTGTGGCTTAGATTCTCAGCACCTGATGGATCTAAAGAAAGATGCCATGTGTGCATCCAAAACCAAAATGGCCAAAAGAGTACTCATTATGGATGAAGTCTCTCGCCTTCCTCTGTAAGTTTCCTGACCTCCATAAGGTGAGAATAGGAATCCTTTGGGTCAAATGAGTTTTTCAAAGCCCTTCAGAGTCTAGCCCATTGGTGCTTGGGTTTTCTCATGACCCCAATCCACATGAAGAATCTAAACCCCACAGTCAGTAGGCCTCAAATTGGAGAAGTGGAACAGTAATAATGGTAGGCCTATTTGATCACTCCTGGTTCCGAGGAAGGGTTTCCAGGCCACCCTGACTTTAGGCAAATGACGGGCAAGGGAGCTTATTTTGGACACTGTCTTGTCCAGCGCCCCTCATAGAAACCTCCAGCTAGAGGTTATGATGAGTGTCTATGTGGAAAAGATGAGGGCCATATGGGAGTGTTTTCGTTTAAATTTTGGTCATTTGTGTGGCGATTGGAAGAAATCACTGGGTCCACCTGGGCTTGAACTCTAGTGTGAATCCCTATAGAGACTGAATTCTGAAACTGACCTCAGAGAAGTATTGCCATGAGCTTTGTTGGGATTTTAGGAGCCCACGCATGAGAGTAGCCCTTATAAACTTAGATCAAGGCCACAGAGCACTGGGAATCTCAGCCAAGATAATCCATGATTTTCTTCTTAAAGTCTTGGCAGCCATAGCTGAGAGTCAAAACACACATGTACCTCACATTGTAGACTTCAATTGGACTGGCTTCATGTGACCTTTTGACAACTCTTTGGGAAGCCTTGCCTATGAGAGTTCTCCAGAGTTTCATTGAAATGAGCTTCCTCAACATTTAATGGTTTTTGAAAACCACAGTTCCTCCAACTTCATCCTCAAAAAAATGGCTAGATAAACACCATGAAATTTTTGGAATTCCCATGACCAGGTGGCACTGGAGAATCTTTGGATGTCCTATTGCTAATCATGAGTGTATCAGACAGTGCCTTGACTGACTAGGTTTCTTGAAAATTGTGTAGAACAGAGATGCCAGTAAGTTGGAGCCTGCAAATTAGTGGGCCTAGAGCAGTGGTGTGAAGGTGTGTGATAAAATGTGTGGTGGGGCCATGTGGATCTGCCACTGGCTTCCAAATGGCTTGTGAATGACATGGTACAGCCAGCAGAACCTTCCATGTAAAGGCATCTTTTTGTATAGGGAGATTTCAAGGCAATGTTCAGAATCAGGTTGCTATGGACAAAGGGGCAACCCATGTGGGATAGAATCCTGGTTGGTGCATTCACATGCAGACCATGACCTCCACACGTGACAGAACTCCCTCCAGCACTGTGTCCCAGTTGATCTCCTTGTATTTCATGAAGAAAATACCAAAGTCCCAGTGCAGCAGCAAGAACCACCACGAAAAGTGGAGGAGGACCAAATGGCTTCACAGTTCACACGGTGAGTCACTTAGCTCCCAGTGGCCATAGTTTAACTACAAAGAGAGTATTCGCACTGCTGCCTCATGTTCATTGGAAAATTAGAAACAATGTCCTCCAGGTCACATAGATGCAGACCCAGCTTTGATGGTCTCACTAGAAAGTAAGCTAAAGCTAGTGACAACAACATATATTTCAAGTGCCCAACCTCAGAGGCAGTTTATCAAGAAGTCTTTAGGCCAGCAGAACTCCATGTTTGTGGAGTGTTTACCATGTGCCTTACTTTTGGAAACTGCTCTACCACTTCCAAGTTTGTGAAATCCTGAGTATATTCCATTCCACATATGCATTCACAGATTTTCTAACTCTTATCCTCTAATTGTGTCTTACTTGGGGCGAAGTTAATGTCAAGGCATTGTTGTGGATGAGAGTGGGAAGATTTTTGTGTAGCACATATATGCATACACATTGGATTCATTTTCCAATTTTCCATTCGAAATACTTAATCCCTGACACTAACTCATAAACTACTAGACTCTGACTGCTAATCCTAATATGATGGAGAAAACTAACCCAAACAGAATAGAAATACAAGCAGTTCAAAGGAGTCATGGTGTATATTTGGACTTGCCATTTGCATTATGAAGGGTAGGTGTTATAAATCTAGTTAATTTTTAATTGAAATAGTTCTCCTTGTGTTTTTAAAGTTAATAAATATATAAATTCCTGTCTCCCTTTCCCTGTAGCCTATTCAGAACATGTACTTTTAAATGCACATATAGAATCCTACCTGGTATCACATGTACATTCTTGTGAGGTGGCTGACTTGGCAGATACAAATTATGAGAAGAGATCACTCCTCCTAAACCCTGTTGGATCTTAAAATTCAACCTATGGGTGAGCTTCCTAGTTGAACAACATTAAACATAAATCCATGTTCAGTAAAAGAAATATTTTTGCATCTGTGGATGATATATATTTCATGATAAAATTCGATTGGCATATATATTGGTAATTCAATGTCTCTGCATGTGTGTTTTTTGTATATATATACTCTCCAGATTTTTCAAAATATGAAATATATGTGTCTTATATACACTCCCTAAATTCATTCATGTTCATGTGTATGGATTTATAATCACGTATTCACAAGATTATTCTCAGAAATATTCATCCACCTGAAATACATATTTGTTACCAGTACTGAAAACTAACTTTAGTTAACGTTGCATACAAATACTAAATTTGTACAGTAACTGACCCAGTTTAACATCAATGCAAGTAGATTACTATGGGACATGATGTGTATTTTGACATTCATTTTTATTCAACACTGCTACATTACTATTTCTTCAATTTATGCACATCATAAGATATATATTTCATCCACAAGTTAGCAAACTTATAGGCATTTGTTTCACTTTCAATAACTTCCTGCTTCAGAACACATGGATTCCTCCAGGTTTCTTGTCTGGTCTTTTCATGAGACTTCTTTCCAAACACATTATTTTCAACTTCCATAATCAATTTTGAAGGAAAACTCACACACTCTTCATGATAAATCATAATCCTAATATAACGTTTAGATGTTTTACTGGTTGGAATGAATGTATGTATATCAATATAAGATTTCCTTTATATTTTCAGATATCAATTGAATCCATTATTAAATTTGGAATCCATTATATTATTTATTCACAGTATTGTCTATTCATGCATTATCTCTATATTCATATCACAGGGTACACCTATTTGTACCCCCAATAATAATTTGTACATTTCGACACAGAAGCAATGGTCACACTTATTATTTTACCAATGTAAATATCAGGCGAGCATCGGAGGAAGAGACTACCAGGGACTGTCTAATGCAACAGCCAAAAGTTTATGGGGGTCCAACATGCTGGGGCTCAGAGCTCCCTTGAATAGAGCAGAGAGCCCTGAGAACAGCTTAAGCAGAGCTTATATACTTTCCTTGGAGAGGGCAGGGAGGGAAGATTATTGATGGGTCAGCGCGAGTGGGCAGTTTGCGTGCAAATGGGTGAGGGAGTACATTCTGCAGTTTTGCAGTTGGTACAGAACATTCAGGGAACAAGATTAGCGAACAGTTCTCAAGATATCAACAGTGTTTTGTTAAGCATACCGTAAAACTGGAAGTGACAATTACCTATTTTATTTACCTTTCATTCCCCACTTTCTTTTGGTTACAATAAATCATAATAGTGATCATTGAGGATGTCACATTTTATGTTTGCTAGTGTGGTATATTGATTTCTGATTACCATAAGTTTAACTTGTCCAATTTGAGCTTGGAGAAAGGAAACTACACGGTTGAGCAAACAGGGTCCTACAGTTAGCAATAATGTGAGGATTATTAATGGACCAGCCAGGGCTGATAAAAGCATAGTTACCCAGGGGGACTCTGTGAACCAAGACTCAAACCACCCTTTTTGGGCCTCTCTCTCTTGTTGATGCTCTTCAATGCGTCTTCTTAATTTAATCATAGATTCTTTTACAACTCCAGTATGGTAGGCATAATAACAACATTCTTCCCTCAATGCAGGACAAAGGCCCCTTCTCTCATGAAGAGGAGGTCGAACCCTCGCCTGTTCTGTAAAACAACTTCAGAGAGAGAGGTTAAAGATTCTTGTAAAGCTGTGATGGTGGTTTTTTAATATCTTTAAGTTTTGGTCTATTGCTGCTTCTAATTGGGTCATTTGTTGTGTCCCATGGATTAGGGCAGTGGTTCCTGTGCCCTTCTCTGCAGCAACTACTATTCCTCATAGGATGGCTAAAGTGAAGGATACAGGTTGCCAGCGGAACCGGGTTGTATGCCCCCCTATTTGAAATTTAAATGATCCTGCCTCATGATAGAGCACTCGGGGAAACATCTGCACCATTACATAATTAATCACATCTGTTGATAATTTTATGAATAAACAATGTTTAAGTATATAGAATTATACTGTTGTAGGTATGGACAAGGCAAGGCACCTAAGATAGCACCAAAGATAGGGAAACAGTCCTATTTGGTTGCAACCGGATATAGAGGGCATTGCTTCTGTTGTAATCAATTAATCCCCTGAATCCCAAGTTTAGGTAGTTTCAGAATTTTGTACCCAACATCTAAGGGAAAAGACTCAGAAATTCACAGTCTGCAGAAGTTCACAAAAAGCAGTTTTTGGTTCTGTTTTTATTTTCCTCTTCTCTGGGAAAGATAACTTATTAAGGACACCTGGGAGGGGGAGAGCTTTTTTCTTCTCTTTTATTTTCTCCCTGCCAGCTGTTACCATGGAGCCCAGTTGGTAACTTCTTTATCTTGGAAATGTAGCCATCTCTGGAAGCCTCAGCTCAAGGGCAGAGGCCTTGTTCACATATTTTGTGAAAAACTAGTAAGGGGGTGTCTAGCTTAGAAGGGCTGATTTTTCCAGCCAGTGGCCAAGTATAACAGAGCAACACGAAAAGAGGAAGTTTATCTACACTGAACTCATTTATAAAGACTTTGTTGCTGAAAGTCCTAAAGTCAGCCACGATGAAGACTTCTGGAGAAGGCCATTTAAGATTTTTCTGTGGGCCTGGTACAGAGGGGAAGACGGGGAAGGCGGGGGGTGAGAGCAGTTCTGTGGTTCTGAGAATGAGGAAAAAGAGATATAAAAGAATAATGGGAAAAGGGTTTGGGATTTTCCTGGCAACAAAACTTGAGCAGTAGAACAGGTAGAGCAGATGGGAAGACGGGAATGAGTATCTAAAAAGCCTGTGAGGGACTTTAAATTCTTAGTAACCTGTTTTTAGTGATGACAAAGCAACTTTAAAGGCCATTTTCATTACATCTTGAATAGGCGTCTGAGGGCACTCCTCAGCTGGTTTTGAGCTTTGGGTTAGCTGGTAAGAGGACCTGGTGGGACCCGGTGTGGGCACTGACAGGAGAAGAGAGGAGTGAGTGGGTGGAAGGGTACCTCAGTACCTGCTGCCTCAGCATGGGGGCAATGGTCTGAGAACCAGAGGAGGTTTGGGGTTTTGATCTAGTAATTGGAGGGGAGAAATCAGGTTGTTGATGTGAGAGTGACAGCAGAGAATCTGGAGCAGAAGGATCTATTGGAGAAACATATTTCGTGATGTGAGCAAAGGAAGGAAAAGGCCTACACATAGGGGAATTTTCTTCAATCTTTTGATCACTTGCCGAAGTTGAAATAGTCACACAGAATTTGAGGATCTAGAGACCCCTCTGGGGGCCATCGGTTTTGGTTGTCTAATTGGTAATATGGCCAATGCTGTGAACTGAATTTGATGAGGAGTTTGGGTTCCACCAGGCAGCCCCTGTATGCTCACATCCCCATGACTTACGGAAGAAGACGGCTTTTCCCCCACACAGCCGTTGTTGTTTGTGGCTTTGATAGTCCACCGGGCAAACATAGTAATCTAGGCTAGCCAACCTGCATCAGGCTTGCATGTTCCTACATCCATAATGTTTATTTCCATTATCTATGGTACGGGAGAAATTTAATGGAATTTTAGTGGGATCCTCTTCATCAGAGATATCCCAATTGGAAAGACGTATACCCAGCTGACAAATATCTGGGTGGAGAGTTGGCCACCAGGTCCCTAAGGGGGCTGTATGTGAGACAGACCATACTTCTTGTCTAATTGGATTTGTGATCAGCCATCACTGCTGAATGGGCTGATGATGGTTAGGACTAGTGGTGGCCAAGGGGAGAGTCTATAGCCTTATCCACATGGCAAATATGCAATTTGAAAGGGTTACCAGTCTTTTCCACTTTCAAGCCAGTGTCTGGACAGGGCACAGGCTTGAGATGAGAATTAGGATCCAGGAAGTGATTCCGTCTACCTTTACCACTGTAGGTTTTATAATTAGCACCTGGTATGGTCCTGTCCAGCGGGGTTCCAGGGATGACACCTGATGTCATCTTATGTAGATGAAGTCTCTTTTTTGATATCGATGTGGAGTCTCCTCTTCACCAGGTTGGTAGGCAGTGGCCAGCTGTTTTGACAGGTATCCCTGAGTTCTTTCAATAGCTTTAAGTTTGTCAAGCAAGGGGGTGTGGAAGGGATCGGTAGGTCTTAGAGTTGTGGTTAGGTCCTTACTGGAGGAGGGGCCCCATAGAGAATTTTATAGGAGGTGAGGTTACACAAAGAAACAGAGGGAGTATTTCTTGCATGAAACAGTGCATAAGGCAGGAGCATAGTCCAATCTTTGATGCCCTCTCTAAGCTTAATTTCGTTAAGGTCTCTTTAATGGTTCTATTAATTTTTTTAACCTGTCCTGAGCTCTGCGGTCTATAAGCACAATGTAACTTCCAATTTATCCCCAGGATCCTGGCTAACCCCTTACTTACCTGGGCCATGAACGCCGGTCCATTATCAGACCCTATTACCTTAGGTAGGCCGTATCATAGAAAAATATCTTTCAGGATTTTCTACCACCATTTGTGCCTTTTTTTTGTGGGGAAGGCTTCAATCCATCTTGAAAATATATCTACAAACACTAGGAGATATTGAAGTCCATACCTTGCTGGCTAAATTTCAGTAAAGTCCACTTCCCAGAATTTCCTGGTCTGGTTGCTCATAGGCGCTTTCCTACAGGAAGCTTGGAAGGGTAATTGTTCTATTGACAGAACGGACAGGGTTTTGTTACCCGTTCAGTTATGTCCTTTCGCTGTGAGTCGGTTAGTGGAAAACTCTGTTCTTGATCCTTCAGGAATGCCTGCAGTTTCTTTGGACCAAGGTGTGTGAATTGATGTACATTTTTAACGTAGTGTAGGGCTTTCTGAAATTGCAGGCTTGGCTCAGTGAAGTTGAGGAGTTCAGTGCCAGTGTCGTAAGATGTTATCAAAAGCTTGCTGGTGCTCAGGGGTCCATTGGAATTGGGCATCTCCCTTTAACAGCGGGTATAAAGGAGAAGTTAAGGACACAAACACAGGAATCCATAACCTGCAAAACCCAGTAGTCCCAAGAAACTCTTTGTGTTGTCTGCTGCTGGGGGGGGGGGGTATCTGCACAACCGTTTGTTTTCTGGGCTCAGTGAGCCAACGTTTACCACCTCTAAGGGAATAGCCCAGGAAGACTACTTCTTGCTGGCAAATTTGGGGTTTTTTGGAAGAAGCTCTATACCCGAGTTGAGCAAGCTTACATAATAGTGCTTGGTTCCCAGACTCACAGTTTTCCTTGGTGTTGGCTGCAGTAGCAGGTCATCCACGTATTGAAGCTGGGTGACTTCGGGGTGCATAGTTCTGAAGTTGTTGACATCTCTGTGGAGGGCTTCATCAAAGAGAGTGGGGGAGTTTTTGAACCCCTGTGGGAGTCTAGTCCATGTTAGTTTACCATACGTTCCGGTTTCTGGGTCTACCCACTCAAAAGCAAACAGAAACTGACTGTCTTTATGCAGAGGCATGCAAAAGATAGCATCTTTATGTCCATACCATTTCTACTCAGGGTTCAGAGTGATAAGCAGATTGTACAAATTATTTACCGTGGGGTGAATGTCCTGCACTCTGTTGTTGATCTCTCTTAGGTCTTGAACGGGGATAGTCCCCAGTTCCTAGATATTTTACTGGTAGCAGGGGAGTGTTCCAGGCCGATTGACAGGGCCTTAGGACCCTAAAGCCAGATATTTCTGAATATGGGGCCTTAACCCATCTTTAGCATTTTTGCTCAGAGGATGTTGTTTGACATTGATTGGGGAGGCTGAGGTTTTTAACTCCACTGTTCTTGGAGGTTGTTTCATGGCTAGTCCTAACCCAACAATTTTTGCCCAGGCATCTGGTTAATCTGTTATCCATTTCTGGGGTAGCTTGCCTGTTTGATCATTCTTGGGGTGTGTGAAAAGTGGATGTTCATCTTTGACTGACATTTATAAAGCCATGACTATAGGAGTTTTTAATGAAGGATTTAGAAATTTCATTTTGGGGCCTTCGGGGTTAAAAGTTGTTTTGGCCCGGAGCTTACTGAGCAGATCTCTGCCCATCAATGGGGCCAGGCATTCTGGGATTACTAGGAAGGAATGTTGGATTTTTCCTTTCCCCATGTCCATGGTCCTCTTAGTTGTCTAAGTCTGATATTTACTGCTGTTAGCCCTTTGAACTAGAGACCTTTTATTTGATAGAGGGCCCAGTGGGGCCTTAAGGGCTGAGTATACTGCTGCTGTATCCACTTCAAAGTTTATGGGGTCCCCTTCACTTCAAAAGTTACCCTGAGCTCGGGGAAGGGATCTGAGCCCCGACATTCTCAGTCAACCTCCAGAGTCAGAAAGGCTGTCTGGCGTGGCTGTCTCTTTCTAGGGCACTTTTTGGCTCAGTGTCCTTTTTCTTTACAGTAGGCACATTGATCTGAGGCCAAGGGTGGCCTCTGGTGGGGACCCAGGTATCGTTTCTTGTCTCCCTGTTTCTTAATTTCTGGCCTATTTATTGTTGTGACCAGGACCTTAGTTAATACCTTCATCTGTCTTTTTCATCTGTCATCCTCCCTTTGCTCCCTTTCGTTCTCTCTGTTTCTCTCTTATAGGATACTTTCTCGGCTACCCTGAGTAAATCTCTCAAAGTCATATCTTGTAATCCATCTAAGTATTGTAACTTTCTTTTAATATCCAGATCAGCTTGCCCAATGAAGGCCATCATGACATATGTCTTTTGATCCTCTGCCTGAAGATCGAAAGGAGTATATCTCCTATACGCCTCCATAATTCTCTCTAGAAACATAGAGGGATATTCATCAGGCCCTTGAATAATCTCTCTTACCTTGGCCAAATTATTTGGTTGGCTAGCGGCCGGTTGGAAACCCACTATTAGGGCCCGGCAATAAGTGGACAGATGCTCCCTACCTTCAAAGGTGTCGGGGTCCCAGTTGGGTCAGTTCAAGGGTAAGCCGGCTTTGATTATGTTGGGAAGTTGTGTTGGTCACCCATCTGGTCCGAGGATATTTTTTTCTAGCTTCCAGAAAGTTTCTCTCTCGTTCCTCTGTCATGAAGAGAATCCCTAGGATTTGTTGGCAGTCATCCCAAGTAGGCAGGTGTGAAAACGCCAGGGAGTTCTTTGAGTTCTTTTAGCCGGGCCAGCTTTCTCCAGGGAAGGAGGGGCTGTGTGTGTGACAAGGGGGAGTCATCTGGTGGGCGCTGGGCCGGCCTAGCTTTCTCCAATGGCGGAGAGGCTGAGTCAGCAGCAAAGGAATCACTTAGAGGTTGTTGGGGGTTGGTGGACGACGGCAGCGGATAAGAAGGGTAGGAGAGTCCAGTAGAGTCTTGAGACTCAGGGAGAACAGAGGTTGGAGGAGGAAGAGCAGAGGGTTTGTGAGATAGAATCATGGTGGAAGGAGTAGGAGTGGGCGCAGAGACAAAGAAAGGCTTCACCCATGTAGGAGGAGATTTGCAGAGGTCCTGCAATGTTAAGATATATGGCTGTTGATCTGGATGTCTATGTGGCCCCGGTTGAAAGACAAAATCTCTGACGTTTCAAATTAGTGGGAAGTAGATGTTTCTAGGGGCTATCCAACTCCAAAGGTGGGTCATTCTGAGGCACAGAGGGTCTGCCAGGTCCAGCAATTTACTGAAAAAGAAAGATTCTGGGCCTTGCACAGACTTTGGTCCAGTGATCAAGGGTCAGGAAGAGAGGTGTTGAAGTGCTCTGTCCCAAAATGAGAGATACACAAACAGTGAAAGAAATCACACACTACACTGACAAGACAAGACAATAAAGACAGGCAATGGACGTCCAATACTGAGGCCAGGACTGAGTAGCCGGCAAAACCTGATGGGCTGGCAATACTGAATCCGAAGCAAAATATCACTGAGTCAAGGAGACTATTGTTCCTCGATTTCCTGAGTCCTCTGGGGCATCCCCCAGGGACGTGGCCTGTGGCTCTGTGACACGTATGTCAGCCTCTGTCAGAGAGAGCTCACGCTCATCACCAATAGCCATTTTGCCAAGCCCTAACCTGAAACCTAAAACCAAAAAGAGTTCCCTTACTTACCCTGAAAAGAGCCCCTTGGGGATCTTTCATCCGCCGCTGCCGGATCTTGCTCGTGCCTCCAGATGTAAAGGTCGGGCAAGCATCAGAGGAAGAGACCACCAGAGGAATGTCTCAAGCAACAGTAAATGGTTTATTATGGGTCCAGCATTCTGGGGCTCAGAGCTCACTTGAATAGAGCAGAGAGCAATGAGAACAGCTTAAGCAGAGCTTATATGCTTTCCTTGGAGAGGGCAGGGAGGGAAGTTTATTGATGGGTCAGGGCAAGTGGGTGGTTTGCGTGCAAACGGGTGAGGGTATACATTTGCAGTTTGGCAGTTGGGGACAGCACATTCTGGAAACAAGATTAGCAAACAGTCCTCAAGACTTCAACAGTGTTTTGTTAAGCATACAGAAAAACAGTAAGTAACAAGTACCTATTTTATTAACCTTTCACCAAAGCCTAAATGGAAAGTGAGCATGGATTACTAAACACATCCATATCCAGGTTGCCTAACGCTCTCAAATCAATCCTATTGGTGACTACATATTTGTTTCTTCTTAAGATAATATATTCAACCTCAACCCTGTTGAAAATGACTAATCCTATCACTCACTTTATATTTTCCTGATTTCCTAATGTCTCTATTGATATCTGCTTTCCTACATATTTTCCCCAGTTCATCATTGTGACTGACTCTTCACATGTGCTGACATTTACATTCACTCTTTATCCGAAACCCTATTGCTAAAGAACTTTTGGTCCAAATCCTATACTCACTCTTTTTTCTAACATACCGACTATCTTCCTAATCCTAAAGACTATCCCTTTTTGACTGGATGATCTCTTCGACAAGCAATCATCCAAGGTACAAGGTCCTATGCCATTGTATATTGATTTATCTGAGACATCTGTGCAGAACATAATTCAAAGCTAAGTATCCCTATCAACAGCCCAATGCCCTTCCTGGATTCAAATCTTATCTAGATTTCTGTTTTCAAACTTATATTTCACCAATATATTCTTGTAAATATCGCAAGTTCCCAATACCATTATTCATTAAGCAGAATGATTCCTAACTCAAATGAAACATGTTATTAAGCCTAACCATACATTGTTCCCTCAAACTAACTTTACAGAAGAGCCGAGACAGAGTTTATCTTACAATCCAGTAATGTAGGGGATCTTCCACCTGCTGAGAACATCAAAGGACCATGCAGAAATTATACCCTGAAGAAGTTGCAGGCAGCTATGAAGGACCTAAGAGGGGAAAAGTCATATTCCATGGCAAACAACAGGGTCAGTATGAAGGGATGTGTCTGAATCAGCCTCTCCTTTCGTAATGTAGAGAACTGATGAAACCATGCCTGTGTGGAGAGCTGTTTACAGGTGCCTATGGTTGATATACCATTCTAACTTGTGAAAGTGTCAAAGGAAGTAGGGGCAGCCTCAATTTCATGGGACCTTTCGAAGCAACTGTTAGGACAAAGTGGTGGCCAAGGTAGTGACCTCATTCAGTTCCTAAAGAAAGTGACCTCACCTCTCTTCCTTGGTGATCAAAAAATCTGAAATTGTGATGCAGGAAGCCAGGCACCCAGAGCCAGTCCCAGTCCCAGTCCCAGTGGTCTCACTTGTTTGGATTTACCAAGGACAGAGTCAGTCTTCCTTGGTACCGACTGATATGAGGATTGTCAAATGGCAGAAGAGCTCTGAAGAGGGGCCTTTCCTGAGAAAGCAGGTATTGGTTCACCACTGGCTCCTGACAACTTCACAGTGTTGGCCAAGGAGACCAGATCTGAGAAAGGACAGGCCATTTCAGGGGAACATAGTATGGCCCACCAGTTAGAGGACACTCCAGATAGTCACAGACCTACTTGGGTTAAGGAGGTGCCTTTGTGGGTGTTCAGTGAGTTTGTGCTTTTCTCTCATGTTCTGAGAATAGATAGAAAAGGCAGTTTTTTTGGGTTGGAGTGGACTGTTTCTAGTAAGTCGTTTGACAAGGCTAGTGTTTCTAAGTCTTGAGTATCCCACTGTGTCCGTGGTTGTAGACATTAGAAAAGAGAAGGCATCAAAGGATGTGTCCTGTCTAGTAGAAAACTTCCCAGCATTCATCCTGCCTAATTGAAGAATGGACTTTGGTTTGCCTTATGGATGGGCAACACCTACTAAATTCCTAAGTTCCTGTTTTCTTCCTGAATTCTGGCCACTCTCCAGAATAGTCTCATGGTTTTGTTTCCAAGATATGTACCACCTCCAAGCTCTGAGACATGTCCATAAACTTGATAGCTGTAGAGAATGGGAACATCTTAGAAAACTCAGATATCAGTGTGACCCGGAAATTCTCAGTGGAGAAACCCTGCTTTGGTTCATTTGCTTACCTATGGTTCTGTTGTCCTGAATGTCAGGAAGGTCTTTGCCTCAGGCCACCCCTTTGTGAAGCCTGAAGAAAACAGTTTTCAAATGGAAATGAATGGGCATCACCTGTGGATCTTTGCTTAATTGCTTGTAAAAGGATGTGTCTAAATCAGCCTCTTGGCCCTGTATGAGGTTGTGGCTTAGATTCTCAGCACATGATGGATCTAAAGATAGATTGCATGTGTGCAATCAAAACAAAAATGGCCAAAATCTGTCATTGTTGATGAGTCTCTTGCCTTCCTCTGTTAGGATTCTGACCTCTATCAAGTGAGAATAGGAATCCTTTAGGTCAAATGAGTTCTTTGAAGAACTGCAGAGGTGCTTGTGTTTTCTTGTGACTCCAAATCACTTAAAGAATCTATCCCTGAGAGTCAGTAGGCCTCAAATTGGAGAAGCAGGCCTATTGGATCACTCCAGGTTCACAGGAAGGGTGACCATGCCACCCTGACTTTAGGCAAATGAGGGGCAAGGAAGATTATTTCGGACACTCTCTTGGGATGCGTCCCACATGAAAAACTCCAGCCAGAGGTAATGATGAGTGTCTCTCTGGAAGAAGGTGAGGACCATGTGGAAGTGTTTTGGTTTTAATTGTAGTCATTCGTGTGGCAGTTGGAAGAGATGACTGGATCCACCTGGGCTTGAACTCTGGTGTCATTCCCCTTAAACACTCAGTTCTGGATCAATCATCAAAGAAGTATTGCCATGAATTGTGTTAAGAATTTAGGAGGCCATGCATGAGAGTCTCCGTTGGAAACTGAGATCTAGTCCAAGGGTGGCTTTCCACAGAGCACTGGGAATCTCAGCCAGGATATCAAACTATTTTTTTCTGAAAGACTTGGAAGCCATATTTGCTAGTCAAAACACACATGGACCTCAATTGTAGACCTCAATGGGCCTGGATTCATGTGACTTTTAGGCCACTCTTTGGGAAGCCTTGCCTGTGAGAGTTCTTCAAATTTTTCATTGAAATGAGCTTCCTCACCATTGAATGATTCCTGAATGATTTGAAAGCCATAGTGCTTCCAACTTCATAATTGAGAATTGGCTAGATAAATACCATGAAATTTTTGAAATTCCAATGACCAGGTGGCAATGAAGAACATTTGGATGTCCTGTTGCTGATCACGAGTGTACCAGACAGTGCCTTGATTGACTGGTTTTGATGAAAATGGTGTAGAACAGAGATCTCAATAATTTGGATCCTGCTGAGTAGTGGGCCTAGAGCAGTGGTGAGCAAATGTGTGATAAAACATCTGAGGTGGGGCCATGTGGATCTGCCATTGGCTTCCAAATGGCTTGTGACTGACATGGTGCAGCCAGCAGACCCTTATATGTAAAGGCAACTTGTTATATGGAGAGGTTTCAGTGCAATGTTCAGAATCAGGTTGCAATGGTCAAGGGGGCATCCTATGTGGTATACAAGCCCTGTTGGTGCATTCTCCTGCAGACCCTGATCCACCACACGTGACAGAACTCGCGGCAACACTCTGTCCCAGTTGAACTCCTTGTATTTCGTGAAGCAAATACCAAACTCCGAGTGCAGCAGGAAGAAACATTAGGAAAAGTGGAGGATGATAAAATGGCTTCGCAGTCCATATGGAGAGACACTTAGCCCCCAGTGGCCACAGTTTACATACAAGAGAGAATTCAGCACTGCTGCTTCATGTTTATTGGAAAATTATAAACCATGTCCTCCAGATCACAGAGATGAAGACGCAGCTTTGATGGTCTCACTGGAAAGGAAGCTAAAGATCCTCACAAAAACATATATTTCAAGTGCCCAACCTAGAGACAGTTTCTCCAGACGTCTTTAGGCAGGCAAATCTCCATGTTTGTAGAGTTTTTACACTGTCCCTTACTTTTGGAAACTCCTCTACAATCTCCAAGGTTGTGAACCCTAAGCATTTTCAATTTCAGATATGTATTCAAAGATTTTCTAACTCTTCTCCTCTAATTGTGTCTTACTTGGGGTGAAGGTAATGTCAAGGCATTGTTCTGAATGAGAGTGGGAAAATTTTTTTGTAGTACACATTTGCATACACATTGATCCATTTTCCAATTTTCCATTCGAAATACTGAATCCCTGACACTAACTCATACCCTACTAGACTCTGACTACTAATCCTAATATGATGGAGAAAAATAAACAAAAAAAATGAAAATACAAGCAGTTCAGAGGAGGCATGGTGTATAGTTGGACTTCCCTCTTGCATGATAAAGGGTCGGTTTTATAAATCTACTCAATTTTTAATTGAAATAGTCCTCCATGTGTTTTTCTTTAAAGAGAGAGTTAGAGAGGAGAGAGAGAATTCTATAATATTTATTTTTTTAGTTATCGGCGGACACAACATCTTTGTTTGCACGTGGTGCTGAGAATCGAACCCATGCCGCACGCATGCAAGGCGAGCGCGCTACGACTTGAGCCACATCCCCAGCTCTTTCCATGCGTTTTTAAAGTTAACAAATATGTGAATTCCTGTCTCCCTTTCTCTGTAGCCTACTCAGCACATGTACTTTTTATATGCACATATAGATTCCTACTTGGTATCACACGTATATTTTTATGAGTTGGCTGACTTGGCAGAAACAAATTGTAAGAAGAGATCAGTCCTCCTAAACGCTGTTGGAACTGAAAATCCAAACTATGGGTGAGCTTCCTATTAGAACAATATTATACATAAACCCATGTTTAGTAAAATAAATATTTTTGCATCTGAGGGTGATATATATTACATGATGAATTACGATTGGCATATATATATTGATACTTTTTAATGAATTTTTGTGTTTTTTTGTCTATATATATATATACATATATATATATATATATATATATATATATATATATATATATACATACACTCTACAGATTTTATAATATATGAAATATATTTGTCTTATATACACTCCGTAAATTCATTCATGTTCATGTATGTGGATTTATAATCAACTTTTCACAAGATTATTCTCAGAAATAATCATCTACCTGAAATACATATTTGTTTCCCAGTGCTGAAAACTAACTTCAATCAATGGTGCTTACAAATCCTAATATTTCTACAGGAACTGACCCAGTTTAACATCAATGCAAGTATATTCCTATGGGACATGATGTCTATTTTGACATTCATTTTAATTCAACACTGGTACATTACTATTTCTTCAGTTTTTGCACATCATAGGTTATATATTTCATTCACAAGTTCAGAAATTTATAGGAATTTGTTTCACTTTTAATCACTTCCTGCTTCAGAACACATGTATTCCTCCATGTTACTTGACTGGTCTTTTCATGAGACTTCTTTCCAAACACATTATTTTCGATTTCCATAATCAATTTTGAAGCTAAACCCACACACTCTTCAAGATAAACCATAACATTAATATTACCATTAGATGTATAAGTGGTTGGAATGAATGTGTGAATATCAATATAAGATTTCCTGTACATTTTCACATTTCAATTCAATCCATTATTAAAGTTGGAACCAGGTATGCTATTTATTCACAGTATGGTCTATTAATGCATTATCTCTATATTCATAGACACAGTGTACACCTCTTTGTTCCCCCAATACTAATTTATACCTCTTCAAAACATTGCTCCCAAAAATGGTAGAAGAAATAAACATGTCACCTTATCTATCTATCTATCAATATATATATATATATATATATATATATATATATATATATATATATATATATATATATTTCTTTTTTTATCACAGTAATATTCTGGACACAAAAAACAAAGGTCATACTCATGATTGTATCAAAGCCTAAATGGAAAGTGAGCATGGATTACTAAAAACAACCATATCCAGGTTGCCTAATGCTCTCAAATGTAAATCCTATTGGTGACTACATATTTGTTTCTTTCTAAGATTATATATTCAACTTCAAGCCTGTTGAAAATGTCTAATCCTATCACTCAGTTTATACTTTGCCTGATTTCCTTATATCTCTATTGATATCTGCTTTCCTACATATATTCCCCAGTTCATCATTGTGTCTGACACTTCACATATGCTGATATTTACATTCAATGTCTACCCGAGACCCTATTGCTAAAGAAATTTTGGTCTAAATCCTATACTCACTCTTATTTCTAAACTTACTGACTATCTTCCTAATCCTACTGACTATTGCTTTTTGACTCGATGTTCTCTTCGACAATTAATCATCCAAGGTATAAGGTCCTAAACCATTGTATTTCAATTTGTCGGAGACATATATGCAGAACATAATTCAAACCTAAGAATCCCACTCAAGGACCCAATGCCCTTCTGACTTCGAATCTTACCTAGATTTCTGTTTTCATACTTACATTTCACCTATATATTCTTATAAATATCACAGGTTCCCAATACCATTATTCATGGGGCAGAGAGATTCCTAACCCAAATCAAACATGTTATTAACCCTAAACATACACTGTTCCCTCAATCTAACTTTACAAAAGAGGAGGGACAGAGTTGGTCTTACAATACAGGAATGTAGGGGATCTTCCACCTTCTGAGAACATCAAAGGTCCATGCAGAAATGATCCCTGGAGAAGATATAGGCAGCTATGAAGGACCTGAGAGAGGAAAAGTCATCTTTTATGGTAAACAACCTGGTCAAGATGAATGGATGTGTCTGAATCAACCTCTATCTTCTAAATGTAGAGAAGATGGACCAAATCAGGCCTGTGTGGAGAGCTCTTCCCAGGTGCCTATGGTTGATATACCATTCTAACTTGTGAAAGTGTGACAGAAAGAAGGGACAGACTCCATCTCATGGGACCCTTAGAAGTTACTGTTAGGACAAAGAGGTTGCCAAGGCAGTGACCTCATTCTGTTCCTGAAGGAAGTGACCTCACTTCACTTCCTTGGTGATGGAACTCTCTGAACTTGGGATCCAGGAAGAGAGGCACCCAGAGCCAGTCGCAGTCCCAGTCCCTGTGGTCTCACTTGTTTCAATTTACCAAGCACAGAGTCAGTCTTTCTTAGTACCAACAGATGTGAGAATGGCCAAATGCCAGGAAAGCTCTGAAGAAAGACCTTTCTGAGAAAGCAGGTATTGGTTCACCGCTGGCTCCTGACAACTGCACAGAGTTGGCCAAGGAGACCAGATTTGAGATACAACAGGCCATTTTGGGGGAATATAGTATGGCCCACCATTCAGAGGACACTCCACAAAGGAGGTGCCTTTGTGGGTGTAGGTGTGTGTATGGTTTTTTCTCAAGTTCTGAGAAGATGTAAGAAAGGCTGTTTGTTTGAATTGGCGTGGACTGTTTCTAGTAAGTCCTTTGACAAGGCGAGTGCTTCTATGTCTGTGTATCCCACTCTGTCCGTGGTTGTAGACATTAGAAAAGAAAATGCATCAATGGATGTGTCCTGTCTAGGAGAAAGCTTCGCAACATTCATCCTGCCTGATTTATTAATGGACTGCAGCTTTCCTTATTGAAGGGAAACACCTGCTATCTTTCAAAGTTTCTGTTTACATCCTGAATTCTGGACACTCTCCAGAATTGCCTCATTGTTTTGTGTCCAAGATATGTACTACCTCCAAGCTATGTGATATGGCTATGTACTGGATAGCTGAAGGGAAAGGGGAGCATCTCAGAAAACTCAGATATCAGTGTGAACAGGAAAGTCTCAGTGGAGAAACCCTGCTTTGTGCGTTTTGTTTACCTATTGTTCTGTTGCCCTGAATTTCAGGAAGGTTTTTGCCTCAGACCACTCCTTTGTGAATATCAATTCAATCCATTATTTAAAGTGGAACCAGCTATACTATTTATTCACAGTATGGTCTATTCATGCATTATCTGTATATTCATAGACACAGGGTACAACTTTTTGTACAACCAATACTTATGTATATGTCTTCAAAATATTACTCGCAGAAATGGTGAAAGAAATACTCATGTCACCTAATCTACATATACATTTTATCACAGTAATATTCTGGACACAAAATGCAAAGTTCACACTTATTATTGTACTAAAGCCTAAATGGAAAGTGAACATGGATTACTTCCATGTTCAGGTTGCCTAATGCTCTCAAATATCAATCCTATTGGTGACTACATATTTGTTTCTTCCTAAGATTATATATTCAAAATCAACCCTGTTGCAAATATCTAATCATATCACTCACTTTATACTTTGCCTGATTTTGTAATATCTCTTTTTTTATTGTTACGATGAGCCAATTTAGTACTTTTTTAATTTTTTTTTATCTTTCATACATTTGATTCAAGTGAGTTATGCATTTCCATTTTTACCCCAAATACAGATTGCAGAATCACATCAGTTACACATTCACAATGTTTACATAATGCCATATTAGTGACTGTTGTATTCTGCTGACTTTTCTATCCCCTACTATCCCCCCTCCCCTCCCCTTTCATCTTCCCTCTCTACCTCATCTGTTTTTGTTCCGTTCTCTCCCTTCCCCCCCTTTCCCCTCACAACCTCGTATATGTGATTTCGTATAACGATGAGGGTTCTTTCCGTTTCCATGCAATTTCCCTTCTCTCTCCCTTTCCCTCCCATCACTTGTCTCAGTTTAATGTTAATATTTTCCTCATGCTCTTTCCCTCTGTTCAGTTCTTAATTGCTCTCTTTAAATCAAAGAAGACATTTGGCATTTGTATTTTAAGGATTGGCTAGCTTCACTTAGCATAATCTGCTCTAATGCCATCCATTTCCCTGCAAATTCCATGAATTTGTCATTTTTTAGTGCTGCATAATACTCCATTGTGTATAGATGCCACATTATTTTTTATCCATTCATCTATTGAAGGGCATCTAGGTTGGTTCCACAGTCTGCCTATTGTGAATTGTGCTGCTATGATCATTGATGTGGCGGTATCCCTATAGCATGCTCTTTTATGGTCCTCAGGGAATAGTCCGAGGAGGGCGATAGCTGGGTCAAATGGTGGTTCCATTCCCAGCTTTCCCAGGAATCTCCATACTGCTTTCCATAATGGCCGCACCATTTTGCAGTCCCACCAGCAATGTACAAGTGTACCCTTTTCCCCACATCCTCGCTAGCACATATTATTGTTTGACATCCTAATGGCTGCCAATCTTACTGGAGTGAGATGGTATCTTAGGGTGGTTTTGATTTGCATTTCTCTGACTGCTAGAGAAGGTGAGAATTTTTTCATGTACTTATTAATTGATTGTATGTCTTCTTCTGAGAAGTGTCTGTTCAGGTCCTTGGCCCATTTGTTGATTTTGTAATATCTCTATTGATATCTGCTTTCCTACATATTTTCCACTGTTCATCATTGTGACTGACCCTTCAAGTGTGCTGATATTTACTTTCACACTTTAACCCAAACCCTATTGCTAAAGCACTTTTGTTCCAAATCCTATACTCACTCTTCTTTGTTAACCTACCGAATATCTATCTAATCCTACTTACTATCCCTTTTTGACTGGATGTTCTCTTCGAATTTTAATCATAAAAGGAACAAGGTCCTATGCCATTGTATATCGATTTATCTGAGATATCTGTGCACAACGTAAATCAAAGCTAAGTATCCCAATGAAGGGCCCATTGCCCCTCTGGGCTTCAAAATTACCTAGACTTTCTTTTTTCATTTATATATTTCACCTCTATATTTTTAAAAATATCGCAGGTTCCCAATACCATTATTCATCCAGCAGAATGATTTCTAACCCAAATCAAACATTTTATTAACCCTAACAATACACTGTTCCCTCAATGTAAATTTAAAGAAGAGCAGGGACAGAGTTGGTCTTACAATACAGGAATGTAGGGGATCTTTCACCTGTTGAGAACCACAAGTTCAATGCAGAAATGATCCCTGGAGAATATGTAGTCAGCTATGGAGGACCTGAGAAAGCAAAAGTAATCTTCCATGGCAAAATACCTGGTCAGGATGACGGGATGTGTCTGAATCAGAACATCTCTTCTCAATGTAGAGGAGATGGACCAAACCAGGCCTGTGTGGAGAGCAATTACCGGGTTCCTATGGTTGATATACCATTCTAACTTGTGAATGTTTCACAGGAAGTAGGGGAAGCCTCCATCTAATGAGACACTTGGAAGCAACTGTTAGGATAAAGTGTTTGCCAAGGCAGTGACCTCATTCAGTTCCTGAAGGAAGTGACCTCACCTTACTCCCTTGGTGATGGAACTCTCTGAACTTAGGATCCTGGAAGCCAGGCACACAGAGCCAGTCCCAGTACCAGTCCCAGTGGGTTCACTTGTTTGGAATTACCAAGGACAGAGTCAGTCTTTCTTTGTACCTACTGATGTTAGAATGGCCAAAAGCCAAGAGAGCTCTGAAGAGGGGCCTTTCCTGAAAAAGCAGATAGTGGCCCACCGCTGGCTCCTGACAACTTCATAGAGATGGCCAAGGAGACCATATCTGAGACAGGACAGGACATTTCGGGGGAACATTGTGTGGCCCACCAGTCAGAGGACACTCCATAGAGTCACAGACCTACTTAGGGTAAAAAGGTGCCTTTGTGGGTGTGGTTGTGAGTTTGTGATTTTGTCTCATGTTGTGAGAATAGGAAAAAAAGGTGGTTTGTTTGGTTTGGAGTGAACTGTTTCTCGTAAGTCGTTTGAAAAGGAGAGTGTTTCTATGTCTGTGTATCCCATGGTGTCCGTGGTTGTAGACATTAGAAAAGAGAGTGCATCAATGGATGTGTCCTGTCTAGTAGAAAGCTTCCCATTTCATCCTGCCCAATTTATGAATGGTTTGCGGCTTTACTTAAAGATGGGCATAACCTAATACATTCCTAATTTCCAGGTTTATTCATGAACTCTGTTCACTCTCCAGAATAGGATCATGGTTTTGTGTCCAACATATATACCACCTCCAAGCTCTGTGACATGGCCATGTACTGGATAGCTGAAGGGAATGGCGAGCATCTCAAAAAACTCAGATATCAGTGTGACCAGGAAAATCTCAGTGGAAAAACCCTGCTTTGGGCATTTTGCTTATATATTGTTCTGATGAACTGAATGTCAGGAAGTTCTTGCTCTGGCCACCCCTTTGTGAAGCCTGAAGTAAACAGTTTTCAAATGGAAATGATTGGGCATCACCTGTGGCTCTTTGCTTAATTGCTTTGGAAAGGGATGTGTCTGAATTAGCATCTTGGCCCTGTGTGAGGTTGTGGCTTAGATTCTCAGCACCAGATGGATCTAAAGAAAGATCCCATGTGTGCATCCAAAACCAAAATGGCAAATACACCAGTCATTGTGGATAAAGTCTCGCTTTCCTCTGTGAGGTTCCTGACCTCTATCAAGTGAGAATAGGGATCCTTTGTGTCAATTGAGTTCTTCAAAGCCCTGCAAAGGTGCTTGGGTTTTCTCATGACTCTAATTTACATAAAGAATCTATACCTCTAACTCAGTAGGCCTCAAATTGAAGAAGCGGTGCAGTATTAACGGCATGCCTATTTGATCACTCCGGGTTCACAGGAAGTATGTCCAGGCCACCCTGACTTTAGGCAAATGAGGGGCAAGGGAGCTTATTTTGGACACTGTCTTGGAATGTGCCCCTCATGGAAACCTCCAGCCAGAGGTTATGATGAGTATCTATATGGAAAAAGATGAGGGCCATGTGGGAGTGTTTTGGTTTAATTGTGGTCATTATGTGGCTGTTAAAGGAGATGCCTGGGTCCACATGGGCTTGAACTCTGGTGTGATTACACTTAGAGAGTGCATTCTGGATCTGATCTCAGAGAACTTGTGCCATGAATTGTGTTGGGATTCTAGGAGGGCACGCATGAGAGTCTCCCTTGGAAACTGAGATCTAGGCCCAGGGTGGCTTTCCACAGAGCACTGGGAATCTCAGCCAGGATAGCACATGATTTTTTTTTTTCTGAAAGACTTGGTAGGCATAGGTGACAGTCAAAACACACATGGACCTCACATTGTAGCCCTCAATGGGTCTGATTTCATGTGACTTTTTGGCCACTCCCTGGGAAGCCTTGTCTTTAACAGTTCTACAGAGCATTCATCGAAATGAGGTTTCTCATCATTTAATGGTTCCTGTACAAATTGAAATCCACAGTGCCTCCATCTTCATCCGTGAAAAATGGCTAGATAAATACAATAAAATTATTGAAATTTCCATGACCAGGTGGCACTGGAGAAAATTTGGAAAACCGGTTGCTGATCATGAGTATACCAGACAGTGCCTTGATTGACTAGGTTTCATCAAAATGGTGTATAACAGAGATGCCAGTAAATTGGAGCCTGCTGAGTAGTGGGCCTAGATCAGAGGAGGGGAGGTGTGTGATAAAACATCTGTGGTGGGGCCATGTTGATCTTCCATTGGCTTCCAAATGCCTTGTGACTGACATGGTGCAGCCAGCAGACCCTTATATGTAATGGTATCTTGTTATATAGAGAGGTTTCAGGGCAATGTTGAGAATTATGTTGCTGTGGTCAAGGGGAAAAGCTATGTGGAATAGAAGCATTGTTGGTATATTCTCTTGCAGACCCTGACCCACCACACGTGACAGAACTCCCTCAAGCACTGTGTCCCAGGTGATCTTTTCTTTACTTCATAAGCAAATACAGCAGCAAGAAACACCATGAAAATTGGAGGATGAACAAATGGCTTCACAGTCCACACAGGGAGACACTTAGAACCCAGTGGCCACAGTTTACCTACAAAGATCAAATTCAGGACTGGTGTCTCATGTTAATTGGAAAATAAGAAACTATGTTTTACAGGTCACATAGGTGCAGACCCAGCTTTGATGATCTCAGTACAAAGGAAGCTAAAGCTCCTCATAACAACATATGTTTCAAGTGCCCAACCTCAGAGGAAATTTCTCAAGAAGTCTTTAGGCCAGCAGAGCTCCATGTTTATGGAGTGTTCACCCTGTCCCTTACTTTTGGAAACTCCTGTACCACCTTCAAGGTAGTGAACTTCTTAGCATATTACATTCCAGAGAAGTATTCACTGATTTTCTAATTCTTCTCCTCTAATTATGTCTTACTTGGGGCGAAGATAATGTCAAGCCATTGTTCTGGAGGAGTGGGAAGATTTTGTGTGGCACATATTTGCATACACATTGGATACATTTTCCAAATTTCCATTCGAAATACTGAATCCCTGACTCTAACGCCTACCATACTAGACTCTGACTACTAATCGTAATATGATAGAGAATAATAACCAAAACAGAATAGAAATACAAGCAGTTCAGAGGAGGCATGGTGTATAGTTGGAATTGCCTTTTGCATTATATAGGGTAGGAGTTATAAATCTAGTCATTTTTTTTGTTGAAATAGTTCTCCGTGTGTTTTGAAAGTTAACAAATATGTGAATTCCTGTCTCCTTTTCTGTGTAGCCTATTCAGCACATGTAATTTTATATGCACATATAGAATTGTACCTGGTATCACACGTACATTTTTGTGAGGTGACTGACTTGGCAAATACAAATTGTGAGAAGAGATCACTCCTCCTAAATGCTGTTGGAACTGAAAATTCAACCTATGGGTAAGCCTCCTAGTTGAACAACATTATACATAAATCCATGTTCAGTATATGAATATTTTTGGGTCTGTGGATGATATGTATTTCATGATGAATTTTGATTGGCATATATATTGCTAGTTTTTAATGTCTGTGTGTGTGTGTGTGTGTGTGTGTGTATTTATATATATATATATATATATATATATATATATATATATATATATATATATATGTATATATATATATATACTCTCCAGATTTTTCAAAATATGAAATATTTGTGTCTTATTTTGCACTCCCTAAATTCATTCATATTCATGTAGGTAAACTGTGGCCACGGAGGGGTAAGTGTCTCCCCGTCTTGACTGTGAAGCCAATTGGCCATCCTACAATTTTCGTGGTGTTTCTTGCTGCTGCACTGGGCTTTTGGTTTTTCCTTCATGAAATACAAGGAGTTCAACTGGGACACAGTGCTGGAGCGAGTTCTGTCACGTGTGGAGGGTCAGGGTCTACAGGAGAATTCACCAACCAGACTTCTATCCCACATAACTTGAAACATTATCCATAGCAAACTGATTCTGAACATTGTCCTGAAACCTTTACATATAACAAGATGCCTTTACAGATAAGGGTCGGCTAGCTGTACCATGTAAGCAACAAGCCATTTGGAAGTCAATGGCAGACCCAAATGGCCCCACCACAGATGTTTTATTATACACCTGCACACCACAGCCCTGGGCCCACTTCTCAGCACTCTCCAACTTACTGGCATCTCTGTTCTGCACAATTTTCATGAAATCGAGTCAGTCAAGGCACTGTCTGGTACACTCATGATCAGCAACAAGACATCCAAAGGTTCTCCAGTGCCACCTGGTCAGGGGAATTTCATGGTATTTATAGAGCCATTTTTCAAGGATGAAGTTGGAGGCACTGTGGGTTTCAATTCATTCAGGAACCATTAAATGTTGAGGAAAATCATTTCAATGAAAGCTCTCGAGAACTCTCACAGGTAAGGCTTCCCAAAGAGTGGCCAAAATACACATATATTTCATATTTTGAAAAATCTTGACAGTATATATATATATATATATATATATATATATATATATATATATATATATATATATATATATACAAACACACAGACATTAAAAACTAGCAATATATATGCCAATCGAAATTCATCATGAAATATATATCATCCACGTATCCAAAAATATTCATTTTACTGAACATGGATTTATGTATAATGTTGTTCAACTAGGAAGCTCACCCATAGGTTGAATTTTCAGTTCCAACAGCGTTTAGGAGGAGTGAACTTTTCTCACAATTTGTATCTGCCAAGTCAGCCACCTCACAAGAATATATGTGTGATACAAGGTACAATTCTATATGTGCATATAAAAATACATGTGCTGAATAGGATACAAAGAAATGGGGGAGACAGGAATTCACATATTTGATAAGTTCAAAAATACATGGACAACTCTTTCAACGAAAAATTGACTAGATTTAAAACTCCTTCCCTATATAATGGAAAAGTTAATTCAATGGTACACCATGCCTCCTCTGATATGTTTGTATTTCTGTTCTGTTTGGGTTATTTTTCTCCATTACGTTAGGATTACTTGTCAGAGTCTTGTAGGGTATGGGTTAGTGTCAGGGATTCAGTATTTCGAAAGGAAATTTGGAAAATGAATCCAATGTGTATGCAAATATGTGCTACACAAAAATCTTCCGACTCTCATCCACAACAATGCCTTGACCTTAACTTCGTCCCAAGTAACACATGTAGAGGAGATGAGTAAGAAAATCTGTGAATACATATCTGGAATTTAATATGCTCAGGAGTTCACAAACTTGCATTTAGAAGGAGAGATTCCAAAAGTAAGGGACAATGTAAACACTCCAAAAACATGGAGCTCTGCTAGCCTAAAGGCTTCTGGAAAAACTGGCTCTGATGTTGGGCTCTTGAAATATATGTTGTTGTCAGGAGCTTTAGCTTTTTTTGTAGTGAGACCATAAAAGCTGGGTCTGCATCTATGTGACCTGGAGGAGATGCTTTCTTATTTACCAATGATCATGAGGCAGCATTGCTGAATTCTCTCTTTCGGGGTCAACTGTGGCCACTTGGGGCTAAGTGTCTCCTCATGTGGACTGTGAAGCCATTTGATCATCCTCCAATTTTTGTGATATTTTTTGCTGCTACACTGGGAGTTCAGTATTTCCTTCACGAAATACAAGGAGTTCACCTGGGACACAGTGCTGGAGGGAGTTCTGTCACGTGTGGTGGGACAGGGTCTGCAGGAGAATGCACAAACCAGGCTTCTGTCCAACATAGCTTGACCCCTTGACCATAGGAACCTGATTCTGAACATTGCCCTGAAACTTACCCATATAACAAGAATCATTTACATATAAGGGTCTGCTGGCTGCACCATGTCAGTCACAAGCCATTTGGAAGCCATTGGGAAATCCACATGGAAGCACCACAGATGTTTTATCTCACACATGCCCACCTTTGCTCTAGGCCCACTATTCAGCAGGCTCCAACTTACTGGAATCTCTGTTCTACACCATTTTCGTGAAACCCAGCCAATCAAGGCACTGTCTGGTACACTCATGATCACCAACAGGATATCCAATGGTTCTCCAGTGCCTCCTGGATATGGGAATTTCAAAAATTTCATGGTATTTATCGAGCCCATCTTTCAAGGTTGAAGTTGGAGGCACTGAGTGTTTCATTTAATTCGGTAACCATTAAATGGTGAAGAAGCTCATTTCAAAGAAAGATCTGGAGAACTCTCACTGCCAAGATTTCCCAAAGAGTGGCCAAAAGGCCACATGAAGCCAGGCCCATTGAGGTCTACAATGTGAAGTGCATTTGTGTTTTGACTCTCAACTATTGCTGCCAAGTGTTTCAGAATAAAATTATGTGATACCTTGGCTGAGATTCCCAGTGCTCTGTGGAAAGCCACACTGGGAATAGATCTCAGTTTCCAATGGTGACTCTCATGTGTGGCCTCCTAATATCCCAACACAATTCATGGCAATACTTCTCTGAGGTCAGTTCCAGGACTCAGTCTCTATAGGGTATCACACCAGAGTTCAAGCCCAGGTGGACCCAGTCATCGCTTCCAACTTCCACACAAATAACCACAATTAAAACCAAAACACTCCCACATGGCCCTCATCTTCTTCCATATAGACACTCCTCATAACCTCTGGCTGGATGTTTCCATGAGGGGCGCAGCCCAACACAGAGTCCAAATAACCTCGCTTGCCCGTCATTTTCCTAAAGGCAGGGTGGCCTGTACACCCTTCCTGTGAACCACAAGGGATCAAAAATGCCTTCCTTTAATACTGCTCTGCTTCTCCAATTTGAGGCCTACTGACTGTCAGGTATAGATTCTTTATGTGATTTGGAGTCATGAGAAAACACAAGCATGTATGGGATAGCCTTTGCAGGGCTTAGAAGAACTCATTTGATTCAAAGGATCTCTATTCTCACTTGATGGTGGTCAGGAACCTAAGAGAGGAAGGCGAGAGACTTCATCAACAATTACTGATCTCTTTCCCATTTTGGTTTTGGATGCACACAAGGGATCATTCTTTAGATGCATCAGGTGCTGAGAACCTAAACCACAGCCTCACACAGGGCCAAGAGACTGATTCCGACACATCCATTTCCAAAGAAATTAACAAAGAGCCACAGGTGATGCCCATTTATTTCCATTTTAAAACTGTTTTCTTCAGGCTTCACAAAGCGGTGTCTTGAGGCCAAGACCTTCCTCACATTCAGGGGAAGAGAAGAATTGGTTAGCAAAATCCCAAAGCAGAGTTTCTCCACTGAGGCTTTCCTGGTCACACTGATATCTGAGTTTTTTGAGATGCTAGCCATTCCCTTTAGCTATCCATTACATGGCCTTGTCACAGAGCTTGGAGGTGGTACATATCTTGGACACAAAACCATGAGCCTATTCTGGAGAGTGGCCAGAATCAGGAAGAAAACAGGAACTTAGGAAATTAGTAGGTGTTGCCCATCCATAAGGGAAGCCACAGTCCATTCATCAATTGGGCAGAATGAATGCTGGGTAGGTTTCTACTAAACAGGACACATCCATTGATGAATTCTCTTTTCAAATGTCTACAACCACAGACACAGTGGGATACACAGACATAGAAACACTCACTTTGTGAAACGACTTACTAGGAACAGTCCACTCCAAACCAAACAAACCGCCTTTTTTACCTATTCTCAGAAAATGAGACAAAACCACAAACTCACACCCACACCCACAAAGGCACCTCCTTCCCCCAAAGAGGTCTGTGACTATCCGGAGTGTCCTCTGACTTGTGAGCCTTATTATGTTCCCTGAAATGTTCTGTCCTGTCTCAGATCTGGTCTTTTTGGCCAAATCTGTGAAGTGGTCAGGAGCCAGCTGTGAGCAACTTCCTGCTTTCTCAGGAAAGGCCCCTCTTCTGAGCTCTCCTGAAATTTGGCCATTCTCACATCAGTATGTACCAAGAAAGACTGACTCTGTTCTTGGTAAATCCAAATAAGTGAGCCCACTGGGAATGGTACTGGGACTGCCTCTGGTAGCCTGGCTTCCTGGATCCCAAGTTCAGAGAGTTCTATCACCAAAGAAGTGAGGAAGGTCACCTCCTTTGTGAACTGAATGAGGTCACTGCTTTGGAAACCACTTTGTCCTAAAATTTGCTTCCAAGGTTCCCATGAGATGGAGGCTGCCCCTATTTCCTGTGATACGTTCACAACTGAGGATTGTATATCAACCATAGGCAGTCAGGAACAGCTGTCTACACTGGACTGGTTTGGTCCATCTTCTCTACATTAAGAAGAGTGAGGCTTATTCTGACACATCCCTTCATCCTGACTGGGTTGTTTGCCATGGAAGATGACTTTTGCTCTCTCAGGTCCTTCATAGCTGCCTACATCTTCTCCAGGGATCATTTCTGCATGAAACTTTGAGGTTCTCAGCAGGTGGAAGATCCCCTACACTCCTGTATTGGAAGACTAATTCTGTCCCTCCTCTTCTGTAAAGTTAGATTGAGGAAACATTGTACGGTTAAGGTTAATAACAGCTTCCATTTGGGTTAGGAATCATTCTCTTGGATGAATAATGGTATTGGAATTTTGCTATATTTTCAAGAATATATAGGTGAAATATAAGTATGAAAAAAGAAATCTAGGTAATTTTTGAAGCACAGAAGGGAATTGGCCCCACTATTGGGATTCTTAGCTTTGAATTATGTTCTGCACAGGTGTCTCAGATTAAGTGATATACAATGGCATAGGACCTTGTCTTTTGGATGATTGAATGTCGAAGAGAAAATCCAGTCCAAAAGGGATAGTTGGTGGATTAGGAAGATATTCGGTAGATTTAGAATGAAGAGTGTGTATAGCATTTGGACCAAAAGATCTTTAGCAATAGGGTTTTGGGTAGAGAGAGAAAGTAAATGTCAGCACATGTGAAGAGTCAGTCATAATGATGAAATGGGAAAAAAAATACAGGAAATCAGATTTCAATAGAGACATTAGGAAATCAGGCAAAGTATAAAGTGAGTGATAGGATTAGACATTTTCAACAGGGTTGAGGTTGAATATGTAATTTCAGGAAGAAACAAATATGTAGTCACCAATAGGATTCACTTTTGAGAGCATTAGGCAACCTGGACATGGATTTTTTTTTAATCCATGCTCACTTTCCATTTAGGATTTCGTACAATCATAAGTGTGACCTTGCTTTTTGTTTCCACAATATTACTGTGATTAATGTATATATAGATCAGGTGACATGAGTATTTCTTCCACCATTTCTGGGAGCAATATTTTGAAGACATATAATTTAGTATTGTGGGTACAAATAGGTATACTCTGTGTTATATGAATATAAAGATAATGCATGAATAGACCATACTGTGAATAAATAATATAACTGGTTCCAAATTTAAATAATGGATTGAATTGATATCTGAATATATATTGGAAATCATATATTGATATTCATACAATCATTCCAACCAGTTATACATCTAATGGTAATATCACTGTTATGGTTTATCATGAAGTGTGTGTGAGCTTTGCTTCTAAAATGATTATGGAAATTGAAAATAATGTGCTTGGAAAGAAGTCTCATTAAAAGAGCAGTCAAGAAACCTGGGGGAATACATATGTTCTGAAGCAGGAAGTAATTGAAAGTGAAAAAAATGCCTATAAATTTGTGAATTTGTGAATGAAATATGTATTCTATTATGTGCAAAAACTGAAGAAATATTAATGTACCAGTTTTGAATAAAAATGAACGTCAAAATACATATCATGTCCCATAGGAATCTACTTGCATTGACGTTAAACTGAGTCATTTACTATAGCAATATTAGGATTTGTATGCACCATTCACTGAAGTTAGTTTTCAGTATTAGGAAACAAATATGTATTTCAGGTGGATTAATATTTCTGAGAACATTCTTATGAAAAGTTGAATATAAATCCACATTCATGAACATCAATGAATTTAGGGAGTATATAATAAGACACATACATTTCATATTTTGAAAAATCTGGAGAGTTTATACATATATATATGCACACACACACACACACACGTATACATTAAAAAGTAGCAATATATATGCCAATCGAAATACATCATGAATTATATATCATCCACAAATCCAAAAATCTTCATTTTTCTGAGCATCGATTTATGTATAATGTTGTTCAACTAGGGAGCTCACCCATAGTTTGAATTGTAAGTTCCAACAGCATTTAGGAGGAGTGATCCCTTCTCACAATTTGTATTTGCAAAGTCAGCAACCTCACAAGTATGTACATGTGATACCAGGTAGGATTCTATATGTGAATATAAAAATGCATGTGCTGAATAGGGTACAGAGAAATGGAGACAGGAATTCTCATATTTGTTAACTTTAGAAACACATGGAGAAGGGAGGGGCAGAGCCGCCAACCGCGCCTGTAAGGTAGGCGGACCTGCGAGCCACCCGTAGAACAGGCCTAGCGGCCCGCCATCGTGAAAGACACATCACCCTGGTTGGGGGTTGGGCAGAGCCACTGCACGCGTGCAAGGAACGCGGACATGCGACCCACAGGCAGAACAGGCCCAGACACCCGCGGAGGGGCAGAGACACCCCTTGTGACTTCAAGATAGGTGAACCTGCGACCCACCAGCTGAAGCGGCCCAGCTGCCTTCAGAGGGGCAGAGCCGGCCCCCGCGCCTGCGAAGTAGGTGGACCTGCGAACACTGACAGACCAGGTGCTAGGCCCCGCCAGGGTGCTAGACACATAACCAGGTTTGGGGAGGGGCCGAGCCGCTGCCCGTGCCTGCAAAGCAGGTAGACCTCTCACCCAGAGGCAGAACAGACCCAGCGACCTACCAGCGTGGTAGACACATCGCCCCGGTTTGGGGGGGGGGGCAGAGATGCCACTCACGCCTGCAATGTAGACAGCCCTGCAACCCACAGACAGAAGAGGCCCAGCGGAGCGCGGAGGGGCAGAGCCGACGCCTGTGCCTGCAAGGTAGCTGGACCTGTTACCCACTGGCTGAACAGGACCAGCACCCGCAGAGGGGTAGATCAACTCTCCGCTCCTGCAAGGTAGGCGGACCAGCTACCAAGAGGCAGAACAGGCCCAGCGGCGTGCTGGTGTGGTAGGCACATTGCCCCAATTGGAGGAGGGGCAGAGCCGCTGCTTACGCCTGTGAGGGAGACTTTTCAAGAATACAATAGCAATATAAACATTTAGGGGTAAAATTCAATAACACAAAAGTTTCACCAAGCCGAAAAAAACGTGAACAGTAGGGAAAGACAAGGAAAGAAAGGACCACAAGCAACGCAGGTCAACTCAACATTAGAAGAGGTAATATCTGCAGCATATGGAATGTCAGATAAAGAATCAGGATATACTTGCTTCAGATGATCTGAAGTCTCCAGGGAGACATTAGACAGCAAAATCAGACAATCAAAGATCACTTTGACAATGAATTACAAAAACAAATCCAAGAAGCAAAAGATCAACTATACAGGGAGATAGAGGTTATAAAAAACACACAAACAGAAATCATAGAAATGCAGGAAGCAATAAACCAACTTAAAAACTCAATTGAGAATACTACCAGCAGAATAGATCACTTAGAACAATGAAGACAAAGTATTTCAACTTGAAAAGAACATAGAAAGCTCAGCAAGACTGTTAAGAAACCATGAGCAGAACATCCAAGAAATATGGGATAACATGAAGAGACCAAACTAAAGAGTAATTGGGATACAGGAAGGTATACAGGTCCAAACCACAGGATTGAGCAATCTATTCAATGAAATAATATGAGAAAACTTTCCAGACATGAAGAATGAGACAGAATCCCAAATCCTAGAAGCCTACAGGACGCCAAATGTGCAAAATCATAAGAGATAAACACTGAGACATATTATAATGAAGATGCCAAACATACAGAATAAAGAGAGAATTTTAAAAGCTACAAGAGAAAGGAAGCAGATTACATTTAGGGGTAAACCAATCAGGATAACAGCTGATCTTTCAACACAGACTCTGAAAGCTAGAAGATCCTGGAATAACATATTTCAATCACTGAAAGAAATTGGGTTCCAACCAAGAATTGTGTATCCAGCGATTTTAAGCTTCAGGATGGAAGATGAAATTAAAACCTTCCATGATAAACAAAAGTTAAAAGAATTTGCAGCTAGAAAACCATCTCCTCAAAAGATCCTTGGCAAAACATTATAGGAAGACGAAATGGAAAATAACAATAAAAACCAACAGTGGGAGGTAGTACAGTAAAGGGGCGAAAAATAATCAAAGAGAAAAACAAACCATGTTTAGTAACATAAATAAACAAATATGGCTGGAAGAACAACCCATATTTCAAAAATAACCCTAAATGTTAATGCCTTAAACTCACCAATTAAGAGACACAGGCTAGTAGAATGGATCACGAAAGAAGACCCAAACATTTTCTGCCTACAGGAGACACATTTGATAGGAAAAGACATATATAGACTAAAGGTGAAAGGTTGGGAGAAATCATATCACTCATATTGACTTCGGAAACAAGCAGAAGTGTCCATACTCATATCAAATAAAATAGATTTCAAGACAAAGTTAATCAAAAGGGATAAAGAGGGACACTACATATTGCTCAAGGGAACCATACACCAACAAGACATAACAATCATAAATATATGTGCCCCAAACAATGGTTCAGCTATGTTAATCAAACAAACTCTTCTCAAGTTCAAGAGTCTGGTAGACCACCATACAATAATCATGGGAGATTTCAACACACCTCTCTCACTACTGGACAGATATTCCAAACAAAAGTTGAATTAGGAAACTATAGAACTCAATAACACAAATAATAACCTAGACTTAATTAACATATATAGAATATACCACCCAACATCAAGCAGTTACACTGTTTTCTCAGCAGCACATGGATACCTCTCAAAAATAGATCATATATTATGTCACAGAACAACTCTTAGACAATATAAAGGAGTATAGATAATACCAGGCATCTTATCTGATCGTAATGGAATGAAACTGAAAATCAACAATAAAAGAAGGAAGGAAAATTCATGCATCACTTGGAGAATGAACAATACGTACTGAATGATCAATGGGTTATTGAAGACATCAAGGAGAAAAATAAAAAAAAATTCTTAGACATAAATGAAAAAGACAGACAGAACATATCAGAATCTATGGGACACATTGAAAGCAGTTCTAAGTGGAAAATTCATTGCTTGGAGTTCTTTCCTTAAAAAAAGAAAAAAAAAAACAACAACAAATAAATGATCTCATAGTTCATTTCAAAATCCTAGAAAAAGAAGAGCAAAACAACAGAAAAAGAAGTAGAAGGCAAGAAATAATTAAAATCAGAGCTGAAATTAATGAAATCGAAACAAAAGAAACAATTGAAAAAAATGAAAATGCTAAAAGTTGAAAAATTAATAAAATCGACAGACTCTTAGCCATGTTAATGAAGAGAAGAAGAGAGGGAACTCAAATTACTATCATAAGGGATGAAAAAGGCAATATCACAACAGACACTTCTGAAATACAGAAGATAATCAGAAATTATATTAGAAGATAGTGAAGGCATTAATAAATTTCTTAAGTCATATGATCTGCCCAGATTGAGTCAGGAGGATATAGACAACCTAAGCAGACCAATATCAATTGAGAAAATAGAAGAAACCATCCAAAGACTACCAACTAAGAAAAGCCCAGGACCGAATGGGTATACAGCAGAGGAGGCCAATATCACCCTGATTCCTAAACCAGACAAAGACCCTTCAAAGAAACAAATATACAGACCAATCTCTCTAATGAACCTAGATGCAAAAATCCTCAATAAAATTCTGGCGAATCAGATACAAAAACATATTTAAAAAATTGTGCAACATGATCAAGTAGGATTCATTCCTGGGATACAAGGCTGGTTCAATATACGGAAATCAATAAATGTTATTCACCACATCAATAGACTTAAAAATAAGAACCATATGATCACCCAAATAGATGCAGAAAAAGCATTCAATAAAGTACAGCATCCCTTTATGTTTAAAACTCTAGAAAAACTGGGATAACAGGAACATACCTCAATATTGTAAAAGCAATCTATGCTAAGCCTCAGGCTAGTATCATTCTGAATTGAGAAAAAATTGAAGGCATTCCCTCTAAAATCTGGAACAAGACAGGGATGCCCTCTCTCACGATTTCTGTTCAACATAGTTCTCGAACACTGGCCAGAGCAATTAGACAAATGAAAGAAATTAAAGGCATAAAAATAGGAAAAGAAGAACTTAAATTATCACTATTTGCAGATGACATGATTCTATACCTAGTAGACCCAAAAGGGTCTACAAGAAACTATTAGAGATAATAAATGAATTCAGCAAAGTGGCATGATATAAAATCAACAATCATAAATCAAAAGCATTCCTGAATATCAGCAACAAATCCTCTGAAACGGAAATGAGGACAACCACTCCATTGAGAGTATCCTCAAAAAAAACAAAATAAAATATTTGGTTATCAACGTAACAAAAGATGTGAAAGACTTACACAATGAAAACTACAGAACCCTAAAGAGAGAAATAGAAGAAGATCTTACAAGATGGAAAAATATACCCTGTTCATGGATAGGCAGAATTAACATCATCAAAATGGCGATATTACCAAAAGTTCTCTATAGGTTTAATGCAATGCCAATCAAAATCCCAACGGCATTTCCTGTAGAAATAGATAAAACAATTATGAAATTCATATGGAATAATACAAGACCCAGTATAGCAAAGACAACTCTAAGCAGGAAGTGTGAATCAGGCGGTATAGCGATACATGTCCTCAAACTATACTACGGAGCAATAGTAACAAAAAGAGCATGGTACTGGTACCAAAACTGGCGGGTGGACCAATGGTACAGAATAGAGGACACAGAAATCAATCCACAAAATTACAGCAATCTTATATTTGATAAAGGAGCTAAAAGCATAAACTGAAGGAAGGATAGCATCTTCAACAAATGGTGCTGGAAAAACTGGAATTACATATGTAAGAAAATGAAACTGAATCCCTTTCTCTCGCCATGCACAAAAGTTAACTCAAAATGGATCAAGGAGCTTGATATCAAATCAGTGACACGGCATCTGATAGAAGAAAACTTTGGCTATGATCAACATACTGTGGGGTCGGGCTCCAAATTCCTCAATAGGACACCCATAGCATAAGAGTTAATAATTAGAATCTACAAACAGGACTTACTCAAACTAAATAGATTTTTCTCAGAAAAAGAAACAATAAGAGAGGTAAAAAAGGAGCCTACATCCTGGGAACAAATCTTTACTCCTCACACTTCAGATAGAGCCCTAATATCCAGAGTTATACAAAGAACTCAAAAAATTAAACAATAAGCAAATGAATTACCCAATCAACAAATGGGCCAAGGACCTGAACAGACACTTCTCAGAGGAGGACATACAATCAATCAATAAGTACATCAAAAAATTCTCACCATCTCGAGCATTCAGAGAAATGCAAAACTGACCCACCCTAAGATACCATCTCACTGCAGTAAGCTTGGCAGCCATTATGAAGTCAAACGACAACAAGTGCTGGCGAGGATGTGGGAAAAAGGGTACACCTGTACATTGCTGGTGGGACTGCAAATTGGTGCAGCAAATTTGGAAAGCAGTATGGAGATTTCTTGGAAACTTGGGAATGGAACCGCCATTTGACCCAGCAATTCCCCTTCTCGGTCTAATCCCTATAGACCCAAAAAGTGCATGCTACAGGGACACTGATAAATCTATGTTCATAGCAGCACAATTCACAATAGGAAGACTGTGGAACCAACCTAGATGCCCTTCAATAGATGAATGGATTAAAAAAAATGTGGCATTTATACACAATGGAGTATTACTCTGCATTAAAAAATGACAAAATCATACAATTTGCAGAGAAATCGATGGCATTAGAACGTATTATGCTACGTGAAGATAGCCAATCACTAAAAAACAAATGCCAAATGTTTTTTTGATATAAAGAGAGTAACTAAGAACAGAGTTGGGAGGAAGAGCATGAGAAGATGATTAATATTAAACAGGGGTGAGAGGTGGGAGGGAAAAGGAAAGAGAAGGAAAATTACATAGAAATGGAAGGAAACCCTCATGGTTATACAAAATTAAATACAAGATGAAGTGAGGTGAAAGGGGACAAAAACAAGTGGAAGAAATGAATTACAATAGATGGGGTAGAGAGAGAGGATTGGAGGGGAGGGGATGGGAGATAGTAGAGGACAGGAAAGGCAGCAGAATACAACAGACACTAGTATAGCAATATGTAAAATAGTGGATGTGTAACTGATGAGATACTGCAATCTGTATACGAAGAAAAATGGAAGTTCATAACCTACTTGAATCAAAGTGTGAAATATGACATGTCAAGAACTATGTAATGTTTTGTAGAACCAACAATAAATATTAAAGGAAAAAAACACATGGAGAACTATTTCAATGAAAAATTGACTAGGTTTATAACACCTACACTTTATCATGCAAAAGGCAAGTCCAACTATACACCATGCCTCTTCAGAAGTGCTTGTATTTCTATTCTGTTTGGGTTATTTTTCTTCATCATATTAGGATTAGTAGTCAGAGTTTGGTAGGGTATGCGTTAGTGTCAGGGATTCAGTCTTTGGAATGGAAAATTGGAAAATGAATCCAATGTGTATGCAAATATGTGCTACACAAAAATCTTCCCACTCTCATCCAGAACAATGCCTTGACGTTACCTTCACGCCAAATAAGAAACAATTAGAGGAGAAGAGTTAGAAAATCTGTAAATACATATCTGGAATGGAAAATATTCAGGAGTTCACAAACTTGGAGGTGGTAGAGGAGTATCCCAAAGTAAGGGACAGGGTAAACACTCCACAAACATGGAGGTCTGCTGGCCTAAAGACTTCTAGAGAAACTGCCTCTGAGGATGGGCACTTGAAATATATGTTGTCAGTAGCTTTAGCTTCCTTTGTAGTGAGATCATCAAAGCTGGGTCTGCATCTATGTGACCTGGAGGACATTCTTTCTTGCTTTCCAATACACATGAGGCAGCAGTGCTGAATTCTCTCTTCGTATGTAAACTGTGGCCACTGGGGTCTAAGTGTCTCCCTGTGTGGACTGTGAAGCCTTTTGTTCATCCTCCATTTTCGTAGAGTTTCCTGCTGCAGCACTGAGAGTTTGGTATTTGCCTCACAAAATACAAGGAGTTCAACTGGAACACAGTCCTGGAGGGAGTTCTGTCATTTGTGGTTTTTCAGGGTCTACAAGAGAATGCACCAACCAGGCTTCATTCCCACATAACTTGCCCCCTTCTCCATAGCAACCTGATTCTGCACATTGCCCTGAAAACTATCCATTTAACAAGACACCTTTACATATAAGTGTCTGGTCACTGCACCGTGTCAGTGACAAACCATTTGGAATTCAATGGCAAAACCACATGGCGCAACCACAGAAGATTTATTACACACCTGCACACCACAGCTCAGGGCTCACTACTCAGGAGGGTCCAACTTAATGGCATCTCTGTTCTACACCATTTTCATAAATCCCAGTCAATCAAGGCACTGTCTGGTACACTCATGATCAGCAAGAGGTGCTGACAATTTAAGCCACAGCCTCACACAGGGCCCAGAGTCTGATTCAGACATAACCATTTCCAAAACAATTCATCAAAGAGGCACAGGTGATGCCCATTCATTTCCATTTGAAAATTGTTTTCTTCTGGCTTTATAAAGGGGTGGCCTGAGGCAAAGAGGTTCCTGACATTCAGGGCAACAGAACAATAGTTAAGCAAAAGGCCCTAAGCCAGGTTTCACCATAGAGACTTTCCTGGTCACACCAATATCTGAGTTTTCTGGTGTGCTCGCCATTCCTTTCAGCTAACTAGTACATGGCCATGTCACAGAGCTTGGAGGTGGTACATATCTTGGACAAAAAACCATGAGCCTTTTTGGAGAGTTGCCAGAATTCAGGAAGAATTCAAGAACTTAGGATGATACTAGGTGTTGCCCATGGATAAGTCAAGCCTCAGTCCATTCATTAATTGGGCAGGATGAATGCTGTGAAGCTTTCTACTAGACAGGACACACCCAGTGAGCCATTTTCTTTTCTAATATCTACAACTAAGGACACAGTGGGATACACAGACATAGAAACAGTCTCCTTGTCAGATGACTTACTAGAAACAGTCCACTCCAAACCAAACAAACCTCCTTTTTTACCTATTCTCAGAATATGAGACAAATCCACAAACTGACATCCACACACACAAAGTCACCTCCTTCCCCAAGTATGTCTGTGACTATCCGGAGTGTCCTCTGACTAGTAGGCCATAGAATGTTCCCCAGAAATGGCCGGTCCTGTCTCAGATCTGGTCTCCTTGGCCAATTCTGTGAAGTTTTCAGGAGGCAGTGGTGAGCCATTTCCTGCCCTCTCAGGAAAGGACCCTCTTCAAAGCTTTCTTGGCATTTGGCCACCCTCACATCAGTAGGTACCAAGAAAGACTGACTCTTTACTTGGTAAATCCAAACAAGTGAGCCCACTTGGACTGGGACTGGTACTGGCTCTTGGTGCCTGGCTTCCTGGATCAAAAAATTCAGAGAGTTCCATCATGAAAAAAGTGAGGTGAGGTCACTTTCTTCAGAAAATGAATGAGGCCACTGTCTTGGCCACCACTTTGTCCTAACAGTTGCTTCCTAGTGTCTCAGGAAAAGGAGGCTGCCTCTATTTCCTGTGACACTTTCACAAGTTAGAATGGTATAGAAACATAGGCACCTGGGAACAGCTCTCCACACATGCCTGGTTTCATACATCTTCCCTACATTAAGAAGAGATAGGATGATTCAGACACATCCTTTCATCCTGATCGGGTTGTTTGCAAAGGAAGATGACTTTTGCTGTCTCAGGTCCTTCATAGCTGCCTACGTCTTCTCCAGGGATCATTTCTGCATGGATTTTGAGGTACTCAGCAGGTGGAAGATCTCCTAACTTCCTGTATTGTAATACTAACTTTGTCCCTGCTCTTCTGTAAAGTGAGATTGAGTGAACAATCTCAGTTTACAGAATGGTTAGGGTTAATAGCATGTTCGATTTGGGTTATGAATCATTTTGCTGGATGAATAATGATATTGGGAACCTGTGATATTTACAAGAACATGGAGGTGAAATATAAGTATGAAAACAGAAATCTAGGTAATATTTGAAGCCCAGAAGGACTTTGGGCCCTTGATTGGGATACTTAGCTTAAATTATGTTCTGTGTGACCTTTGCATTTTATGTCCAGAATATTAGTGTGATAATATGTATATGTAGCTAAGGTGACATGAGTATTTCTTTCACCATTTCTGTGAGCAATATTTTGAAAACTTATAAATTAGTACTGGGGATACTATTAGGTTTACCCTGTTTTGATGAATATAGAGATGATGCATTAATAGACCATACTGTGAATAAATTATATAACTGGTTCCATATTTAAATAATGGATTGTATTGATATCTGAAAATATATAGAAAATCTTATATTGATATACATACATTCATTCCAACCAGTTATATATCTAATTGTAATGTTAGGGTTATCATTTATCATGAATAGTGTGTGAGTTTTGCCTCAAAAATGATTATGGAATCGAAAATAATATGTTTAGAAAGAAGTCTAGTAAAAAGACCAGTCAAGAAACATGGAGGAACATATGTCTTCCGAAGGAGGAAGTGATTGAAAGTGAACCAAATGTTTATAAATTTGTGAACTTGTGAATGAAAGGAAATATCTTATGATGTCCATGAACTGAAGAAATAATAACGTACCAGGTTTGAATAAAAATGAACTTTAACAAACACAATAGAGACATTAGGAATTCTGGCAAAGTATAGTTCGCAGTGAAAGGTTAATAAAATAAGTACTTGTCACTTCCTGTTTTTCTGTATGCTTAACAAAACACTTTTGAAATATTGAGAACTGTTTGCTAATCTTATTCCCAGAATGTGCTGTCCCCAATTGCCAAACTGCAGAATGTACTCCCTCAACCGGTTGCACGCAAACCGCTCACTCGCCCGGACCCATCAATAAACTTACCCCCCTGCCCTGTCCAAGGGAAATATATAAGCTCTGCTTAAGCTGTTCTCTGGGCTCTCTGCTCTATTCAAGTGAGCTCTGAGCCCCAGCATGCTGGACCCCCAATAAACCCTTTGCTTTTGCATGAGACAGTCTCTTGGTGGTCTCTTCCCCCGATTGTCACCGGACCTTTACATATGGAGGTTCCACTGAGATCCGGCAGCGGTGGACAAGAGACCCCAACAAACTCCTCTCAGGGTAAGTAAGGTGCCTCTTTCTGGTCAGGTTTCAGGTGAGGGCTTGGCAAAATGGATGTCAATGAAGAGCGTGAGCTCTCTCCAACGATGGCTGACAGTCATGTCACAGAGCCACAGGCCAAGTCCCTGGGTGACGTCATAGAGGACTCAGAAAATTGAGGAACAATAGTCTCCATGACTCAGTGATATTTTGTTTCAGATTCGTTATTGCCAACCGATCGGGTTCTGCCAACTACTAAGTCCTGGTCTCAGTGTTGGACTTCCATATCCTGTCTTTATTGTCTTGTCTTGTCTTTATTGTCTTGTCTTGTCTTGTCGGCTGGCCGGTCCAATAATAATCCTCATATTATTGCTAACTATTAAACCCTGCTTGCTCAACCATGTAATTTATTTTCTCCAAGCTCAAATTGGACAAGTTAAACTAATGGTAATACCCCACTAGCAGACATAGAATGTGACACCCCCCAATGATCATTTTTATGATTAAAAGTAGCCAGAAAAAGAAGTGTCGAATGAAAGGTTAATAAAATATGTAGTTGTCACTTCCTGTTTTTCTGTACGCTTAACAAAACACTGTTGAAATCTTGAGAAATGTTTGCCAATCTTGTTCCCAGAATGTGCTGTCCCCAACTGTCAAACTGCAGAATGTACTCCTTCACCAGGTTGCATGCAAATTGACCACTCGCCCTGACACATCAATAAACTTCCCTCCCTGCACTCGCAAGGGAAAGTATTTAACCTCTGCTTAAGCTGTTCTCAGGGCTCTCTACGCTTTTCAAGTGAACTCTGAGCCCCAGCATGCTGGACCCCCAATAAACCCTTTGCTGTTACATGAGATAGATTCTTGGTGGTCTCCTCTTCCGACACTCGACCGACCTTTACTTGGATGATTGAATGTAGAAGAGAACATCCAGTCAAAAAGGGATAGTCAGTAGGATTAGGAATATAGTCCGTAGGTTTAGGAAGAAGAGTGAGTATAGGATTTGGACCAAAAGTTCTTTAGTAATAGGGTTTCGGTTAGAGAATGAATGTAAATGTCAGCACATGTGAAGAATGAGTCACAATGATGAACTGGGGAAAATATGTAGGAAAGCAGATATCAAGAGAGACATTAGGAAATCAGGCAAAGTATAAAGTGAGTGATAGGATTAGACATTATCAACAGGGTTGAGTTTCAATATATAATCTTAGGAAGAAACAAATATGTAGTCACCAATAGGATTGACATTTGAGAGTATTAGGCAACCTGGACATGAATGTTTTTAATAATACAGGTTCACTTTCTATTTAGCCTTTGGTACAATCATAAGTGTGACTTTTGCATTTTGTGTTCCGAATATTACTGTGATAAAATGTATATGTAGATCAGGTGACATGAGTATTTCTTCCACAATTTCTGGGAGCAATATTTTGAAGACGTATAAATTGAGCACTCTAGCATATGCCAACAAACAATTCTTACACAAACTTTTACCAATGTGGTTCCAAAGGTAGAGGCGCATACGCAAGGAATGCAAAGTGAACTAATTCTAACCAAAAAAAAAGAAAAAAAAATTGATACTTTATCTTCCACTTCTTGTGCCACTCCTGTTTCAAATTACTTAGTCTTGACTGCATGTCTCCTGCAGAAATAATCAAAATCTCTGGAATACGTCTTTTGTTTGTTTTGCTTTTGCAGTGCTGCAGATAGAACCCAGGGCCTCCACATGCTTCGGAAAGCACTTGACTGCTAAACTACATCCATGCTCCCCACCCCCACTACTTTTTTGTTGTTTTGAGAAAGGGTCTTAGTAGCTGGGATTTCAGGCATGCACTATTGCACCAGACTCCTGAATATATCTTGCCACTACATTTAGATGCAGAATTGGCTCAACAATAAGAAATTAAGAGGGTGTGAATAAAATAGTAATAGTGAAGAACCACTAAGAATACAGAGAAAGCACACTAAACAATACCTTTTGTTCAAATGCAATCTCTTTTAAAAGATTTTTTAAATGGATGACAATAAACTTCTGAAAAACAGACACAAATATCTTTCCTATCCTTTGCCTGAATTTCAATACTTTAAATTTTATTTTAATTACAGCTTTACTGAGATACAAATTTATATACCATGCAATCTATTGTATCACATGTGTATCTATTTTATATCCAGTATGGTTATTTCAATAAAATGACACACTAACTTTTCTGAATGAGTAGAATTACTAGTTACTACTAGGGTTCAATTCCTAGCTTTGCAAAAGCAAACAAACAAACAAACAAAGTTGGCTAACGGATCATATATTCTAATATTCCTAGCATTTTTTCAGTACAAAAAACCCACATTATCCCACAAAGGGATATGAAATAGAATTATATTTTTTCATCTGGGTATGCTAAAGACAAGTCTATTTAGAAAATCCTGTTGTTTCAAATGTTGTTGAAAATAATATAAAAATACTTTAAGAAAGAATGCAAAATAAAAAAAATAAATTAGTATTGGGGGTACAAAGAGGTGTACCCTGTGTCTATGAATATAGAAGTAATTCATGAATTGACAATACTGTGAATAAATAATATAACTGATTCCACTTCAAATAATGGATTGCTAGAATTGATATCTGAAAATATATAAGAAATCTTATATTGATATAGAATCATTCATTCCAATGAGTTATACATCTAATGGTAATATTAGGGTTATATTCTATCATGAAAGGTGTGTGAGATCTGCTTCAAAAGTGAGAATGGAAAAGGAAAATAATGTGTTTGGAAAGAAGTCTCATGAAAAGACCAGTCAAGAAACATAGAGGAATGCATGTGTTCTGAAGTAGAAAGTGATTGAAAATGACACAAATGCAAATAATTTTGCTAACTTGTGGATTTAATACATATCCTATGATGTGAATAAACTGAAGAAATAGTAAAGTACCAGTGTTGAATAAAAATGAACGTCAAAATGTACATCATGTCCCATAGTAATCTACTTGGATTGATGTTAAACTGGGTCAGTTACTGTAGAAATATTAGGATTTGTATGCACCATTCACTGATGTTACTTGTCAGTACTAGAAAACAAATATGTATTTCAGGTGGATGAATAATTCTGAGAATAATCTTGTGAAAAGTTTATTATAAATCCACATACATGAATATGAATGAATTTAGGGTGTGTAAAAGAAGACAGAATTATTTCATATTTTTAAAAATTTGGAGAGTATATATATATATATATATATATATATATATATATATATATATATATATATACACACACACACAAACAAACACATATACACACAGAGACATTGAAATGTAGCAATATATATGCCAATTGAAATTGATGTAGAAATACATATCGTCCAAAGATCCAAAAATATTTAATTTACTGAACATGGATTTGTGTATAATGTTGTTCAACTAGGAAGCTCCCCCTTAGGTTAAATTTTCAGTTCCAACAGCGTTTAGGAGGAGTGATCTCTTCTCATAATTTGTATCTGCCAAGTCAGCCACCTCACAAGAATGTACATTTGATACCAGGTAGGATTCTATATGTGCATATAAAAATGAATGTGCTGAATAGGCTACAGACAAACGGAGACAGGAATTCAAATACTTGTTAAATTTAAAAACACATGGACAACTATGTCAACAAAATATTGATTAGATTTATAACTCCTACACTATATAATGCAAAAGGCAAGTTCAACTATACACCATGCCTCCTCTGAACTTCTTGGATTTCTATTCTGTTTGGGTTATTGTTCTCCATCATATTAGGATTAGTAGTCAGATTCTAGTAGGTTATGGGTTAGTGTCAGGAATTCAGTATTTCGAATGGAAAATTGGAAAATGAATCCAATGTGTATGCAAATATGTGCTACAAAAAAATCTTCCAACTCTCATCCACAACAATGCCTTGAAATTACCTTCACCCCAAATAAGACACAATTAGAAGAGAAGAGGTAGAAAATCTGTGAATATATATCTGTAGTGGAATATGCTCAAAAGTTCACAATTTTGGAGGTTGTAGAGCAGTTTCCAAAAGTAAGGGACAGGGTAAACACTCCACAAACATGGAGCTCTGTTGGCCAAAAGATTTCTTGAGAAACTGCCTCTGAGGGTGGGCACTTGAAATATATGTGTTTGTCAGAAGCTTTAGCTTCCTTTCTAGTGAGACCATCAAAGCTGGGTCTGTATCTATGTGACAAGAAGATCTTGGTTTCGTATTTTCCAATGATCCTGAGGCAGCAGTGCTGATTTCTCTCTTTGTATGTAAACTGTGGCCACTGGGGGCTAAGTGTCACCCCATGTGGACTCTGAAGCCATTTGTTCATCCTCCAACTTTTGTGGTGTTTCTTGCTGCTGAACTGGGACATTGGTATTTGCTTCACGAAATACAATGAGTTCAACTGGAACACAGTGCTGGAGGAAGTTCTGTCACGTGTTGTGGGTCACGTTCTGCAGGAGAATGTACCAACCAGGCTTCAATACCAGATAGCTTGTCCCCTTAACCTCAGCAACCTGATTCTTAACATTACCCTGAAACCTCTCCATATACAAGATGCCTTTACATAGAAGGGTCTGCTGGCTGCACCATGTCAGTCACAAGCCATTTGGAAGTCAATAGCAGATCCACATGGTCCCACCACAGATATTTTATCACACACTACTGCTCTAGGTCCACTACTCAGCAGGCTCCAACTTATTGGCATTGCTGTTCTAGATAATTTTTATGAAACTCAGTCAATAAAGGCCCTGGCTAGTATACTCATGATCAGCAACAGACCATTTAAGAGTTCTCCAGTGCCACCTGTTAATGGCCTCCACAGGGCTTTGAAGAACTCATTTGACCCAAAGAATGCCTAATCTCACTTGATGGAGGTCAGGAACCTTACAGAGGAAGGCAAGAGACTTCATCCACAATTACTGATTTTTTTGCCATTTTGGTTTTGAATGCACACATGGGATCTTTCTTTAGATCCATCAGGTGCTGAGAATCTAAGCTATAGCCTCACATAGGACCAAGAGGCTGATTCAGACGCATCCCTTTCCAAAGCAATTAAGCACAGAGCCACAGTTGATGTCCATTTATTTCCATTTGAAAGCTGTTTTCTTCAGGATTCACAAAGGGATGGCCTGAGGCAAAGACTTTCCTGACATTCAGGGCAACAGAACAATAGCAAAAGGCCCAAAGCAGGGTTTATCCACTGAGACTTTCCTGGACACACTGATATTAGAGTTTTCTGAGATGCTCGCCATTCCCTTCATCTATCTTGTACATGGCCATGTCACTCAGATTGGAGGTGGTACATATCTTGGACACAAAACAATGAGCCTATTCTTGAGAGTGACCAGAATTGAGGAAGAAATCAGGAACTTAGGAAGATTGCAGGTGTTGCCCATCCATAAGGCAAGGGGCAGTCCACTCCTAAATTGGGCAGGATGAATGCTGGGAAGATTTCTACTAGACAGGACACATTGATGCATTCTTTTTTCTAAGGTCTACAACCACGAACACAGTGGGTTACAAAGACATGCAAAAAATCGCCTTGTCAAACGACTTACTAGAAGCAGTCCACTCCAAACCAAACAAACCGCCTTTCCTACCTATTCTCATAAGAAGAGACTAAACCACAAAATCACACACACACGCGCAAACGCACCTCCTTCATTCAAGTAGGTCTGTGACTATCTGGAGTGTCCTCTGACTGGTGGGCCATACTATGTTCCCCCAAAAGGCCTGTCCTGTCTCAGATCTGGTCGCGGTGAACCACTACCTGCTTTCTCAGGAAAGGCCCCTCTTCAGAGCTCTCCTGGCATTTGAAATCCTCATATCAGTAGGTACCAAGGAATACTTAGTCTATCCTTGGTTTTTCCAAACAATGGAGCCCACTGGCACTGGAACTGTGACAAGGTCTTGGTATTCTCTGTCTTCCTGGAGCCCAAGGTCAGGGAGTTTCTTCACCAAGGAAGTGAGGTAGGTCGCTTCATTCAGGAACTGAGTGACTTTACTGCCTTTGCAACCACTTTGTCCTAACAGGTGATTGCAAGGTTCCCATGAGGTGGAGGCTGCCCCTACTTCCCGAGACAGTTTCAACAGTTAGAATGGTATATCAACCATAGGAATCCGGGAACAGCTCTCCACACAGGCCTGGTTTGGTCCCTCTTCTCTACATTAAGAAAAGAGAGGCTGATTCAGACACAATGCTTCATCCTGAGTGCGTTGTTTGCCATGGAAGATGACTTTTGCTCTCTCAGGTCCTTCATAGCTGCCTATGTCTTCTCCAGGGATCGTTTCTGCTTAAAACTTTGAGGATCTCAGCATCTGGAAGATCCCCTACATTCCTGTATTGTAAGACCAACTCTGTCGCTGCTCTTCTGTAAAGTTAGATTGAGGGAACAGTGTTTGGTTAGGCTTAATAACAGGTTCGATTTGGATTAAGAATCATTCTCAGCGATGAATAATGGTATTGGGAATGTGCGATATTTACAAGAATATTTAGGTGAAATATAAGTATGAAAACAGAAATCTAGGTAAAATTTGAAGCCCAGAAGGGCATTGGGCCTTTAATTGGGATACTTAGCTTTGACTTACGTTCTGCACAGATGTCTTAAATAAATCCATATACAATGTCATAGGACCTTGTACCTTGGATGATTGAATGTCACGAGAATATCCAGTCGAAAAGCTATAGTCGGTAGGATTAGGAAAAGTGTCGGTAGGTTTAGAAAGAATAGTGATTATAGGTTTTGGAGGAAATGTTTTTAGCAATTGGGTTTCGGTTAGAAAGTGAATTTAAATGTCAGCACATGTGAAGAGTCAGTCAAAATGATAAACTGGGAAAATATTTAGGAAAGCAGAAATCAATAGAGACATTAGGATATCAGGCAAAGTATAAAGTGAGTGATAGGATTACACATTTTCAACAGGCTTGAGGTTGAATATATAATCTTAGGAGGAAACAAATATATAGTCACCAATAGGATTGACATTTGAGAGCGGTAGCAACCTGGACAGGAATATTTTTAGTAATCCATGCTCACTTTTCATTTAGGTTTTGGTACAATCATAACTGTGACCTTTGCATTTTGTTTCCAGAATATTACTGTGATAACATGTACATGTAGATCAGGTGACATGAGTATTTCTTCCACCATTTCTGGGAGCAATATTGTGAAGACGTATAAGTTAGTACTGGGGGTACAAATAGGTGTACCCTGTGTCTATGAATATAGAGATAATGCATGAATAGACCATACTGTGAATAAATAGTATTACTGGTTCCAACTTTGAATAATGGATTGAATTGATAAATGAAAACATAGAGGAAATCTTATATTGATATATATACATTCATTAAAACCAAATATACATCTAATGGTAATATTAGGGTTATGGTTCATCATGAAGAGTGTGTGAGTTTTGCTTCAAAAATGATTAAGGAAATCGAAAAAGAAACCTCATGAAAAGATCAGTCAAGAAATATGGAGTTATACATGTGTTCTGAAGCAGGAAGTGATTGAAAATGAAACAAATGCCTATTAATTTTCGAATTTCTAGATGAAATATATATTTTATGATGTGCATAAACGGAAGAAATTGCAATGTACCAGTGTTGAATAAAAATGAATTTCAAAATACACATCATGTCCCATAGAAATCTATTTGCATTGATGTTAAACTGGGTAAGTTACTGCAGAAATACAAGGATTTGTATGCACCATTCACTGAAGATAGTTCTCAGTACGAGGAAACAAATATGTTTTTCAGGTGTGTGAATATTCCTGGGAATAATCTAGTGAAAAGTTGATTAAAAATCCACATACATGAATATGAATTATTTTAGGGAGTGTATAATAAGACACATATTTCATATTTTGAAAAATCTGGAGAGTATGTATACACACACACACACAAACAGACTTTAAAAAGTAGGAATATATATGCCAATTGAAATTCACCATGAAATATATATCATCCACAGATCAGAAATATTTATTTTACTGAACATGGGTTTTTGTGTAAAGTTGTTCAACCAGGAAGCTCACCCATTGGTTGAATTTTCAGTTCCAGCATCATTTAGGAAGAGTGAACTATTCTAACAATTTGTATCTGCCAAGTGAGCAATCTCACAAGAATGTACGTGTGATTCCAGGTAGGATTCTATATGTGCATATAAAATTACATGTGCTGAATAGGCTGCAGAGAAAAAGAGTCAGGTATTCACATATTTGTTAACTTTAGAAATACATGGAGAAATATTTCAACAGAAAATTGACTAGATTTATAACTCCTACCCTATATAATGCAAAAGGCAAGTCCCACTATACAACATGCATCCTCTGAACTGCTTATATTTCTATTCTGTTTGGGTTTTTATTCTCCATCATATTAGGATTAGTAGTCAGAGTCTAGTAATGTAGTGGTTAGTGTCATGGATTCAGTATTTCTAATGGAAATTTGGAAAATGAATCCAATGTGTATGTAAATATATGCTACACAAAAATCTTCCCACTCTCATCCAGAAAAATGCCTTGACATTACCTTCGCACCAAGAAAGACACAATTAGAGGAGAAGAATTAGAAAATGTGTGAATACATATATTCAATGAAAAATCCTCAGAAATTCACAACCTTGGAGGTGGTAGAGGAGTTTCCAAAAGTAAGGGACAGGATAAACACTCCACAAACATGGAGCTCTGCTGGCCTAAAGACTTCTTGAGAAATGCCTCTGAGTTTGGGCACTTGAAATATATGTTGTTTTCAGGAGCTTTAGCTTCTTTCTAGTGAGACCATCAAAGCTGGGTCTGCATCTATGTGACCTGGAGGACATAGCATCTTATTTTTCAATGAACATGAGGCAGCAGTGCTGGTTTCTCTCTTTGCAGGTAAACTGTGGCCACTGGGGGCTAAGTGTCTCCCCGTTTGGACTGTGAAGCAATTTGGTCATGATCCACTTTTCGTTGTGTTTCTTGCTGCTGCACTGGGAGTTTGGTGTTTGCTTCATGAAATACAACGAGTTTATCTGGGACACAGTGCTGGAGGGAGTTCTGTCACGTGTGGTGGGTCAGTGTCTGCAGGAGAATGCACCAACCAGGCTTCTATCCAGATAGCTTTCCCCCTTGACCACAGCAACCTGATTCTGAACATTGCCCTGAAACCTCTGCATATAACAAGATGCCTTTACATAGAAGGGTCTGCTGCCTGCACCATGTCAGTCACAAGGCATTTGGAATCCAATGCTAGATCCTCATGGCCGTACCACTGATGTTTTATCACACACCTGCCCACCACTGCTCTAGGTCCACTTCTCAGCAGACTCCAACTTACTGGCATCTGTGTTCTACACCATGTTAAAGAAACCCAGTCAATCTAGGCACTCTCTGGTATACTCATGATCAGCAACAGGACATCCAAAGGTTCTCCAGTGCCACCTGGTCATGGTAATTTTAAAAATTTCATGATATTTATGTAACCATTTTCAAGGATGAAGTTGGAGGCATTGTGGGTTTCAATTATTCAGAAACCATTAAATGGTGAGGAATCTCATTTTAATGAAAGCTCTGGAGAACTCTCACAGGCAAGGCTTCCCAAATAGTGGCCAAAACGTCACTTGAAGCCAGGCCCATTGAGGTCTAAAATGTGAGGTCCATGTGTGTTTTGACTCTCAATTGTGGCTGCCATGTCTTTCAGAATAAAATTATGTGATTCTCTGGCTGAGAGTCCCAGTGAACTGTGGAAAGTCCCCCTGGGACTAGATCACAGCTTCCAATGGCGACTCTCATGCGTTGCCTCCGAAAATCTTAACACAATTCATGGCAATTCTTCTCTGAGGTCAGTTCAAGAACTGAGTCTCTAAGGGGAATCACACCAGAATTCAACCCAGGTTGAACCAGTAATCTCTCACAATTAAAACCTAAACACTCCGACATGACCCTCATCTTCTTCCATATAGACACTCATCATAACCTCTGGCTGGAGGTTTCCATGAGGGCACAGCCCAAGACAGTGTCCAAAATAAGCTTCCTTGTCCCTCATTTGCCTAAAGTCACGTTTGCCTGGACACCCTTCCTATGAACCAGGAGTGATCAAATAGGCCTGACATTTATACTGCTCCACTTCTCCAATTTGAGGCCTACTGACTGAGGGGTTTAAATTCTTTTTGGGAATTGGACGCATGAGAAACCACAAGAACTATGGGCAAGCCACTGCAGAGCTTTGAAGAACCCATTTGACACAAAGGATCCCTATTCTTCCTTGATGGAAGTAAGTGCCCTACCAGAGGAAGGCAAGAGACTTCATCCACAATGACTCTACTTTTAGCCATTTTGGTTTTGGATGCACATATGGAATCTTTCTTTAGATCCATAAGGTGCATAGAATCTAAGCCACAGCCTCACACAGGGCCAAGAGGCTGATTCAGACACATCCCTTTCCAAAGCAATTAAGCAAAGAGCCACAGGAGATGCACATTTATTTCCAATTGAAAAGTCTTTTGTTAAGGCTTCCAAAAGTTTTGGCCTGAGGAAAACACCTTCCTGACATTCAGGGCAACAGAAAAATATGTATGCATAAGGCCCAAAGCAGGGTTTCTCCACTGAGATATTCCTGGTCACACTGCTATCTGAGTTTTCTGAGATGCTCGGCCATTCCATTCAGCTATCCAGTACATGGCCATTTCACAGACCTTGGAGGTGGTACATATCTTGGACACACAACCATGAGTCTATTCTTGAGAGTGACCAGAATTGAGTAAGAAATCAGGAACTTAGGAAGATTGCAGGTGTTGCCCATCCATAAGGCAAGCCGCAGTCCATTCATAAATTGGGCAGGATGAATGCTGGGAAGCTTTCTACTAGACAGGACACATCCATTGATGCATTCTCTTTTCTAATGTCTACAACCACTAACACAGTGGGATACACAGACATAGAAAAACTCGCATTGTCAAAGGACTTAGAAGAATCAGATAATTCCAAACCAAACAAACCTCCTTTCCTACCTATTCTGAGAACATGAGACAAAACCACAAACCCCACCCGAACTCACAAATTCAACTTCTTCCCCCAAGTAGGTCTGTGACTATCCGGAATGTCCTCTGACTTGTGGGCCATACTGTGTTCTCCCGAAATGGCCTGTTCTGCCTCAGATCTGGTCACCTTGGCCAACTCTGTGAAGTTGTCAGGAGCCAGTGTTGAGCCACTACCTGCTTTCTCAGGAAAGGCCCCTCTTCAGAGCACTCCTGGCATTTGGCAATCCTCACATCAGTAGGTACCAAGAATGACTGACGCTGTCCTTGGTAAATCCAACAAGTGATCCCACTGGAACTGTGACTGGGACTGGCTCTGGGTGCCTGGCAACTTGGGTCACAAGTTCAGAGAGTTCCATCACCAAGGAAGTTAGGAAGGTCATTTCTTCGGGAACTGAATGAGGTCACTGCCGTGGCAACCACTTTGTCCTAACACTTGCTTCCAAGGGTCCCATGAGATGGAGGCTGCCCCTAATTCCTGAGACACTTTCAAAAGTTAGAATGGTATACCAACCATAGGTACCCAGGAACAGCTCTCCACACAGGCCCGGTTTGCTCCATCTCCTCTACGTTAAGGATAGAGAGTTGATTCAGACTCAACCCTTCATCCTGACCAGGTTGTTTTCCATGGAAGATTACTTTTGCTCTCTCCGGTCCTTCATAGCTGCCTATATCTTCTCCAGGGATAATTTCTGCATTGACCTTTGAGGTTTTCAGCAGGTTGAAGATCCCCTACATTCCTGTATTGTAAGAACAAATCTGTCCCTGCTCTTCTGAATACTTAAATTGATGGAACAATGTATGGTTAGTGTTATTAACATGTTCAATTAAAACCAAAACACTACCACATGGCCCTTATATTCTTCCATATAGACACTCATCATTACGTCTGGCTGGAGGTTTCCACAAGGGGCGAAGCCCAAGACAGTGTCCAAAATAAGTTCCCTTGCCCCTCATTTGCCTAAAGTCTGGGTTTCCTGGACACCCTTCCTGTGAACCAGGATTGATCAAATAGGCCTGCCATTAATAATGCTCTTTTTCTCCTTTTTGAGGCCTACTGAACGTGAGGTATAGATTCTTTATGTGATTTGGAGTCATGTGAAACCCAAGCACCTTTTCTCGTCTTTGAAGAACTCATTAGACCCAAAGGATCCCTATTCGTACTTGATGGAGGTGAGGAGCCTAACAGAGGAAGCAAGAGACTTCATCCACAATGTCTGATCTTTTTGCCATTTTGGTTTTGGATGCACACATGGGATCTTTCTTTAGATCCATTAGGTGCTGAGATTGTAAGCCACAGCCTCACACAGAGCCGAGAGGATGATTTAGACACATCCTTTTCTAAAGCAATTAATCTAAGAGCCACGGGTGATGCTCATTCATTTCCATTTGAAAGCAGTTTCTTCAGGCTTCACAAACTGGTGGTCTGAGGCAAAGACCTACCTGACATTCAGGTCAACAGAACAGTAGGTAAGCAAAAGGCACAAAGCAGGGTTTCTCTACTGAGACTTTACTGGTCACACTGATATCTGAGTTTTCTGAGATCCTCCCCATTCATTTCAGGTATTCAGTAAATGGCCATGTCACAGAGCTCGGAGGTGGTACATATCTTGGACAAAAAAAAATGAGCCTATTCTGGAGAATGGCCAGAATTCAGGAAGAAAACAGGAACTAAGGAAAATAGTAGGTGTTGCCCATCGATAAGGCAAGCAACAGTCCATTCATAAATTGGGCAGGATGTGTCCTGGAATGCTTTCTACTTGTCAGGACACATGCATTGATGCATTCACTTTTCTCATATCTTCAACCACCGACAAAGTGGGATACACAGACATAGAATCACTCACCATGTCAAATGACTTATTAAAAACAGTCCACTCCAAACCAAACAAACTGCCTTTCCTACCTATTCTCAGAACATGAGACAAAACCATAAACTCACATCTACACCCTCAAAGGCATATCGTTTACCCACATAGGTCTGTGAGTAACCAGAGTGTCCTCAGACTGATAGGCCATACTATGTTCCCCCGAAATGACCTGTCCTGTCTCAGATCTGGTCTCCTTTACCAACTCTCTAAAGTTTTCAGGAGCCATCGGTGAGTCACTACCTGCTTTCTCAGGAAAGGCCCCTCTTCAGAGCTTTCCTGGCATTTAGTGATCCACAAGAAAGACTGTCTCTGTCCTTGGTAAATCCAAACAAGTGAACCCACTGGGAAAGGGACTGGGACTGGCTCTTGGTGCCTGGCTTCCTGGATCCCAAGTTCAGAGGGTTCCATCACCAAGGAAGTGAGGTAGGTCACTTCCTTCAGGAACTGAATGAGGTCACTGCCTTGGCAACCACTTTGTTCTAACATTTGCTTCCAATGGCTCCATGACATGGAGGCTGCCCCTACTTCCTGTGTCACATTCACAAGTTAGAATGGTATACCAACCATAGGCACCCGGGAACAGTCAGAGTCTACTAGGGTATGGCTTACTGTCAGGAATTCAGTATTTCAAATAGAAAATAGGAAAATGAATCTAATGTGTATACAAATATATGCTAGACAAAAATCTTCCCACTGTCCTCCACAACAATGCCTTGATATTTCCTTCACCACAAGTAAGACACAATTAGTGGAGAAGAGTTTGAAAATCTGTGAATATATATCTGGAAAAAAAAATGAATGGAGTTCACAACCTTGGAGGTGGTAGAGGAATTTCCAAATGTAAAAGAAAGGATAAACACTCCACAAACATGGAGCTCTGGTGGCCTAATAAATTTTTGAGAAACTGCCTCTGAGTTTGGGCCCTTGAAATATTTGTTGTTGTCAGGAGCTTTAGCTTCCTTTGTAGTGAGACCATCAAATCTGGGTCAGCATCTATGTGACCTGGATGACATGGTTCCTTATTTTCTATTGAACATGAGGCAGCAGTTCTGAATTCTCTCTTTGTAGGTAAACTGAGGCCACTGGGGTCTAAGTGTCTAACCGTGTGGTCTGTGAAGCCATTTGGTCATACTCGAATTTTTGTGGTGTTATTTACTGCAGTACTCTGAGTTTGGTATTGGCTTCATGAAGTACAAGGAGATAAACTGGGACACAGTCCTAGAGGGAGTACTCTCATGTGTGGTGAGTGAGGGTCTGCAGGAGAATGCACCAACCAGGCTTCTATCCCAAAAAGCTTGCACCCATGTCCATAGCAACCTGATTCTGAACATTGCCATGAAACCTCTCCATATAACAAGATCCCTTTATTTGTAAGGGTCTGCTGGCTGCACCATGTCAGTCACAATCCATTTGGAAGCCAAGGGAAGATCCATGTGGCCCCACGACAGATGTTTTATCATACACCTGCCAACCACTGCTCTAGGCCCACTACTCAGCAGGTTCCAACTTTCTGGCATCTCTGTTCTACAACATTTTCATGACACCCAGTCAATCAGGGCACTGTCTGGTATACTCGTGATCAGCAACAGACATCCAAAGATTTTCTAGTGCCACCTGTTCATAGGAATATCAAAAATTGTATGGTGTTTATCTAGCCAATTTTCAAGGATGAAGTTGGAGGCACTGTGGGTTTCAATTCATTCAGGAACCATGAAATAGTGAGGAAGCTCATTTCAATGAAAGCTCGGGACAACTCTCACAGGCAAGGCTTCCCAAGGAGTGGCCAAAAGGTCACATGAAGCCAGGCCCATTGAGGTTTACAATTGAGGTCCATGTGTGTTTTGACTCTCAACTATGACTGCTAAGTCTTTCTGAATAAAGTCATGTGATATCCTGGCTGAGAATCCCAGTGCTCTTTGGAAAGCCAACCTGGGCCTAGATCTCAGTCTCCAAGGGCAACTCTCATGTGTGGCCTCCTAAATTCCAAACACAATTCATGCCAATACATCGCTGAGATCTGTTCCAGAACTCAGTCTCTAAAGGGAATCACACAAGAGTTAAAGCCCAGGTTGACCCTGGAATCTTTTCCAACCGTAACACAAATGACCACAATTAAACCAAAACACTCCAACATGGCCCTCATCTTCTTCCATATAGACAGTCATAATAAACTCTGGTTGGAGGTTTCCATGAGGGGCGCAGCCCAAGACAGTGTTCAAAATAAGCTCACTTGCCACTCATTTGCCTAAAGTCAGGGTGACATGGTAACCCTTCCTGTGAACGAGGGGTGATCAAATAGGCCTGCCATTAATAGTGCTCTACTTCTCCAATTTGAGGCCTACTCTCTGTAGGGTATAGATTCTTTATGAGAATTGGGGTCATGAGAAAACCCAAGCACCTATGGGCTACCCTCTGAAGGGATTTGAAGAACCCATTTGAGTGAACCAAGGAGTTGGATCAAAAGACTTTAGATATAGGGTTTTGGTTAGAGAGTGAATGTAAATTTCAGCATATGTGAAGAGTCAGCCACAGTGATGAACTGGGGAAAATGTGTAGGAAAGCAGATATCAATAGAGATATTAGGAAATCAGGCAAGGTACAAAGAGAGTGATAGGATAAGACATTTTTAACAGGGTTGAGTTTGAATATACAATCTTAGGAAGAAACAAATATGTAGTCACCAATAGGAATGATATTCGAGATCATTAGTGAATCAGGACATGGATGTTGTTAGTAATACATGCTCACTTTCAATATAGGCTTTGGTACAATCATAAGTGTGACACTTGCATTTTTTGTCAGGAATATTACTGTGATGAAATGCATATGTATATCAGGTGAGTAGAATATTTCTTCCACCATTTTTGAAAGCAATATTTTAAAGGCTTATAAATTAGTAATGGGGATACAAATAGGTATACCCTGGGTCTATGAATATAGAGATGATTCTTTAATAGACCATACTGTGAATAAATAATATAACTGGTTCTAAATTTAAATAATGGATTGAATTGATATCTGAAAATATACAAGAAATCTTACATTGATATACATACATTCATTCCGAACAGTTATACATCTAATGATAATATTAGTGTTACGGTTTATTATGAAGAGTGTGTGAGTTTTGTTTCAAAAGTGATTATGGAAATCGAAAATAATGTGTTTGCAAAGAATCTCATGAAAAGAACAGTCAAGAAACATGGAGGAATACATGTCTTCTCAAGTAGGAAGTGATTGAAATTGAACCAAATGCCTATAAATTTGTAAAATTGTGGATGAAATGATATATCCTATATTGCCCATAAACTGCAGAAATAGTAATGTACCAGTGTTGAATAAAAATGAACTTCAAAATACACATCATGTCCCATAGGTGTCTACTTGCATTGATGTTAAACTGGGTGAGTCACTGTAGAAATATTAGGATTTCTTAGCACCATTCCCTGAAGTTAGTTTTCAGTACTAGGAAACAAATATGTATTTCAGTGGATGTATATTTCTAAGAATAATCTTGTGAAAAATTGATTATATATCCCCATACAGGAACATGAATGAATTTAGGCAGTGTATAGTAAGACACTTATATTTCATATTTTGAAAATCTGGAGACTATATATATATATAGACACAAACACACACACATTATAATGTAGCAATATATATGCCAATTGAAATTCATCATGAAAAATAACTCATCTGCATATCAAAAAATATTCATTATACTGAACATGGATTATGTATAATGTTGTTCATCTAGGAAGGTCACCCATGGGTTGAATTTTTAGTTCCAACAGCCTTTAGGAGAAGTGATCTCTTCTCACAATTTGTATCTGCCAAGTCAGCCACCTCACAAGAATGTACCTGTGAAACCAGGTAGGATTCTATTTTTGCATATAAAAATACATGTGCTTAATAGGCTAAAGAGAAAGAGAGACAGAAATTCACATATTTCTTAACTTTAAAAACACATGGAGAATTATTTCAACAAATAATTGACTAGATTTATAACTCCTACCTTATATCATGCAAAAGGCAAGTACAACTACACACCATGCCTCTTCTGAACTGCTTGTATTTCTATTCTGTTTTGGTTATTTTTCTCATCATATTAGTATTAGTAGTCAGAGTCTATAAGGGTATGGGCTAGTGTCAAGGATTCAGTATTTCGAATGAAAAATTGAAAAATGAATCCAATGTGTATGCAAATATGTGCTACAAAAAAATCTTCCTTCTCTCATATAGAAGAATGACTTGACATTATCATTGCCCCAAGTAAGTCACAATTAGAGGAGAAGTGTTAGAAAATCTGTAAATATATATCTGCAACGAAAATGCTCAGGAGTGCACAACCTTGGAGGTGGTAGAGGAGTTTCCAAAAGTAAGTGACATGGGAAATACTCCACAGACATGAAGATCTGCTGGCCTAAACACTTCTTGAGAAACTGCCTTTGAGGTTGGGCACTTGAAATATATGTTGTTTTCAGGAGCTTTCGCTTCCTTTATAGTGAGACCATCTAAGCTGGGTCTGCATCTATGTGACCTGGAGGACATGGCATCTTATTTTCCAATGAACATGAGGCAGCAATGCTGAATTCTCTCGTTGTAGGTAAACTATTGCCACTGGGGGCTAAGTGTCTCCCCGTGTGGACTGTGAAACCATTTGGTCATCTTCCACTTTTCGTGGTGTTTCTTGCTGCTGCACTGGTAGTTTGGTATTGGCATCACGAAATACAAGGAGTTCAACTGGGACACAGTGCTGGAGGGAGTTCTGTCACGTGTGGTACGTGTACCCTGGTCTACAGTAGAATGCACCAACCAGGCTTCTATCCCACATAGCTTGCCCCCTTGATCATAGCAACCTGATTCTAAACATTACTCTGAAACTTCTCCATATAACAAGATGCCTTTATATACAATGGTCTGATGGCTGCACCATGTCTGTCTCAAAACAATTGAAAGTCAATGGCAGATCCACATGGCCCCACCACAGATGTTTTATCACACACCTTCCCACCACTGCTCTAGGCCCACTACTCTGCAGTCTCCAACTTTCTGGCATCTCTGTTCTAAACATTTTCATGAAGCCCAGTCAATCAAGGCACTGTCTGGTATACTCATGATCAGCAAAAGTACATCAAAAGGTTCTCCAGTGCCATCTGGTCATGAAAATTTCTAAATATTCATGGTATTGATCTAGACAAATTTCAAGGATGAAGGTGGAGGCACTGTGGGTTTCAATTCATTCAGGGACCATTAAATGTTGAGGAAGCTCATTTCAATGAAAGATCTGGAGAACACTCACAGGCAAGGCTTCCCAAAGAGTGGCCAAAAGGTCACATGAAGCCAGGCCCATTGAGGTCTACAATGTGAGGTCCATGTGTGTTTTGACTCTCAACTATGGGTGCCAAGTCTTTCAGAATAAAATCATGTGATATCCTAGCTGAGATTCTCAGTACTCTTGGGAAAGCCACCCTGGGCCTAGATCTCAGTTTCAAAGGGCGACTCTCATGTGTGGCCTCCTGAAATCGCAACACAATTCATGGCAATACTTATCTGAGGTCAGTTCCAGAACTCATTCTCTAAGGGGAATCACACCAGTGTTCAAGCCCAGTTGGACCCAGTCATCTCTTCCATCTGCCACACAAATGACCACAATTAAAGCCAAAACACTCCCACATTGTCCTCATCTTCTTCCACATAGACACTCCTCATAACCTCTGGCTGGAGTTTTTCATGAGGGGCACAGCCCAAGACAGTGGCCCAAATAAGCTTTCTTGCCCCTCATTTGCCTAAAGTCAGGGTGGCCTGGACACCCTTCCTGTGAACCAGGAGTGATTAAATAGGCCTGCCATTAATACTGCTCCACTTCTCCACTTTGAGGCCTTCTTACTGTGGGGTTTAGTTTCTTCTTTTTTAAAAAAAAATTGAAATTTAATTGGAAAGTTAAAAAAAATTGTATTGCAGAATATTAAATTTCTTATGCAAAAGCCTTTATCTTGTTTGTGAGGGAAACCTTGATGCCTTGCCAATCTGGTTATATGGAGACACTGAAAATTTTCTGTTACATACTACATGGATGAATGGCTACAGCACATCGTTTTTTCAAACTGAAAGGCAGATAACAGCAAGTAAGATAACAAATAAAAGCCAATTTTATTAAAAAATAAAGTTGTAAAATGTCTCAAATATTGGAAATTAAATTCCTTTTTTTTTCTTTTTTTTGGTTGTTCAAAAGCTCATGCTATATCATCTTTCATACATTTGACTCATTTGGGTTATGAACTCCCATTTTTACCCCAATACAAATCGTAGAATCACATCAGTTACACACTCACGTTTTTACATAATGGCATATTAGTGATTGTTGTATTCTTCTACCTTTCCTATCCCCTACTATCCCCCTCCCCTGCCCAACCATCTACCCTCTATACCTCATCTGCTATTGTTCAATTCTCTCCCTTGTTTCCCCCCCTTTCCCCTCACAACCTCTTATATGGAATTTTGTGTAACATTAAGTGTCTCCTACCATTTCCATATGCTTTCCATTCTCTCTCCCTTTCTCTCCCCCCACTCATCTCCATTTAGTGTTAATATTTTCCTCATGCTCTTCTTCCCTGTTCTGTTCTTATTTGCTCTCTTTATATCAAAGAAAACATTTGGCATTTGTTTTTTAAGGATTGGCTAGCTTTGCTTAGCATTATATGTTCTAATGCCATCCATTTCCCTTCAAATTCAATGATTTTTGTCATTTTTTAATGCTGCATAATACTCCATTGTGTATAGATGCCCCTTTTTTTATCCATTCGCCTATGGAAGGTCATCTAGTTTGGTTCCACAGTTTAGCTATTATGAATTGTGCCGCTATGATCAGTGATGTGGCAGTATCCCTATAGTGCGCTCTTTTAAGATCCTCAGGGAATAGTCCGAGAAGTGAGATAGCTGGGTCAAATGGTGGATCCTTTCCCTGCTTTCCCAGGTATCTCCATACTGCTTTCCAAATTGGCCTCAACATTTTCCAGTCCCACCAGCAGTGTACAAGTGTACCCTTTTCCCCACATCCTCGCCAACACTTATTGTTGTTTGATTTCATAATGGCTGCCAATCTTACTGGAGTGAGATGGTATCTTAGGGTGGTTTTGACTTGAATTTCCCTAACTGCTAGAGATGGTGGGCATTTTTTCATGTTCTTGTTGATGGATTGTATGTCCTCCTCTGTGAAGTTTCTGTTCAGGTCCTTGGCCCATTTGTGGTTTGGTTTATTTGTTATCTTATTGTTTAATTTTTGAGTTCTTTGTATATTCTAGATATTAGGGCTCTATCTGAAGTGTGAGGGGTAAAAATTTGTTCCCAAGATGTAGGCTCTCTATTTACCTCTCTTATTGTTTCTCTTGTTTCGAAAAAAACTTTTTAGTTTAAATAAGTCCCATTTGTTGATTCTTGTTATTAACTCTTGTGCTATGGCTGTCCTATTAAGGAATTTGGAGCCCAACCCCACAGTATGTACATCGTAGCCAAATTTTTCTTCTATTAGATGCAGTGTCTCTGATTTTATATCTTGCTCCTTGATCCATTTAGAGTTAACTTTTGTGCATGGCGAGAGAAAGGGATTCATTTTCATTTTGTTGCATATGGATTTCCAATTTTCCCTGGACCACTTGTTGAAGATGCTATCCTTCCTCCATTGCATGCTTTTAGGCACTTTTTCAAATATAAGAAAGTTGTACTTTTGTGGATTGGTTTCTGTGTCCTCTATTCTGTACCATTGGTCCAGCTGACTTTTGTGATACCAGTACCACGCTGTTTTTGTTACTATTGCTTTGTAGTACAGTTTGAACTCTGTTATCGCTATACATCCTGATTCACACTTCCTGCTTAGAATTGCTATTGCTATTCTGTGTCTATTGTTTTTCCATATGAAATTCATGATTGCTTTATATATTTCTACAAGAAATGCCATTGGGATTTTGATTGGCATTGCATTAAACCTGTAGAGAACTTTGGGTAATATCGCAATTTTGATGATGTTAGTTCTGCCTATACATGAACAGGGTACATTTTTCCATCTTCTAACATCTTCTTCTATCTCTTTCTTAAGAGTTATGTAACTTTCATTGTATAAATCTTTCACCTCTTTTTTTAGGTTGATTCCCAAGTATCTTATTTTCTATGAGGATATTGTGAATGGAGTGGTTTTCCTCATTTCAATTTCAGAAGTTTTGTTGCTGATATACAGGAATGCCTTTGATTTTTTCTTGTTGATTTTATATACTGGCACTTTGCTGAATTCATTTATTAACTCTAGCAGTTTCTTTGCATACCCTTTAGGGTTTGTTAAATATATTATCATGTCATCCTCAAATAGCGAATATTTAAGTTCTTCTTTTTCTATTTTTATGCCTTTAATTTCTTTTGTCTGTCTAATTGCTCTGGCTAGTATTTCAAGAACTAAACTGAATAGAAGTGGTGATAGAGGGCATCTCTGTCTTGTTCCAGATTTTAGAGGGAATGCCTTCAGTTTTTCTCCATTTAGGATGATGCTAGCCTGAGGTTTAGCATATATAGCTTTTACCATGTTGAGGTAAGTTCTTGTTATCTCTAATTTTTATAGTGTTTTGAACATAAAGGAATGCTGTACTTTGTCAAACGCTTTATCTACATCTATCGAGATGATCATATGGTTTTTGTCTTTAAGTCTATTGATGTGGTGGATTACATTTATTGATTTCCATAAATTGATCCAGGCTTGCATCCCAGGGATGAATCCTACTTGATCATGAAGCACAATTATTTTGATATGCTTTTGTATTCAATTCACCATGATTTTATTGAGAATTTTTGCATCCAAGTTTATTAGAGGTATTGGTCTGTAGTTTTCTTTCTTTGAAGTGTCTTTGTCTGGTTTTAGAATCAGGGTGATGTTGGCCTCATAGAATGAATTTGGAGGAACTCTTTCTATTTCTATTTTTTGAAATTGCTTGAAAAGTATTGGTATTAATTCTTCTTTGAGGGTTTTGTAGAACTCCACTGTATACCTATCCGGTCCAGGGCTCTTTTTGGTTGGTTGTCTTTTGATGGTTTCTTATTTTTCTTCCTTTGTTATTGGTCTATTTAAATTGTGGGTGTCTTCCTGACTCAATCTGGGCAGATCATATGACTTAAGAAATTTATCGATATCTTCTTTATCTTCTATTTTATTGGAATATAGGGTTTCAAAATACTTTCTAATTATCTTCTGTGTTTCTGTAGTGTGTGTTGTGATATTTCCATCTTTATTCCATATGTTAGTAATTTGAGTTCTCTCTCTTCTTCTCTTCGTTAGCATGGCTAAGGGCCTGTCGAACATATTTCTTTTTTCAAAGAACCAACTCTTATTTATTTCAATTTTTACAATGTAGATTTTTTGTTTCAATTTCATTGATTTCTCCTCTAATTTCAATTATTTCTTGTCTTCTACTACATTTGATGTTCTTTTGCTCTTCCTTTTTTAGGTTTTTGAGGTGTAGTGTGAGTTCATTTATTTGTTGTTGTTTTTTTCTTTTTTTGAGGAAAGAATTACAAGAAATGAATTTCCCTCTTAAAACGGCTTTCATTGTGTCCCATACAAACCGGTATGTTGTGTCTCTATTGTCATTTGTCTCTAAGAATTTTTTTATCTCCTCCTTTATGTCTTCTGTAACCCACTGATCATTCAGTAACATATTGTGCATTTTCCATGTGATGTAGAATTTTTTCTTCCTTTTTTTTTTCATTGATTTAAAGTTTCAATCCATTATGATCAGATATGGTGCATGGTATTATCTCCATACCTTTATATTTACTAAGAGTTTCCCTATTGCATAATATATGGTCTATATTGGAGTAGGATCAATGTGCTGCTGAGAAGAACGTGTATCCACTTGATGATGGTTGATATATTTTATATATGTTGGTTACGTCTAGGTTATTGATTGTGCTATTGAGTTCTATAGTATCTTTATTCAGCTTTTGTCTGGAGGAAGGCAAGAGACTTCATCCACTATGACTGCCCTTTTTGCCATTTTAGTTTTGGATGCACACATGGGATCTTTCTTTAGATCCATCAGGTGCTCAGAATCTAAGCCACAGGCTCACACAGGGCCAAGATGCAGATTCAGAAACATCCCTTTCCAAAGCAATTAAGCAAAGAGCCACAGGTGATGCACATTTATTTCCATTTGAAAACTGTTTTCTTCAGTCTTCACAAAGGGGTTGCCGGAGGCAAAGACCTTCCTGACATTCAGGGCAACAGACAGGGAAGCAAAAGGCCCAAAGCAGGGTTTCTCCACTGAGACTTTCTTGGTCACACTGATATCTGAGTTTTCTGAGATACTCGCCATTCCCTTCAGCTATCCAGTACATTGCCATGTCACAGTGCTTGGGGTGGTACATATCTTGGACACAAAACCATGAGCGTATTCTAGAGAGTGGCCAGAATTCAGGAAGAAAACAGGAACTTAGGAAGATGGCGAGTGTTGCCCATTTATAAGGCAAGCTGCAGTTCATTCATAAATTGCACAGGATGAATGCTGGGAGGCTTTCTAGTAGACTGGACAAATCCCTTGATGCATTTTCTTTTCTAATGTCTACAACCACGGACACAATGGGATATATAGACACAGAAACACTCGCCTTGTCAAATGACTTACTAGAAACAGTCCACTCCAAAACTAACAAACCACCTTTCCTACCTATTCTGAGAACAGGAGACAAAACAACAAACCCACAACCACACCCACAAAGACACCTCCTTCCCCCAGTAGGTCTCTGACTATCCAGAGTGTCCTCTGACTGGTGGGCCATGATATATTCTTCCATATTGGGGTGTCCTGTCTCTGATATGGTCTCCGTGGCCAACTCTGTGATGCTGTCAGAAGCCAGCGATGAGCCACTACCTGCTTTCTCAGGAAAGGCCCCTCTTCAGATCTTCCTGGCATTTGGCCAACCTCACATCAGTATGTACCAAGAAAGACTGACTCTGTCCTTGGTAAATCCAAACAAGTTTGACCACTGGGACTTGCACTGGGACTGGCTTTGGGTGCCTGGCTTCCTGGATCCCATATTCAGAGAGTTTCATCACCAAGGAAGTAAGTTGAGTTCATTTCCTTCAGGAACTGAATGAGGTCACTACCCTGGCAACCACATTTTCCTAACAGTTCCTTCCGAGGGTCCCATCAGATGGAGGCTGCACCTACTTGCTCTGACATTTTCACAAGTTAGAATGGTATATCAACCGTAGGCACCCGGGATCAACTCTCCACACAGGCCTGGTTTGGTCCATCTTCACTACATTAAGAAAAGAGAGGCTGATTCAGACACATCCTTTCATCATGACCAGGATGTTTTCCATGTAAGATGACTTTTGCTCTCTCAGGTCCCTCATAGCTGCCTACATCTTCTCCAGGGATTATTTCTGCATGGACTTTTGATGTTGTCAGCTGGTGGAAGATCCCCTACCTTCCTGTATTGTAAGACCAACTCTGTTCCTGCTCTTCTGTAAATGAGATTGAGGGAACAGTGTATGGTTAGGGTTAATAGCATGTTCGATTTGGGTTAGGAATAATTATGCTGGATGAATAATGGTATTGGGAACCTGTGATATTTATAAGAATATAGACGTGAAATATATGTATGAGAACAGAGATCTAGGAAAGATTTGAAGCCCAGATAGGAATTGAAACCACGATTGGTATACTTAGCTTGAATTATGTTCTGCACCGAGGTCTCAGATAAATTGATATACAATGGCATAGGACCGTGTACCTCGGATGTTTGAATGTAGAAGAGAACATGCAGTCAAAAAGGGATAGTCTGTAGGATTAGGAAGATAGTCAGTAGGTTTAGGAAGAATAGTGAGTATAGGAGTTGGACCAAAAGTTCTTTAGCAATAGGGTTTCAGATAGAGAGTGAATGTAAATGTCAGCACATTTGAAGTTACAGTCACAATGATGAACTGGGGACAATATGTAGAAAAGCAGATATCAATAGGGACATTAAGAAATCAGGCATAGTATAAAGTGAGTGATAGGATTAGATATTTTCAAAAGGCTTGAGGTTGAATATATAATCTTAGGAAAAAAACAAATATGTAGTAACAAAGAGGATTGACATTTGAGAGCATTACTCAACCTGGACAGATGTTTTTAATAATCCATGCTCACTTTCCATTTAGGCTTTGGTACAATCATAAGTGTGACCTTTGCATTTTGTGTCCAGAATACTACTGTGATAAATGTATATGTAGATCAGGTGACATGAGTCTTTCTGCCACCATTATGGGGAGCAATATCCTGAAAACTTATAAATTAGTACTGGGGATACGAAAAGGTGTACCCTGTGTTGATGATTATTCAGATGATGCATGAATAGACCATATTGTGAATAAAGTATATAACTGGTTCCAACTTTAAATAATGGATTGAATTTGCATCTGAAAAAAATATATGAAATCTTATATTGATATACATAAATTCATTCCAACCTGTTATATATCTAATGGTAATATTAGGGTTACAGTTTATCATGAAGAGTGAGTTTTGCTTGAACAATGATAATGGAATCGAAAATAATGTGTTTAGAATGAAGTCAAGTGAATAGAACAGTAGAGAAATATGGAGGAATACATGTGTTCTGAAATAGTAAGTAATTGAAAGTGAACCAAATGCCTATAAATTTGTGAAGTTGTGAATGAAAAAAAATATATCCTATGTTGTACATAAACTGAAGAAATTTTAATGTACCAGTGTTTAATAAAAATGAACTTCAAAATACACATCATGTCCCATAGAAATCTATTTGCATTGATGTTAAACTGGGTCAGTTACAGTAGAAATATTAGGATTTGTAAGCACCATTCACTGAACTTAGTTTTCAGTAGTAGGAAACCAATATGTATTTCAGGTGGTTGAGTATTTCTTAGAATAATCTTGTGTAAAGTTGATTATACACCCAAATACATGAATACGAATGAATTTAGGGAGTGTATAATAAGATACATATATTTCATATTTTGGAAATTCTGGAGAATATATATATATATATATATATATATATATATATATATATATACACACAAATACACACACAAACACACACACACAAATTAATATGTAGAAATATATATGCCAATTGAAATTCATCATAAAATATAATTCATTCACATATCCAAAAATATTCATTTTACTTAACATGGATTTATGTATAATGTTTTTTACTAGGAAGCTCACCCATCGGTTGAATTTTCAGTTCAATCAGTATTTATGGGGAGTCATCTCTTTTCACAATTTTTATATTCCAATGTCAGTGAGCTCACAAGAATGTACGTGGGATACCAGGTAGGATAGTATATGTGCATAAAAAATACATGTGCTGAATAGGATACAGAGAAAGGGAGACAGGAATTTACATATGTGATAACTTTAAAAACTCATGAAGAAATATTATAATAAAAAGTTGACTAGATTTAAAACACATACTCTTGATAAAGCAGAAGGCAAATACAAGTATACACCATGCTTCCTATGAAAGGACTGTATTTCTATTCAGTTAGGTTTCTTTTTCTCCATCATATTAGGATTAGTAGTCAGATTCTAGTAGGGTATGGGTTGGTGTCAGGGATTCAGTATTTCAAATGGAAAATAGAAAAATTAATCTAATGTGTATGCAAACATGTACTACAGGAACAATTTCCCACTCTCTTCCAGAACAATGGCTTGACATAACCATCACTCCAAGTAAGACACAATTAGAGGAGAGGAGTTAGAAAATTTGTGAATACATATGAGAAATGTAAAATGCTCAGAAGTTCACAACACTGGAAGTAGAAGAACAGTTTCCAAAAGTAAGGGAGAGGGTAAACACTTCACAAACATGGAGCTCTGCTGGCCTAAAGACTTCTTGAGAAACTTCCTCTGTGGTTGGGCACATGAAATATTTGTAATTGTCAGGAAATTTAGTTTCGTTTGTAGTGACACCATGAAATCTGGGTCTGCATCTATGTGACCTGGAGGACAGGGTTCCTTATTTTCTAATGAAAATGAGGCAGCAGTTCTGAATTCTCTCTTTGTAGGTAAACTGTGGCCACTGGGAGCTAAGTGTCTTCCCGTGTGGTCTGTGAAGCCATTTGGTCATGCTCCAATTTTCAGGGTGTTTCTTACTCCTGAACTGGGAGTTTCGTATTAGATTCATGAAATACAAGGAGTTCAACTGCGACACAATGATAGAGGGAGTTCTGTCACGTGTGGTTTGTCATGGTCGACAAGGGAATGTACGAACCAGGCTTTAATCCCACATAGCTTTCCCACTTGACTATAGCAACCTGATTCTGAACATTGCCCTGAAACCTCTCCATATAAAAAGATGTCTTTACATATAAGGGTCGGCTGCCTGCACCATGTCAGTCGCAAGTCTTTTGGAAGCCAATGGAAGATCCAGGTGATCCTACCAAAAATATTTATTTACACACCTACAGTCCACTGCTCTATGCCCACTACTCAGCAGGCTCCAACTTACTGGCATCTCTGTTCTACAACATTTTCACGAAACCCAGTCAATCAAGGCACAGTTTGGAACCATCATGATCAGCAACAGGACATTCAAAGTTTATCCAGTGCCACCTGGTCATGGAAATTTCAAAAATTTCATGGTATTTATCTAGCCATTTTTCAAGGATGAAGTTGGAGGCACTGTGGGTTTCAATTAATTCAGGAACCATTAAATGGTGAGGAAGCTCATTTCAATGAAAGCTCTGGAGATCACTCACGGGGAAGGCTTCCCAAAGAGTGGCCAAAAGGTCACATGAATCCAGGCCCATTGAGGTATACAAAGTGAGATCCATGTGTGTTTGTATTCTCAACTAAGGGTCCCAAGTCTTTAAGAATTAAATCATGTGATATCCTGGCTCAGAATCCCCGAGCACTGTGGAAAGCCATCCTGGGCCTAGATCTCAGATTACAAGGGTGATTCTCATGCGTGACCTCCTAAAATCCCAACACTATTTTTTGCAATACTTCTCTGAGGTCAGTTCCAGAATTCAGTCTCTAAGGGTAATCACACCAGAGTTCAAGCTCCGGTGGACACAGTCATCTCTTCCAACTACCACACAATTGACCACAATTTAAACCAAAACACTCCCATATGGACCTCATCTCCTTCCATATAGACACTCATCATAACCTCTGGCTGGAGGTTTCCATGAGGGGCGCAGACCAAGACAGTATCCACAATAATCTACCTTGCCCCTCATTTGCCTAAAGTCAGGGTGGCCTGGACACGCTTCCTGTTAACCAGGAGTGATCAAATAGGCCTGGTGTTAATACTGTTCTGCTTGTCCAATTTGAGGCCTACTGACTGTCAGATATTGATTCTTTATGTGAATTGGAGTCATGAGAAAACCCAAGCACCTATGGGCTAGCCTCTGCAGGTTTTGAAGAACTCGTTTGACCCAAAGGATTCCTATTCTCACTTGATGGAGGTCAGGAACCTTACAGAGGAAGGCGAGAGACTTCATGCCAATGACTGCTCTTTTGGCCATTTTGGTTTTGAATGCACGCATGGGAAATTTCTTTAGATCCCTCAGGTGCTGAGAATCTAAGCCACTGCCTCATACAGAGCCAAGGGGCTGATTCAGACACATCCCTTTTCAAAGCAGTTAAGGAAAGAGCCACATGTATGCCCAATAATTTCCATTTGAAAACTGTTTTCTTCAGGCTTCACAAAAGGGTGGCCTGAGTCAAAGACCTTCCTGAAATTCAGGAAAACAGAACAATAGGTAAGCAAATGGTCCAAAGCAGGGTTGCTCCACTGAGAATTTCCTGGTCACACTGATACTTGAGTTTTCTGAGATGCTTGCCATTTCTTTCAGCTATCCAGTACATGGCCAGTCACAGAGCTTGAAGGTGGTACATATCGTGAACAAAAAACCATGGTCCTATTCTGTAGAGTGGCCAGAATTCAGAAAGAAAACAGGAACTTAGGAATATAGCAGGTATTGCGCATCAATAGGGCAAGCTACAGTCCATTCATAAATGGGGCAATTTGAATGCTGAGAAGCTTTCTACTAGACAGGACACATCCATTGATGCATTCTCTTTTCTAATGCATACAACCACGGACACAGTGAAATACTGAGACATAGAAACACTCGCCATGTCAAAAGACTTACTAGAAACACTAAACTTCAATCCAAACAAACCGACTTTAATACCTATTCTAGGAAAATGAGACAAAACCACAAACCCACAACAACACCCACAAAGGCACCTCCTTCCCCCAAGTAGGTCTGTGACTATCCAGAGTGTCCTCTGACTTGTGGGCCAAAATATGTTCCCCCAAATTGGCCTGTCCTGTCTCAGATCTGGTCTCCTTGGCCAACTCTGTGAAGTTCTCAGTAGCCAGCGGTGAGCCACTACCTGCTTTCTCAGGAAAAGCCCCGCTTCAGAGATTTCCTCTCATTTGGCCTTCCTCACATCTGTAGGTACCAACAAAGACTGACTCTGTCCTTGCTGAATCCAAACAAGTGAGACCACTGGGACTGGAACAGGGACTGGCTCTGGGTGCCTGGCTTCCTGGATCCCAAATTCAGAGAGTTCCTTCACCAAGGAAGTTAAGTGAGGTCCCTTCCTTCAGAAATTGAATGAGGTCACTGTCTTGGCAACCACTTTGTCCTAACTGTTGCTTTCAAGGGTCCCATTATACGGAGGCTGCCCCTACTTTCTGTGACACTTTCACAAGTTAGAATGGTATATCAACAATAGGCACCCAGGAATAGATCTCCACACAGGCCTAGTTTGGTCCAACTTCTCTACGTTAAGAAGAGAAGCTGATTCATACACAACCTTTTATCCTGACCAGGCTGTTTGCCATGGAAGATGACTTTTGGTCTCTCAGGTCCTTCATAGCTGCCTACCTCTTCTCCAGGGATCATTTCTGCATGTACCTTTGAGGTTCTCAGGAGGTGGAAGATTCCCTACATTTCGGTATTGTAAGATCAACTCTTTCCCTGCTCTTCTGTAAAGTTAGATTGAGGGAACAGTGTATGGTTATGGTTAATAACATGTTCAGTTTGGGTTAGAAATCATTCTGCTGGATGAATAATGGTATTGGGAACTTGCTATGTGTATAAGAATATATAGGTGAAATACATGTATGAAAACAGAAATCTAAGTATGATTTGAAGTCCAGAAGGGCATTGGGCTCTTGATTGGGATATGCAGCTTTGAATTACGTTCTGCAGAGGTGTCTCAATTAAATCGATATACAATGCCATAGGACTTTGTACCTTGGATGAATTAATGTAGAAGGAACATCTAGTCGAAAAGGGATAGTCCGAAGTGAAAGGTTAATAAAATAGGTACTTGTCACTTCCTGTTTTTCTGTATGCTTAACAAAACACTGTTGAAATCTTGAGAAATGTTTGCTAATCTTGTTTCCAGAATGTTCTGTTCCCAACTGCCAAACTGCAGAATGTACTCCCTCACTCAGTGTCATGCAAACCGCCCACATGCCCTCACCCATTAGTAAACTTCCCTCTCTTCCCTCTCCAAGGAAAGTATATAAGCTGTGCTTAAGGTGTTCTCAGGGCTCTCTGCTCTATTTAAGTGAGTTCTGAGCCACAGCATGCTGAACCCCAAATAAATCCATTGCTGTTGCATGAGACAGACTCTTGGTGGTCTCTTCCTTCGACACTCACCCGACCTTTACATATTGAGGTTCCACAGAGTTCTGGCAGTGGCAGACGAGAGACCCCAATGGGCTCCTCTCGGAGCAAGTAAGGCACCTCTTTCTGGTTTCAGGTTTCATGTTAGGGCTTGGCAAAATCTCTGGCGATGAAGAGCCTGAGCTCCCTCCAAAGGTGGCTGAGAGACGTGTCACGGAGACACAGGGCACCTCCCTGGGGTACGCCGCAGAAAACTCGGGAAATTAAGGAACAATAGTCTCCTCAACTCAGTGATATTTTGTTTCAGATTCGGTATTGTCATCCCATCGGGTTTTGCCGGCTACTCATTCCTGGTTTCAGTGTTTGACGTCCATTGCCTGTGTTAATGGTCTTGTCTTATCTGTGTCATGTGTCCTTGCTTTTGCTGTTTGTGTACCTTTCATTATGGGACAGAGCAGTTCAATGCCTCTGTCCCTGACCCTTGATCACTGGAACAAAGTCCGCTTAAGAGCTCAGAATCTTTCTTGTTTTAGTAAAATGCTGGACCTGGCAGAATCTCTGTGCCTCAGAATGGCCCACCTTTGAATTCGGATGGCCCCTAGAAGGATCTTTCTACTTCGCACTAATTTAAAAATTCAGAGATATTATCTCAGCCGGGGACACATAGCCATCTGGATCAACAGCCATATATCTTAACTTGGCAGAACATCTGCAAATCTCCTCCTCCATGGGTGAAGCCTTTCCTTGCCCCTGCCTCTGCTCCTACTCCTTCCCCCATGATCTCTCAAACCCTCTCAACCTCCTCCTCCTCCACCCCCTGTTCTCCTCGAGTCACAGATTTGACTCTGCTGGACTCTTCTTCCCTTACTAATCCCCTGCCCTTGTCCCCTAACCCACAACACCCTCAAATGGATTTCCCTGCTGCTGACTCAGCCTCTTTACCATTGGAGGAAGCTAAGCCGGTAATAGGGTCTGATAATGGACCGGTGTTCATGGCCCAGGTAAGTCAGGGGTTAGCCAGGAACCAGGGAATTAATTGGAAGTTATATTGTGCTTATAGATACCCGAGTTCAGGACAGGCAGATAGAATAAATTGAACCATTAAAGAGACCTTAAGAAAATTAAACTTAGAGAACAGCATAAAAGATTGGACTATGCTCCTGCCTTATGCAATGTTTCATGCAAGAAATACTCCCTCTGTTTCTTTGAGTAACCTTAGCCCCTGTGAAATTCTCTATTGTTGCCCTCCTGCAGTAAGGGACCTAAGCCCGACTCAAAGACCTAACCATTCCATCCACACCCCCTTGCTTGACAGACTTAAAGCTCTAAAAAGAACTCAGTGATACCTGTGTAAACAGCTGGCCACTGCCTACCAAACTGGGGACAAAGGGACTCCACATCGATATCAAGTAAGAGACTTCATCTACGTAAGACGACATCAGGTATCATGCTTGAAACCCCGCTGGAAAGGACCATAGCCGGTGCTACTTATAACACCTCCAGTGGTAAAGGTAGATGGAATCAATTTCTGGATCCATGCCTCTCATCTCAAGCCTGCGCCCTGTCCAGACTCTGGCTGGAAACTGGAAAAGACTGGTAAAACCTTCAAATTGCGTATTCGCCATGTGGATAAGTCTGTGGACTCTCTCCTTGGCCACAAGTAGTCCTAAGCCACATCAGCCCATTCAGCAGTGATGGCTGATCACAAATCCTACTGGAAAAGAAGTATAATCTATCTCGCATACAGCCCCCTGAGGGACCTGGTGGCCATCATTCCTCCCAGACATTTGTCAGCTGGCTATAGGTCTTACCTATTGGGATATCCCTGATGAAGAGGATACCACTAAAATTCCATTAAATTACTTCTGTAGCATAGATAATGGAAACAAACATTATGGATGAAGGGACATGCAAGCCAGATGCAGGTTGGCTAGCCTAGATTACTATGTTTGCCGGGCAGACTCTCAAAGCCACAGTCACGGCTGTGTGGGGGGAAAGCCGACTTCTTCTGTAAGTCATGGGGATTTGAGCAAACAGGGGCTGCCTGATGGAACCCAAACTCCTCATCAAATTCAGTACACATCATTGGCCATATTACCAATTAGATAAGAAGAACCGATGGCCCCCAGAGGGGTCTCTAGATCCTCAAATTCTGCGTGACCTTTTCCCTCCTTCACTCACATCCTGAACTATGCTTCTCCAATAGATCCTCACTCTCAGCCTTCTGCTCCAGACATTCTGCTGTCACTCCCACCTCAGCAACCTGATTTCTCCCCTCCAATTACTAGATCAAAAACCCAAACCTCTGCCGGTTCTCAGACCATTGCCTCCTTGCTGAGGCAGCAGTTACTGAAGTACCCCTCCACCCACTCACTCCTCTCTTGTCCTGTCAGTGCCCGCACCGGGTCCCGCCAGGTCTTCTTACCAGCTAAACCAAAGCTCAAACCAGCTGAGGAGAGCCCTCAGTCCCCTATCTAAGATGTAATAAAAATGGCCTTTAAAGTTGGTTTGTCATCACTGAAAACAGTTTACTAATAATTAAACGTCCCTCATATGCGTTTTGAGATACTCACTCCCATCATCCTCTCTGCTCTACCTGTTCTACTGCTCAAGTTTTTGTTGCTAGGAAAATCTCAAACCCGTTTCCCATTATTCTTTTACATCTCTCCTTCCTCATTCTCAGATCCACGGAGCTGATCACAGCCCACCTTCCCCGTCTTCCCCCTCTGCACTAGGCCCACAGAAGTCTTAACTGACCTTCTCCAGAAGTCTTCACCATGGCTGACTTTAGGACTTTCAGCAAAAGAGTCCCTATAAAAGAGTTCAATGTAGATAAACTTCCTCTTTTCGTGTTGCCCTGTTCTACTTGGCCAGTGGCTAAAAAAATCAGCACTTCTCAGGTAGACACCCTTTTACTAGTTTTTCACAAAATATGTGAACAAGGCCTCTGTCCTTGAGCTGGGGATTCACAGAGATGGCTACATTTCTAAGATAAAGAAGTTACCAACTGGTCTCCATGGTAACAGCTGGCAGGGGTAAAATAAGAAAGGGAAGAAAAAGCTCTCCCCCTCCCAGGTGTCCTTTAAAAGTTAACTTGCCCAGAACAGGGGAAAAACAGGAACAAATACTGCGTTTTTGAACTTCTGCAGACTGTGAGCTTCTGAGCACCTTCCCTTACATGTTGGGTACAAAATTCTGAAACTACCTAAACTTGAGTTTCAGGGGATTAATTGATTACAACAGAAGCAATGCCCTCTGAATCCGGTTGCAACCAAATAGGACTGTTTCCCTGTCTTTAGTGCTATCTTAGGTGCCTTGCCTTGTCCGTCCTTACAACAGAATAATTCTATATACTTAAACCTTGTTTATGTTTTCATGAAATGGTCAACAGATGTGATTAATCATGTAATGGTGCAGATGTTTCCCAGAGTGCTCTATTATGAAGCAGGTTCATTTGAAGATCAAATAGGGGGACATACAACCAGGTTCCACTGGGAGCATATATCCCTCACTTTAGCCATCATATTAGGAATAGGATTTGCTGCACGGGTGGGCCCAGGAACCACTGCCCTTGTCCATGTGACACAATAAATTACCCAATTAGAAGCAGCAATAGACCAAAACTAAGATATTAGAAACCACCATCAGAGCTTTGCATGAAACTTTAACCTCTCTCTCTGAAGTTGTTTTACAGAACAGTTGAGGTTTGGACCTCCTCTTCATTAAAGAAGGGGGCCTTTGTGCTGCATTGAGGGAAGAATGTTGTTTTTATGCTGACCATACTGGAGTTGTAATAAAATCTATGAGTAAATTAAAAAGACACATTAAAGAGCATCAACAAGAGAGAGAGAGACCCAAAAAGGGTTGTTTGAGTCTTGGTTCACACAGTGCCCCTGGTTAACTACGTTTTTATCAACCCTGGCCGGTCCAATAATAATCCTCATATTATTGCTAACTATAAAACCCTGTTTTCTCAACCGTGTAATTTCTTTTCTCCAGGCTCAAATTGGACGAGTTAAACTTATGGTAATACCCCACTAGGAGACATAGAATGTGAAACCCCCCAATGATAATTTTTATGATTAAAAGTAGCCAGAAAAAGAAGTGAGGAATGAAAGGTTAATAAAATAAGTACTTGTCACTTCCTGTATTTCCCTATGCTTAACAAAAAACTGTTGAAATCTTGAGAAATGCTTGCAAAACTTGTTCCCAAAATGTGCTGTCCCCAACTGCCAAACTACAGAATGTACACCCTCACCCAGTTGCATGCAAACTGCCCACTCGTCGTGACCCATCAATAAACTTCCCTCCCTGCCTTCTCCAGGGAAAGTATACAAACTCTACTTAAGCTATTCTCAGGGCTATCTGCTCTACTAAAGTGAGCTCTGAGCCCCAGCATGCTGGAAACCCAATAAACCTTTTGCTGTATCATGAGTACTCTGTTGGTCGTCTCCTTCTCCGAAGCTTCCCCGACATTTACTTGGATGATTGAATGTAGAAGAGAACATCCAGTGAAAAAGGTATAGTTGGTAGGATTAGGAAGATAGTCAGTAGGTTTAGGAAGAAGAGTGAGTATAGAATTTAGAACAAAAGTTCTTTAGCAATACGGTTTCAGTTAGAGAGTGAATGTAAATGTGAGCACAGTTGAAGAGTCAGTCACAATGATGAACTGGGGAAAATATGTAGGAAAGCAGATATCAATAGAGACATTATGAAATCAGGGAAATTACAAAGTGAGTGACAGGACTAGATATTTTGAAAAGGATTGAGTTTGAATATATAATCTTAGGAAAAAACAAATATGTAGACACCAATAGGATTGATATTTGAGAGCATTAGGCAAATTTCAGGTGCATGAATATTTCTGAGAATAATCTTGTGAATAGTTGATTATAAATCCAGATACATGAACATGAATGAATTTAGGGAGTGTATATGAGACACATATATTTCATTTTTTGAAATATCTGGAGAGTGTGTATATATATATATATATATATATATATACACACAAACACAAAACACACACAGACAAAAAAGTAGCAATATATATGTCAATCAAAATTCATCATATAATATATATTATCCACAGATCTAAAAATATTCATTTTACTGAACATGGATTTATGTATAATGTTGTTCAACTAGAAAGCTCACCCATATGTTGAATATTCAGTTTCAATGGGGTTTAGTAGGAGTGATCTTTTCTCTCAATTTGTATCTGCCAAGTCAGCCACCTCACAAGAATGTACGTGTGGTACCAGGTAGTCAACCTGATTCTGAACATTGCCCATAAACCTATCCATATAACAAGATGCCTTTACATATAAGGGTCTGCTTGCTGTACCCTGTCAGTCACAAGGCATTTGGAAGCCAATGGCAGATAAACATGGCCCCACCACACATGTTTTATCACACACCTTCACACCACTGCTCTAGGCCCACTAATGAGCAGGCTCCAACTTACTGGCATCACTGTTCTACACAATTTTCATGAAACAAAGTCAGTCAAGGCACTGTCTGGTACACTGATGGTCAGCAACAGGATATCCAAAAGTTCTCCAGTGCCACCTGGTCATGGGAATTTCAAAAATTTTATGGTATTTATCAAGCCATTTGTCGAGGATGAAGTTGGAGGCTCTTTGGGTTTCAATTTATTCAGGAACCATTAAATGTTGAGGAAGCTCATTTCAATGAAAGCTCTAGAGAACACTCACAGGCAAGACTTCCCAAAGTGTGGCCAAAAGGTCACATGAAGCCAGGCCCATTGAGGTCTACAATGTGAGGTCCATGTGTGTTTTGACTCTCAACTGTGGCTGCAAAGTCTTTCAGAATAAAATCATGTGATATCCTGGCTGAGATTCCCAGTGCTCTGGGGAAAGCCACCCTGCACCTAGATCTCAGGTTCCAAGGGCGACTCTCATGCATGGCCTAGTAAAAACCAAACACAATTCATGAAAATACTTCTCTGAGGTCAGTTCCAGAATTCATTCTCTAAGAGGAATCACAACAGAGTTCAAGCCCAGGTGGACCCAGTCTTTTCTTCTAAGTGCCACACAAATTACCACAATTCCAAACAAAACGCTCCCACATAACCCTTTTCTTCTTCCATATAGACACTCATCATAACCTCTGGATGGAGGTTTCCATGAGGGGCGCAGGACAGGACAGTGTCCAAAATAACCTCCCTTGTCCCTCATTTGCCTAAAGTCAGTGTGGCCTGGAAATCCTGACTGTGAAACAGGAGTGATCAAATCGGCCTGCCGTTAATACAGCTTGGCTTCTCCAATTTGAGGCCTACTGACTGTAGGGTTTAGATTCTTCATGTAAATTGGGGTCATGAGAAAACCCAAGCACCTATGGGATAGCCTCTGCAGGGCTTTGAAGAACTCTTTTGAAACAAAGGATCCCTATTCTCACTTGATGGATGTCAGGAACCTTAGAGAGGAAGGCGAGAGTCTTCATAAACAATGACTGCTCTTTTGGCCATTTTGGTTTTTAATGCACCCATGGGATCTTTCTTTAGATCCATCAGGTGCTGAGAATCTAAGCTACAGCCTAACACAGGGCCAAGAGGCTGATTCAGACACATCCCTTTCCAAAGCAATTAAGCAAAGAGCCACAGGTGTTGCCCATTCATTTCCATTTGAAAACTGTTTTCTTCAGGCTTCACAAAGGGGTGGCCTGAGGCAAAGAACTTCCTGACATTCAGGGCAACAGAACAATAGGTAAGCAAAAGGCCCAAAGCAGGGTTTCTCCACTGAGATTTAATGGTCACACTAATATCTGATTTTTCAGAGATGCTCGCCATTCCTTTGAGCTATCCAGTACATGGTCATGGCACACAGCTTGGAAGTGGTACATACCTTAGACATAAAACCATGAGCCTATTCTGGAGAGGGGCAGAAGTCCAGAAGAAAACTGAAACTTAGGAAGATTGCAGGTGTTACCCATCGAAAAGGCAATCTGAAATCCATTCATAAATTGGACAGGATGAATGCTGGGAAGCATTCTACTAGACAGGACACATCCATTGATGCATTTTCTTTTCTAATATCTGCAACCACGGACACAGTGTGATAGACAGACATAGAAACACTCGCCTTGTCAAATGACTTACTAGAAACAGTTCATTCCACACCAAAAAAAGCGCCTTGCCTACCTATTCTCTGAACATGAGACAAAACCAGAAACCCACCCCCACACCCACAAAGGCACCTCCTTCCCCCAAGAAGTTCTGTGACTATCCGGACTGTCCTCTGACTGGTGAGCCATACTATATTCCCACGGAATGGCCTGATCTGTCTCAGATCTGGTCTCCTTGGCCAACTCTGTGCAGGTGTCAGGACCCAGAGGTGAGAAACTACCTGCTTTCTCAGGAATGACCCCTCTTTAGAGCTTTCCTGGCATTTGGCCATCCTCACATTAGTAGGTACCAAGAAAGACTGACACTGTCCTTGGTAAATCCAAACAAGTGAGACCACTGGGACTGGGACTGGGACTGGCTCTGGGTGCCTGGCTTCATGAATCCCAAGTTCAGAGATTTCCATCACCAAGGAAGTGAGGTGAGGTCACTTCCTTTAGGAACTGAATGAGGTCACTGCCTTGGCAACCACTTTGTCCTACCAGTGGCTTCCAAGTGTCAAATGAGAAGGAGGCTGCCCCTACTTCCTGTGACACTTTCACAATTTAGAATGGTATACAACCATAGGCACCCAGAAACAGCTACCCACACAGGCCTGGTTTGGTCCATCTTCTCTAAATTAAGATGTGAGAGGCTGATTCAGACAGAACCCTTCATCCTGAACAGGTTTTTTGCCATTGAACATGACTTTTGTTCTCTCAGGTTCTTCATAGCTGCCTACATCTTCTTCAGTCAACATTTCTGCATGGAACTTTGAGGTTCTCAGCAGGTGGAAGATCCCCTACTTTCCTGTATTGTAAGACCAACTCTGTCTCTCCTCTCTGTAAATTTAGAATGAGGGAACAGTGTATGGTTAGGGTCAATAACATATTTGACTTGTGTTAGGAATCATTCTGCTGGATGAATAATGGTATTGGGAACCTGCAAAATTTATAAGAATATATATTTGAAATATAAGTATGAAAACATAAATCTAGTTACGATTTGAAGCCAGAAAGGGCATTGGGCCCTTCTTTGGGATATTTAGCTTTGAATTACATTCTGCATTTTAGTCTCAGATAAATCTATACACAATGGAATAAAACCTTGCACCTCAGATGCCTGAATGTCGAAGAGAACATCCAGTCAAAAATGGATAGTCGGTAGGATTTGGAAGATAGTAGGTTTAGGAAGAAGAGTGAGTCTTCGAGTTGGACCAATAGTTTTTTAGCAATAGGGTTTCGTTTAGAGAGTGAATGTAAATGTCAGCACATGTGAAGAGTCAGTCACAATGATGAACTGGGGAAAATATGTAGGAAAGCAGGTCTCAATAGAGACATTAGGAAATCAGACAAATTATAAAATGCGTGATAGGATTAGACATTTTCAACAGGGTTGAGGTTGAATATATAATCATAGGAAGAAACAAATATATAGTCCCCAACAATATTGACACTTGGGAGAATTAGGCATCCTGGACAAGGATGTTTTTAGTAATATATACTCACTTTCAATTTAGGGTTTGGTACAATCATAAGTGTGACCTTTGCATTTTTGTCCAGAATATTACTGTGATAAAATGTATATGTAGATCAGGTGACATGAGTATTTCTTCCACCATTATGGGAAGCAATATTTTTAAAACCCATAAATTAGTATTGGGTATACAAATAGGTGTACCCTGTGTCAATGAATATAGAGATGATGCATGAATAGATCGTACTGTGAATAAATAATATAACTGGATCCAACTTTAGAAATTGGAGTTAGAATAAATTGATATCTGAAAATATACAGGAAATCTTATATTGATATTGGTATACATACATTCATTACAACCAATTATAAGTCTAATGGTAATATTAGGGTTACGGTTTATCATGAAGAGGGTGTGTGAGTTTTCCTTCAAAAGTGATTATGGAAATCGAAAATAATGTGTTTGTTAAGAAGTCTCATGAAACGACCAGTCGAAAAACCTGGAGGACTACATGTGTTCGGAAGCAGGAAGTGATTGAAAGTGAAACAAATGTCTTTAATTTTGAAATTTTGGGTGAAAAATTTATCCATGGATGTGCATAAACTGAAGAAATAGTACTGTACCAGTTTTAAATAAAAATGAACGTCAAAATACACATCATGTCCCATAGGAATCTACTTGCATTGATGTTAAACTTGGTAAGTTACGGTAGAAATATTAGGATTTGTATACACCTTTCACTGAAGTTTGTTTTCAGTACTAGGAAACAAATAAGTATTTCAGGTGGATGAATATTTCTGAGAATAATCTTGTGCAAAGTTGATTACAAATCCACATACATGAATATGAATGTATTTAGGGAGTGAATAATAAGACACATATTTCATATTGTGAAAAATCTGGAGAGTATATATATATACAAAACACACACAGACATTATAAAGTGGCAATATATATGCCAATCGAAATTCATGGTGAAATATATATCATTCATAGATCCCGAAATATTAATTTTAATGAACATGGATTTATGTTTAATGTTGTTCAACTAGGAAGGTCACCCATAGGTTGAATTTTAAGATCCAACAGCATTTAGCAGGAGTGATCTCTTCTCATAATTTGTATCTGCCAAGTCAGCCACCTCACAAGAATGTATATGTGATACCAGGTAGGATTCTATATGTGCATATAAAAATACATGTGCTGAATAGGCTACAGAGAAAGGGATACAGGAATTCACATATTCATTAACTTTAAAAACACATGGAGAACTATTTCAATTAAAAATTAACTAGATTTATAACACCTAACCTACATAATGCAAACGGCAAGTCCAACTATACACCATGCCTCTTCTGAACTGCTTGTATTTCTATTCTGTTTGAGTTATTTTTCTCCATCATATTAGGAATAGTAGTCTGAGTCTAGTAGGGTATAGTTTCGTGTCAGGGATTCAGTATTTTGAATGGAAAATTGGAAAATGAATCCAATGTGTATGCAAATATGTGCTACACAAAAATCTTCCCACTTTCATCCACAACAATGCCTTGACATTACCTTTGCCACAAGTAAGACACAATTAGAGGAGAAGAGTTAGAAAATACGTGAATACATATCTGGAATGGAATACGCTCAGGATTTCCCAACCTTGGAGGTGATAGAGCAGTTTCCATAAGTAAGGGACATGGTAAACACTCCACAAACATGGAGCTCTGCTGGCCTAAATACTTCTTGAGAAACTGCCTCTGAGGTTGGGCACTTGAAATATATGTTGTTGTCAGGAGCTATAGCTTCCTTTATAGTGAGCCCATCAAAGCTGGGTCTGCATCTATGTGACCTGGAGGACATGGTTTCTTATTATCCAATGAACCTGAGGCAGCAGTGCTGAATTCTCTCTTTGTAGGTAAACTGTGGCCACTGGGGGCTAAGTGTCACCCCGTGTGGACTGTGAAGCCATTTGGTCCTCTTCCACTTTCTGTTGTGGTTCTTGCTGCTACACTGGGACTTTGGTATTTGCTTCACGAAATACAACAATTTCAACTGGGACACAGTGCTGGAGAGAGTTCTGTCACTGTGGTGGGTCACGGTCTGCAGGAGAATGCACCAACCAGGCTTCTTTCCCACATAGCTTGCACCATTGACCATGTCAACCTGATTCTGAAAATTGCCCTGAAACCTCTCCATATATCAAAATGCCTTTACAAATAAGGGTCTGCTGGCTGCACCATGTCCTTCACAAGGCATTTGGTAGCCAATGGCCAAACCACATGGACCTACCACAGATGTTTTATCACACACCTGCACACCTGCCCACCGCTGCTCTAGGCCCACTACTCAGTAGGCTCCAACTTACTGGCATCTTTTTTCTACATTATTTTTATGAAACCCAGTCAATCAAGGCACCCTCTAGTATACTCATGATCAGCAACAGGACACCCAAAGATTCTCCAGTTCCACCTGGTCATGGGATTTTCAAAAATTTCATGGTATTTATCTAGCCATTTTTCAAGGATGAAGTTGGAGGCACTGTGGGTTTCAAGAACCACTAAATGTTGAGGAAGCTCATTTCAATGAAACTCTGGAGAACTCTCATAGGCAAGGCTTCCCAAAGAGTGGCCAAAAGGTCAAATATAGCCAGGCCCATTGAGGTATACGTTGTGAGTTCCATGTGTGTTTTGACTCTCAACTATGGCTACCAAGTCTTTAAGAATAAAATCATGGGATATCTTGGCTGATATTCCCAGTGCTCTGTGGAAAGCCACCCTGGGCCTTGATCTCAGTTTATAAGAGCGACTCTCATGCGTGGCCTCCTAAAATTTCAACACAATTCATGCAATACTTCTCTGAGGTCACTTCCAGAACTCAGTCTCTAAGGGGATTCACACCAGACTTCAAGCCCAGGTGGACCCTGTCATCTCTTCCAACCGTCACACAAATGACCACAATTAATACCAAAACAATCCCACATTGCCCTCCTCTTCTTCCATAAAGGCACTCATCATGACATCTGGCTGGAGGTTTCCATGAGGGGCACAGCCCAAGACAGTGTCCAAAATAAGCTCCCTTGGCCCTCATTTGCCTAAAGTCAGGGTGGCTTGGACACCCTTCTTGTGCACCAGGAGTGATCTGTAAGGGTAAAAGAAATTGAAATTAAAGTGTAAAAGTTAAAGTGTAAAAGACCAGGTGTTGTAAAGTTTTTAAGCAGCAAGGCTTGAGTTAAAATGTAAAGGACCAGGTATTGTTAAGTTCCTATGCTACACGCAAAACCTGAAATTCCTGTAGCTTGTAGGACAATTCCCGGACTACCCAGTAAATATTCCCCCTGACCGCCTGGTTTTTTAATAACCTAGGACCCTGTGAGGCCTGGCACGTAGGCATTGCAGGGCCTAAACCAATCATTTTGAATGTGTACCCCGCTTTAGAACTGACCTATCACTCCCGCCTTAAATGTTCCCACCAATAAATGAACTAATCATGTTTAGGAATTGTTGTTTGATTTTCCCGTGGTGTATGATGATTTCTTAAAGGAGACTGTAATATATGTAAAGTCCCGCCCTGCCCAAAAAGTGTACTTAAGCACTGCTCAACCCCTGCTCGGGGCTCTGGGATGCTCTCCCATCTTGAGTGAGCACGTAGCCCCAGCATGCTGGATTGGATCCTCAATAAACGGCTTTTACTGTTGCATGAGCCGCAGTTTCTTGATGGTCTCTTCCTCCAACATTCGCCGGAACCTTACATTTGGTGCATTGGCCGGGAATCACGCAGCGCAGGACAAGGAGACCTCAACGAACCTTTCTGGGGGTAAGTAAAGCGCCTCTTTCCTTCAAAAATGATTATGGAAATCGAAAATAATGTGTTTGGAAAGAATCTCATGAAAAGAACAGTCAAGAAACATGGAGGAATACATATGTTCTGAAGCAAGAAGTAATTGAAAGTGAACCAAATGCCTGCAGATTTGTGAACTTGTGGATGAAAAGTTATATCCTATGATATCCATCAACTGAAGAAATAGTAATGTACCACAGTTGAATAAAAATGAACTTCAAAATACACATCATGTCCCATAGGATTATACTTGCATTAATGTTAAACTGGGTCAGTTACCATGCAAATATTAGGATTTGTAAGCACAATTCACCGAAGTTTGTTTTCAGTACTGGAAAATAAATATGTATTTTATGTGGATGAATTTTTCTGAGAATAATCTTGTGCAAATTTGATTACAAATCCACATACATGAATATGAATGTATTTAGGGAGTGAATAATAAGACACATATATTTAATATTGTGAAAAATCTGGAGAGTATATATATATATATATATATATATATATATATATATATATATATTTATAAAGATAAAAACACAGACATTAAAATGTAGCAATATATATGCCAATCAAAATTCATCATGAAATATATATCATCCTCATATCCAAAAATATTCTTTTTACTGAGCATGGATTTATGTATAATGTTGTTCATCTAGGAAATTCACCAATTTGTTGAATTTTCAGTTTCATCAGTATTTAGGGGGAGTGATCTCTTTTCACAATTTGTATCATCCAAAAACAGTGACCTCACAAGAATGTATGTGTGATACCAGGTAGGATTCTAAATATGCATAATAAAATACATGAGATGAATAGGCTACAGAGAAAAGGAGACAGAAATTTACATATGTGTTAACTTTAAAAACTCATGGAGAAGTACTACAATGAAAAGTTGACTAGATTTATAACACATACACTTGATAAAGCAGAAGGCAAGTCCTAGTATACACCATGCCACCTATGAATGGCCTGTATTTCTATTCTGTTAGGTTTCTTTTTCTCCATCATATTAGGATTAGTAGTCAGAGTCTAGTAGGGTATGGGTTAGTGTCAGGGATTCAGTATTTCAAATGGAAAATAGGGAAATGAATCTAATGTGTATGCGAATATTTGTTAGACAAAAATCTTCCTACTGTCATCCAAAAAAATGCCTTGATAGTTCCTTCACCACAAGTAATACACAATTAGTGGAGAAGACTTTGAAAATCTGTGAATATATATCTGGAACAGAAAATGCTCAGGAGTTCACAACCTTGGAGGTGGTAGAGGAATTTCCAAAAGTAAGGTAAAGGGTAAACACTTCACAAACATGGAGCTCTGGTGGCCTAATTAATTTCTGAGAAACTGCCTCTGAGTTTGGGCCCTTGAAATGTTTGTTGTTGTCAGGAGCTTTCGCTTCCTTTGTAGTGAGACCATCAAAGCTGCGTCAGCATCTATGTGACCTGGATGACATGGTTCCTTATTTGCAATAGAACATGAGGCAGCAGTTCTGAATTCTCTCTTTGTAGGTAAACTGAGGCCACTGGGGTCTAAGTGTCTAACCATGTGGTCTGTGAAGCCATTTGGTCATACTTCACTTTTCGTGGTGTTTCTTACTGCTGCACTGGGAGTTTGGTATTGGCTTCACAAAATACAAAAAGAAAAACTGGGACACAGTGCTATAGAAAGTACTCTCACGTGTAGTGGGTGAGGGTCTGCAGGAGAATGCACCAACCAGGCTTCTATCCCCAAAAGCTTGCACCCATGTCCATATCAACCTGATTCTGAATATTGCCCTGAAACCTCTCCATATAATAAGGTCCGTTAACTTGTATGGTTCTGCTGGCTGCACCATGTCAGTCACAAGGCATTTGGAAGCCAATGGCAGATCCACATGGCCCCACGACAGATGTTTTATCATACACCTGCCCACCACTGCTCTAGGCCAACTAGTCAGCAGGCCTCAACATTCTGGCATCTCTGTTCTCACCGTTTTCATGAAACCCAGTCAATCAATGCAATGTCTGGTACACTCGTGATCAGCAATAGACATCCAAAGGTTCTCCAGTGCCACCTGTTCATAAGAATTTAAAAAATTTCATGGTATTTATCTAGCCAATTTTCAAAGATAAATTTGGAGGCACTGTGGCATTCAATTCATTCGGGAACCATGAAATGGTGAGGAAGCTCATTTCAATTAAAGCTCGGGAGAACTCTCAGAGGCAAGGCTTCCCAAAGAGTGGCCAAAAGGTCACATTAAGCCAGGCCCATTGAGGTCTACAATTGAGGGCCATGTTTTTTTTGACTCTCAACTATGGCTTCCAAGTCTTTCTGAATAAAGTCATGTGATATCCTGGCTGAGATTCCCAGTGCTCTTTGAAAGCTATCCTGGGCCTAGATCTCAGTCTCCAAGGGCAACTCTCATGCGTGGCCTCCTAAAATCCCAACACAATTCATGCCAATACTTCTCTGAGATCTGTTCCAGAACTCAGTCTCTAAGGGGAATCACTCCAGAGTTCAAGCACAGGTGGACCCAGTCATCTCTTCCAACCACCACACAAATGACCACAATTAAACCAAAACACTCCCACATGGCCCTCATCTTCTTCAATTTAGAGACTCATCATAACCTCTGGCTGGAGGTTTCCATGAAGGGCGCAGCTTAAGACAGTGTCCAATATAAGCTCACATGCCTCTCATTTGCCTAAAGTCAGGGTGGCATGGAAACTCTTCCTGTGAAGCAGGAGTGATCAAATAGGCCTGCCAATAATACTGCTCTACTTCTCCAATTTGAGGCCTATTCTCTGTGGGGTATAGATTCTTTATGTGAATTGGGGTCATGAGAAAACTCAAGCAACTATGGGCTACCCTCTGCAGGGCTTTGAAGAATCCATTTGAGTGAGTCGAGGAGTTGGAACAAATGTTCTTTAGATATAGAGTTTTGATTAGAGAGTGAGTGTAAATGTCAGCATATGTGAACAGTCAGTCACAGTGATAAACTGGGGAAAATGTGTAGGAAAGCAGATATCAATAGAGACATTAGGAAATAAGGCAAAGTACAAAGTGGGTGATAGGATAAGACATTTTTAACAGGGTTCAGTTTCAATATATAATCTTAGGAAGAAACAAATATGTAGTCACCAATAGGAATGATATTTGAGATCATTAGTTAATCAGGGCATGGATGTTGTTAGTAATACATGCTCACTTTCAATATAGGCTTTGATACAATCATAAGTGTGACCCTTGCATTTTGTTTCAGGAATATTACCGTGATGAAATGTATATGTATATCAGGTGACTACAGTATTTCTTCCACCATTTCTGAAAGCAATATTTTAAAGACTTAAAAATTAGTATTGGGGATACAAACAGGTATACCATCGGTCTACGAATATAGAGATGATGCCTTAATAGACCATACTGTGAATAAATAATATAACTGGTTCAAACGTTAAATAATGGATTGAATTGATATCTGAAAATATATAGGAAATCTTATATTGATATACATACATTCATTCCAACCAGTTATACATCTAATGGTAATATTAGCGTTATGGTTTATCATGAAGAGTGTGTGAGTTTGGCTTCAAAAGTGATTATGGAAATCAATAATACTGTGTTTGGAAAGAATCTCATGAAAAGAACAGTCAAGAAACATGGAGGAATACATGTGTTCTGAAGTAGGAAGTGATTGAAAGTGAACCAAATGCCTATAAATTTGTGAAATTGTGGATGAAAGGATATATCCTATAATGTCCATAAACTGCAGAAATAGTAATGTACCAGTGTCTGAATAAAAATGAACTTCAAAATACACATCATGGTCCCATAGGTGTCTACTTACATTGATGTGAAACTGGTTCAGTCACTGTAGAAATATTACGAATTGTATACACCATTCACTTAATTTACTTTTCAGTACTAGGAAAAAATATGTATTTAAGGTGGATGAATATTTCTAAGAATAATTTTGTGAAAAGTTGATTATAAATCTACATACACACACATGAGTTTACTTAGGGAGTGTATAATAAGACACATATATTTCATATTTTGAAAATCTTAAGAGTAGATATCTATATCTATATAGATAGATAGATAAATAGATAGATACACACATACACAGACATTAAAATGTAGCAATATATATGCCATTCGAAATTCATCATGAAATATATATCATCCACGTATCTAAAAATATTCATTTTACTGAACATTTATTTATACATAATATTGTTCATCTAGGAAATTCACCCATAGGTGGAAATTCCAGTTCCATCTGTATTTAGAGGGAGCGATCTCTTCTCACAATTTGTATCTTCCAAAATAAGCGATCTCACAAGAATGTACATGTGATACCAGGTAGAATTCTAAAAATGCATAAAAAAATACATTTGATGAATAGGCTACAGAGAAAGGGAGACAGAAATTTACATATGTGTTAACTTTAAAAACTCATGGAGAAGTATTACAATGAAAAGTTGACTAGATTTATAACACATACCATTGATAAAGCAGAAGGCAAGTCCAAGTATACACCATGCCTCCTATGAAAGGCCTGTATTTCTATTCTGTTAGGTTTCTTTTTCTCCATCATATTAGGTTTAGTACTCAGAGTCTAGTAGGGTATGGGTTAGTGTCAGGGATTCAGTATTTCAAATGGAAAATAGGAAAATGAATCTAATATGTATGCAAATATGTGCTACACAAAAATCTTCCCACTCTCAGCCAGAACAATGCTTTGACATTACCTTCGCCCCAAATAAGACACAATTAGTGGAGAAGAGTTAGAAAATCTGTGAATACATATGTGGAAAGGAAAATGCTCAGAACTTCACAAACTTGTAGGAGGTAGAACAGTTTACAAAAAGGGAGAGGGTAAACAATTCACAAACATGGAGCTCTGCTGGCCTAATGACTTTTTGAGAAACTGCCTCTGAGGTTGGGCAGTTGAAATATGTTTTTGTCAGGAGCTTTTGCTTCCTTTGTAGTGAGACCATCAATGCTGGGTCTCCATCTATGTGACCTGGATGACATGGTTCCTTATTTTCTAGTGGACATGAGGCAGCAGTGCTGAATTCTCTATTTGTAGGGAAACTTTGGCCACTGGGGTCTAAGTATCTAACCGTGTTGTCTGTAAAGCCATTTGTTCATGCTCCACTTTCGTGGTGTTTCTTACTGCTGCACTGTGAGTTTTGTATTGGCTTCACGAAATACAAGGAGCTCCACTGGGACACAGTGCTGGAGGATGTACTCTCATATGTGGTGGGTGAGGGTCTGCAGTAAAATGCACCAATGAGGTTAAATCCCACATAGCTTTTCAACTCGACAATAGCCCCCTTATTCTGATCATTGGCAGGAATCCTCTCCATATAACAAGATGCCTTTACATAGAAGGGTCTGCTGGATGTACCATGTCAGTGACAAGTCATTTCTAAGCCAATGCCAGATCCACGTGGACCCACAACTGATGTTTTTTCACACACCTACACTCCACTGCTTTATGCCCACTAGTCTGCAGGCTCCAACTTACTGGCATCTATGTTCTACAGCATTTTCATGAAACACAGTCAATTAAGGCACTGTCTGGTACAATCATGATTAGCAACAGGACATCCAAATGTTCTCCAGTGCCATGGTATATATCTAGATATTTTTCAATAATGAAGTTGGAGGCACTGTGGGATTCAATTTATACAGGAACCAATAAATGGTTAGGAATCTCATTTCAATGAAAGCTCTGGTGAACTCTCACAGGCAAGGCTTCCCAAAGAGTGGGCAAAAGGTCTCATGAAGCCAGGCCCATTGAGGTCTACAATGTGAGTTGCATGTGTGTTTTGACTCTCAACTATGGCTGGAATCTTTCAGAATAAAATCTTGTGATATCCTGGCTTAGATTCCCAGTGCTCTGTGTAAAGTCACCCTGGGCCAAGATCTCAGATTCCAATGGTGAATCTCATGTGTGGCCTCCTGAAATCCCAACACAATTCATGGCAATACTTCTCTGAGGTCAGTTACACAACTCAGTCTCTAAGGGGAATCACAACAGAGTTCAAGCCCAGGTGGACCCAGGCATCTCTTCCAATTGCTACACAAATGATGACAATTAAAACCAAAACACTCTCACACGGCCCTCTTCATCTTTTATATAGACACTAATCATAACCTCTAGCTGGAGGTTTCCATGAGGGGCACAGCCCAAGACAGTGTCAAAAATAAACTCCCTTGCCCCTCATTTGCCTAAAGTCAGGGTGGCCTGGACAACGTTAGTGTGAAACAGAAGTGATCAAATAGGCCTGCCGTTAATACTACTCCACTTCTCAAATTTGAGGCATACTGACTGTGGGGTATAGATTTTTAGTGTGAATTGGAGTTATAAGAAAACCCAAGCACCTATTGTCTCCCCTCTGCAGCCCTTTGAAGAACTTATTTGACACAAATGATCCCTATTCTCACTTGATGGAGGTCAGGAATCTTACAGAGGAAGGCGAGAGGCATCATCCACAATCACTGATCTTTTTTCCATTTAGGTTTTGGATGCCCACATGGGATCTTTCTTTAGATTCATCAGGTGCTGAAAATCTAAACCACAGGCTCACACAGGGCCAAGAGGCTGATTCAGACACATCCATTTCCAAAGCTATGAAGCAAAGAGCCACAGGTGATGCCCATTCATTTCCATTTTAAAACTGTTTTCTTCAGGCTTCACAAAGGGGTGGCCTGAGGCAAAGACCTTTCTGACATTCAGAGCAACAGAACAATAGGTAATCAAAAGGCCCCAAGCAGGGTTTCTCCACGGAGACTTTCCTGGTTACTCTGATATATGAGTTTTCTGAGATGCTCGCCATTCCCTTCAGCTATCCAGTACATGGCCATGTCACAGAGCTTGGAAGTGGTACATATCTTGTACAAAAATACATGATACTAATCTTGAGAGTGTCCAGAATTCATGAAAAAATGGAAAATTAGGTAGATAGCCGGTGTTGCCCATGGATAAGGCAAGCCTCAGTCCATTCATTAATTGGAAAGGATGCATGCTGGGAAGCTTTCTACTAGACAGGACACAACCAATGAGCTATTTTTTTTCTAATATCTACAAAGAAAAATACAGTGGGATACACAGACATAGAAACAGTCTCCTTGTCAAATGACTTACTGGAAACAGTCCACTCCAAACCAAACAAACCTCCTTTTTTACCTATTCTCAGAACATGAGAAAAAAACCACAAACACAAACCAACACCCACAAATGCAACTTTTTCCCACAAGTAGGTCTGTCACTATCTGGAGTGTCCTCTGACTGGTAGGCCATATGATGTTCCCCAGAAATGGCCTTTCTGTCTCACATCTGGTCTCCTTGGTCAACTCTGTGAAGTTGTCAGGAGGCAGTGGTGAGCCAATTCCTGTCCTCTCAGGAAAGACCCCTCTTCAGAGCTTTCTTGGTATTTGGCAACCCTTACATCAGTAGGTACCAAAAAAGACTGACTCTGTCCTTAGTGAATCCAAACAAGTGAGCCCACTGCAACTGGGACTGGGACTGGCTCTGGGTGCCTGGCTTCCTGGATCACAAAATTCAGAGAGTTCCATCACCAAGGAAATGAGGTGAGGTCACTACCTTCAGGAAATAAATGAGGTCCCTGTCTTGGCCACCACTTTGTCCTAACAGTTGCGTCCTAGTGTCTCCTGACATGGAGGCTGCCCTACTTCCTGTGATACATTCACATGTTAGAATGGTATAGAAACCATAGTCACCTGGGAACAGCTCTCCACACAGGCCTGCTTTGGTCCATCTTCCCTGCATTAAAAATAGAGAGGATGACTCAGACACATCCTTTCATCCTGACCATGTTGTTTGCCATGGAATATGACTTTTGTTCTCTCAGGTCTTTCATAGCTGCCAACATCTTCTCCAGGGATTATTTCTGCATGGATTTTGAGGTACTCAGCAGGTGGAAGATCTCCTAACTTCCTGTATTGTAATATCAACTTTATCCCTCCTCTTCTGTAAAGTGAGATTGAGGGAACATTGTATGGTTAGGGTCAATAGCATGTTCCATTTGGCTTAGGAATCATTCTGCTGGATGAATAATGGTATTGGGAACCAGCGATATTTAAAAGAATATAGAGGTAAAATATAAGTATGAAAACAGAAATCTAGGTAATATTTTAAGCCCAGAAGGATTTGGGCCCTTGATTGGGATCCTTAGCTTGAGTAATGTTTTGCACCGAGGTCTCAGTTAAATCGATATACAATGGCATAAGACCCTGTACCTCAGATGATTGAATGTAGAAGAGAACATCCAGTGAAAAAGGGATAGTGTGTAGGATTAGAAAGATAGTCCGTAGGTTTAGAAGGAAGAGTGAGTATAGGATTTGGACCAAAAGTTCTTTAGCAATAGGTTTCGGTTAGAGAGTGAATATTAATGGCACCATATGTGAAAAGTCGGGCACAATGATGAACTGGGAAAAAATATGTAGGAAAGCAGACATCAATAGAGACATTAGGAAATCAGGCAAAGTATAACGTGAGTGATAGGATTAGACATTTTCAACAGGGTTGAGGTTGAATACATAATCTTAAAAAGAAACAAAAATGTAGTCACCAATTGGATTGACATTTGAGAGCATTAGGCAAACTGGGCATGGATGTTTTTAGTAATCCATGTTCACATTCCATTGAGGCTTTATTGCAATCATAACGGTGACCTTTGCATTTTGTGTCCAGAATATTACTGTGATAATATGTATATGTAGATCAGGTGACATGAGTATTTCTTCCACCTTTTCTGGGAGCAATATTTTGAAAACATATGAATTAGTACTGGGGATACTAATAGGTTTACCCTGTGTTGATGAATATAGAGATGATGCATTAATAGACCATACTGTGAAAAAATTATATGACTGGTTCCAAATTTAAATAATGGATTGTTTTAAAATCTGAAAATATAGAGGAAATCATATATTGATATACGTACATTAATTCCAACCAGTTATATATCTAATGGTATTATTAGGGTTACCGTTTATCATGAATAGTGTGTGAGTTTTGCTTCAAAAATGATTATTCAATCGAAAATAACGTGTTTAGAAAGAAGTCCAGTGAAAAGACCCGTCAAGAAACATGAAGGAATATATGTGTTCCGAAGGAGGAAGTGATTGAAAGTGAACCAAATATTTATAAATTTGTGAACTTGTGAATGAAAGGATATATTTTATGATGTCCATAAACTGAATAAATAATAACGTACCAAGTTTGATTAAAAATGAACTTTAACAAACACATCATATCAAATAGGAATGTATTTGCATTGATGTTAAACTTGGTCAGTTACTCTAGAAATATTAGGATTTGTAAGAACTCTTCCCTGAAGTTAGTTTTCAGTACTAGGAAACAAATATGTATGTCAGTGGATGTATATTTCTGAGAATAAACTTGTTAAAAGTTAATTATAAATCCACATATATGAATATGAATGAATTCAGGCGGTGTATAAGAAGACATATATTTCATATTTTGGAAAATCTGGAGACTATATATATATATATATATATATATATATATATATATATATAGACACACAAACACACACACATTATAATGTCACAATATATATGTCAATCGAAATTCATCATGAAAAATAACTCATCCGCATATCCCAAAATATTCATTTTACTGAACATGGATGTATGTAGAATGTTGTTCATCTAGGAAGCTCACCCATGGGTTGAATTTTCTGTACCAACAGCATTTAGGAGGAGTGATCTCTTCTCACAAATAGTATCTGCCAAGTCAGCCACCTCACAAGAATGTACGTGTGAAACCAGGTAGGATTCTATTTGTGCATATAAAAATACATGTGCTTAATAGGCTACAGAGAAAAAGAGACAGGAATTCATATATTTCTTAACTTTAAAAACACATGGAATAGTGTGTAGTGTCCCTCTTTATCCCTTTTGATTAACTTTGGCTTAAAAAAAAGAATTTTATTGAGAATTTTTGTATATATGTTTGTCAGGAATATTGCTCTGAAGTTTTCTTTCCTTGATGTGTCTTTGTCTGATTTTGGTATGTGAGTGATACTATCCTCATGAAATGAGTTTGGAGGAGTTCCATGCTTTTCTATTTTATGGAATAATTTGAGGAGTATTGTGATGAATGCTTCTTTGAAGGTCTTGTAGAACTTGACTGAGAATCTGTCTGTTCCTGGGCATTGCTTGATTGGTAGGCTGTTGACAGCAACTTCTATTTCATTGCTTGAAATTGATTTGTTTAAATTGTTCATGTCCTACTAATTCAGTTTGGGTATATCTCTAAAATTTTATTGATGTCATCATGGTATTTTAATTTATTAGAGTATAAATTTTCAAATTAGTTTTTAATTATTCTCTGTATTTTAGTTGTGTACTCTGTAAAAGTTCTTTTACGATCCTTAATTTTAGTAATTTGAGGTTTTTTTTCTTCATTAGCTTGGTTAAGGATGTGTCAATTTTATTTAGTTTTCGAAGATTAAATTTTGTTTTGTGTCAAAAAAAAATAACATATGGAAAAGTATTTCAGCAAATTGAATAGATTTATAACTCCTACCTTATATCATGCAAAAGGCAAGTCCAACTATACACCATGTCCCTTCTGAAATGCTTGTATTTCTATTCTGTTTGGGATATTTTTCTCCATTATATTAGTATTAGTAGTCAGAGTCTAGTAGGGTATATGAATGTTTCTGAGAATAATCTTGAGAAAAGATGATTATAAATACACATTCATGAATATGAAAAATTTAGTAAGTGCAAAATAAGACAAAAATATTCCATATTTTCAAAAATTTGGAGAGTATATCTATATCTATCTATATCTATATCTATATCTATATCTATATCTATAAACACACACACACACACACACACACACACACACAACACTCACAGACATTAAAAAGTACCAATATAAATGCCAATAGAAATTCATCAGTAAATATATATCATCCACAGATGCAAAAATATTTATTTTACTGAACATGAGTTTATGTATAATGTTGTTCTACTAGGACGCTCTCCTATAGGTTGAATTTTCATTTAAAACAGTTTTAGGAGGAGTGAACTCTTCTCACAATTTGTATCTGCCAAGACAGCCACCTCACAAAAATGTACGTGTGATACCTGGTAGGATTCTATATATGCATATACATATACATGTGTGAATAGGCTACAGAAAAGGGAAACAAGAATTCACATATTTGTTAAATTTAAAAACACATGGAGAATATTTCCATTAAAATTTGACTAGATTTATAACACCTACCTTATATAATGCAAATGTCAAGTCCAACTATACAACATGTCTCCTCTGAAGTGCTTGTATTTCTATTGTGTTGGGTTAATTTTTCCCATTATATTAGGATGAATAGTCTGAGTCTACTAGGTATGGGTTAGTTTCAGGGATTCAGTATTTGAATGGAAAATTGGAAAATGAATCCAATGTGTATGTAAATATATGCTGCACAAATATCCTCCCGCTCTCATCCAGAACAATCCCTTGATATTACCTTCACCCCAAGTAAGACGCAATTAGAGGAGAAGAGTTACAAAATCAGTGAATACATATCTGGAATGGAAAATGCTCAGGAGTTCAAAACCTTTGAGGTGGTAGAGGAGTTTCCAAAATTAAGGGACAGGGTAAACACTCCACAAACATGGAGCTCTGCTGGCCTAAAAACTTTTTGAGAAACTGCGTCTGAGCTTCCGCAATTGAAATATATGTTGTTTTCAGATGATTTGGCTTCCTTTGTAGTTAGACCATCAAAGCTGGGTCTGCATCTATGTGACCTGGAGGACATGGTTTCTTATTTTCCAATGAACAAGATGAAGCAGTGCTGAATCCTCTCTTTGTAGGTAATCTGAGGCCACTGGGGACTAAGTGTCTCCCCGTGTGGACTGTGAAGCCATTAGGTCCTCCACCACTTTTTGTGGTGTTTTTCCTGCTGCATTGTGAGTTTGGTATTTGTTTCACGAAATACTAGGAGCTAAACTGAGACACAGTGCTGGAGGGAGTTGTGTCACGAGTGGTGGGTCAGGGTCTGCAAGAGAATTCACAAACTAGGCTTCTATCTCTCACAGCTTGCCCCATTGCCCCCTTGTCCATATCAACCTGATTCTTCATTTTCCTCTGAAAACTCTCCATATAACAAGATGCCTTTACATATAAGGGTCTGCTGGCTGCACTATGTCAGTTACAAGCCATTTGGAATCCAATGGTAGATCCACATGGCCCTACCACGGATGTTGTATCAAACACCTCCCCACCACTGCTCTAGACCCACTACTCAACAGGCTCCAACTTACTGGCATCTCTGTTCTACATCATTTTCATGAAACTCAGAAAATCAAGGCACTGTCTGGTATACTCATGAACAGTAACAGGACATCCAATATTTCTCCAGTGCCACCTGGTCATAGGAATTTTAAAAATTTCATGGTATTTATCTATCCATTTCTCGAGCATGAAGTTGGAGGCACTGTGGATTTCAATTCATGCAGCAAACATTAAATGGTGAGGAAGCTCATTTCAATGAATTCTCTGGAGAACTCTCACTGGCAAGGCTTCCCAAAGAGTGGACAAAAGGTCACATTAGGCCAGGCCCATTGAGGTCTACAATGTGAGGTCCATGTGTGTTTTGACTCTCAACTATGGCTGCCATTTCTTTAAGAATAAAATCATGTGATATCCTTGCTGAGATTCCCAGGCCTCTGTGGAAAACCACCCGGGGCCTAGGTCTCAGTTTCCAAGAGCGACTTTCATGCTTGGCCTATTAAAATCCCAACAAAATTCATGACAATGTTTCTCTGAGTTCAGTTCCAAAACCCAGTCTCTAAGGGGTATCACACCAGAGTTCAAGCCTACGTGTACCCAGTCATTTTTTCCAATGCCACACAAATGACCAAAATTAAAACCAAAACACTCCCACATGGCCCTCATCTTATTCCATATAGGGAATCATCTTAACCTCTGGCTGGAGGTTTCCATGAGGGGCGCAGCCCAAGACAGTGTCCAAAATCAGCTCGTTTGCCCCTCATTTGCCTAACGTCAGGGTAGCCTGGACACAGTTTCTGTGAACCAGGAGTGAACAAATAAGCCTGCCGTTAATACTTCTGTGTTCCTCCAATTTGACGCCTACTGATTTTAGATATCGATTCTTTAGGTGATTTAGAGTCATGCAAAAACACAAGCACCTCTGCAGGGCTTTGAAAAACTCATTTGACCCAAAGAATCCCTATTCTCATTTGATGGAGTGCAGGAACCTAACAGAGGAAGGCAAGAGACTTCATCCACAATGAATGATATTTTTTGCCATTTTGGTTTTGGAAGCTCACATGGGATCATTCTTAAGATCCATCAGGTGCTGAGAATCTAAGTCACAGCCACACACAGGTCCAAGAGGCTGATAAAGACACATCCCTTTCGAAAGCAATTAAGCAAGAGCCACAGGTGAGGCCCATTCATTTCCATTTGAAAACTGTTTTCTTCAGGCTTCACAAAGGGGTGGCCTGAGCAAAGACCTTCCTGACATTCAGTGCAACACAACAATAAGTAAGCAAAAGGCCCAAAGCAGGGTTTCTGCAATGAGACTATCCTGGTCACACTGATATCTGAGTTTTCTGAGATGCTCGCCATTCTCTTCAGCTATCCAGTACATGGTCATGTCACAGAGCTTGGAGGTGGTACATATTTAGGACACAAATCCATGAGCCTATTCTGGAGAGTGGCCAGAATTCAGGAAGAAAACAACAACTTAGAAAGATAGCAGGTGTTGCACATCGATAAGACAAGCTGCAGTCCTTTCATATATTGGGCAGGAAGAATTATGGTAAGATTTATACTAGACAGGACACATCCATTAATGCATTCTCTTTTCTAATGTGTACAACAACGGACACAGTGGGATACACAGAAACAGAAACACTCGCCGTGTCAAATGACTTACTAGAAACTGTCCAGTCCAATCCAAACAAACCGCCTCTCCTATCTATTCTCAGAACATGAGACAAAACAACAAACCCACACCCACTCCCGCAAAGGCACCTCCTTCCCCCAAGTAGGTCTGTGACTATCCGGAGTGTCCTCTGACCAGTGGGCCATACAATGTTCCCCCGAAATGGCCTGTCTTCTCTCAGATTGTGTTTCCTTGACCAACTCTGTGAAGATGTCAGGAAAAAGTGGTTATCCACTACCTGTTTTCTCAGAAATGGTCCACCTTCAGAGCTCTCCTGACATTTGGCCATTCTCACATCATTAGGTACCAAGAAAATTGACTCTGTCCTTGGGAAATCCAAACAAGTGAGCCCACTGGGACTGGGACTGGGACTGCATCTGGGTGCCTGGCTTCTTGGATACCAAGTTCAGAGAGTTCCATCACCAAGGAAATGAGGTATGTCACATTCTTTGGAACTGAATGAGGTCACTGCCTTGGCAACCACTTTGTCCTAACAGTTTCTTCCAAGGGTAACATAAGATGGAGGTTGCCCCTACTTCCTGTGACACTTTCATAAGGTAGAATGTATATCAACCATTGGCACCCGGGAACAACTCTCCACTAAGGCCTGGTTTGGTCCCTCTTCTCTACAATAAGAAGAGAGATGCAGATTCAGAAACATCCCTTCATTCTGACCAGGTTGTTTGCCATGGAAGATGACTTTTGCTCTCTCAGTTGCTTCATACCTGTGTACAACTTCTCCAGGTATCATTTTTGCATGGACATTTGAGGTTCTCATTAGGTGGAAGGTCCCCAACTTTCCTGTATTGTAAGAACCACTCCGTCCCTGCTCTTCTGTAAAATGATTGAGGGAACAGTGTATACTTGGGGTTAAAAACAGGTTTGATTTGGGTTACGAACGATTCTGTGCGATGAATAATGGTATTGGTAACCTGCAATATTTACAAGAATATAGAGGTGATATGTAAGTATGAAAAGAGAAATCTAGGTATGATTTGAAGCCCAGAAGGGTTTTGCCCTTGATTGGGATACTTAGCTTTGAATTATGTTCTGCAAAGATGTCTCAGATAATTCGATATACAATGGCATAGGACTTTGTACATTGGATGATTTAATTTAGAAGAGAACATCCAGTCAAAAAGGGATATTCAGTATGATTAGAAAGATAGTCGGTAGGTTTAGGAAGAAGAGTGAGTATAGGATTTGGACCAAAAGTTCTTTAGCAATACACTTTTGGTTATAGAGTGAATGTAAATGTCAGCTCATATGAAGAGTCAGTCACTATGTTGAACTGGGGAAAATATGTAGAAAAGCAGATATCATTAGAAACATTAAGGAATCAGGCAAATTATAAAGTGAGTGATAGAATTGGACATTTTCAACAGGGTTGGGTTTGAATATATAAATTAGGAAAAAACAAAAATGTAGTCACCAATAGGATTGACAATTGACAGCATTAGGCAACCTGGACACGGATGTTTTTAGAAATCCATGTTCACCTTCCATTTAGGATTTGGTACAATCATAAGTGTGACCTTTCCATTTTTGTCCAGAATATTACTGTGATAATGAGGTGACATGAGTATTTCTTTAACCATTTCTGGGAGCAATATATTGAAGATGTAAATAAGAATCGGGGTACAAAGAGGTGTACCCTGTTTCTATGAACATAGAGAAAAAGCATGAATAGACCATACTGTGAATAAATAATATAACTTTTTTGAACTTGAAATAATGAATTGAACTGATATCTGAAAAATTAAAGGAAATCGTATATTGATATACAATCATTCATTCCAACCAGTGATATATCTATGGAAATATTAGTGTTTTGGTTTATCATGAAGAGTGTGTGAGGTTTGCTTAAAAATGATTATGGAAATTCAAAATAATGTGTATGGAAAGAAGTCTCATGAAAAGACCAGTCAAGAAACCCTGAGAATACATGTGTTCAGAAGCAAGAAGTGATTAAAGTTGAAACAAATGCCTATTAATTTGTGAACTTGTGGATGAAATGTATATCCTATGATGTGCAAAAACTGAAGAAACAATAATGTACCAGTGTCGAATACAAATGAATGACAAATTACATATCATGTCCCATAGGAGTCTACTTGCATTGATGTTAGACTGGGTCAGTTACTGTAGAATAATTAGGATTTGTATGCACCATTCACTGAAGTTAGTTTTCAGTACTAGGAAACAAATATGTATTTCAGGTGGATGAATATTTCTGATTATAATCTTGTGAAAAGTGGATTATAAATCCACATACATGAACATGAATGAATTTAGAGAGTGTATATTAGACATATATATTTCATATTTTGAAAAATTTGGAGAGTATATCTATATCTATATCTACACACACACACACACACACACACACACACACAAACACACACAACACTCACAGACATTAAAAAGTGCCAATATACATGCGAATCGAAATTCATCAGTAAATATATATCATCCACAGATGCAAACATATTTATTTTACTGAACATGAGTTTATGTATAATGTTGTTCTACTCGGACGCTCTCCTATAGGTTGAATTTTCATTTCCAACAGCATTTAGGAGGAGTGAACTCTTCTCACAATTTGTATCTGCCAAGACAGCCACCTCACAAAAATGTACGTGTGATACCTGGTAGGATTCTATATATGCATATAAATATACTTGTGTGAATAGGCTCCAGAAAAGGGAAACAAGCATTCACATATTTGTTAAGTTTAAAAACACATGGAGAATATTTCCATTAAAATTTGACTAGATTTATATCTCCTAACTAATATAATGCAAATGTCACGTCCAACTATACAACATGTCTCCTCTGAAGTGCTTGTATTTCTATTGTGTTGGGTTAATTTTCCCCATTATATTAGGATGAATAGTCTGAGTCTACTTGGTATGGGTTAGTGTCAGGGATTCAGTACTTCGAATGGAAAATTGGAAAATGAATCCAATGAGTATGTAAATATATGCTGCACAAATATCCTCCCGCTCTCATCCAGAAGAATGCCTTGACATTACCTTCACCCCAAGTAAGACACAATTAGAGGAGAAGAGTTACAAAATCAGTGAATACATATCTGGAATGGAAAATGCTCAGGAGCTCACAACCTTGGAGGTGGTAGAGGAGTTTCCAAAACTAAGGAACAGGGTAAACACTCCACAAACATGGAGCTCTGCTGGCCTAAAAACTTTTTGATAAACTGCCTCTGAGCTTCCGCACTTGAATTATATATTGTTTTCAAGAGATTTGGCTTCCTTTGTAGTGAGACCATCAAAGCTGGGTCTACATCTATGTGACCTGGAGGACATGGTTTCTTATTTTCCAATGAACAAGATGAAGCAGTGCTGAATCCTCTCTTTGTAGGTAAACTGAGGCCACTGAAGACAAATTGTGTCCCCGTGTGGACACCGAAGCCATTTGGTCCTCCTCCACATTTTGTGGTTATTTTTCTGCTGCACTGTGAGTTTGGTATTTGTTTCCCGAAATACTAGGAGCTAAACTGGGACACAGTGCTGGAGGGAGTTCTGTCACGTGTGGTGGGTCAGGGTCTACAAGAGAATGCACCAACTAGGCTTCTATCTCTCACTGCTTGCCCCATTGCCCCCATGTCCATATCAACCTGATTCTTCATTTTCCTCTGAAAACTCTCCATATAACAAGATGCCTTTACATATAAGGGTCTGCTGGCTGCACCATGTCAGTTACAAGCCCTTTGGAATCCAATGGTAGATCCACATGGCCCTACCACGGATGTTGTATCAAACACCTCCCCACCACTGCTCTATACCCACTACTCAGCAGGCTCCAACTTACTGGCATCTCTGTTCTACACCATTTTCATGAAACTCAGTAAGTCAAGGCACTGTCTGGTATACTCATAATCAGCAACAGGACATCCAATGTTTCTCCAGTGCCACCTGGTCATAGGAATTTCAAAAATTTCATGGTATTTATCTAGCCATTTTTCAAGCATGAAGTTGGAGGCAATGGGGGTTTCCATTCATTCAGAAAACATTAAATGGTGAGGAAGCTCATTTCAATGAATTCTCTGGAGAACTCTCACAGGCAAGGCTTCCCAAAGAGTGGAAAAAGGTCACATTAGGCCAGGCCCATTGAGGTCTACAATGTGAGGTCCATGTGTGTTTTGACTCTCAACTATGGCTGCCATTTCTTTAAGAATAAAATCATGTGATATCCTTGCTGAAATTCCCAGGCCTCTGTGGAAATCCACCCGGGGCCTAGGTCTCAGTTTCCAAGAGTGACTTTCATGCGTGGCCTCTTAAAATCCCAACAAAATTCATGGCAATGCTTCTCTGAGTTCAGTTCCAAAACCCAGTCTCTAAGGGGAATGACACCAGATTTCAAGCCCACGTACACCCAGTCATTTTTTCCAATGCCACACAAATGAACAAAATTAAAACCAAAACAAAAACCAAAACACTCCCACATGGCCCTCATCTTATTCCATATAGACAATCATCTTAACCTCTGGCTGGAGGTTTCCATGAGGGGCGCAGCCCAAGACAGTGTCCAAAATGAGCTCGTTTGCCCCTCATTTGCCTAAAGTCAGGGTAGCCTGGAAACCGTTTCTGTGAATGAGGAGTGAACAAATAAGCCTGCCGTTAATACTTCTGTGTTTCTCCAATTTGAGGCCAACTGAATTTAGGTATCGATTCTTTAGGTGATTTCGAGTCATGCGAAAACACAAGCACCTCTTCAGGGCTTTGAAGAACTCATTTGACCCAAAGAATCCCTATTCTCATTTGATGGAGTGCAGGAACCTAACAGAGGAAAGCAAGAGACTTCATTCACAATGAATGATATTTTTTGCCATTTTGGGTTTGGAAGCTCACATGGGATCATTCTTAAGATCCATCAGGTGCTGAGAATCTAAGTCACAGCCACACACAGGTCCAAGAGTCTGATAAAGACACATCCCTTTCCAAAGCAATTAAGCAAAGAGCCACAGGGGAGGCCCATTCATTTCCATTTGAAAACTGTTTTCTTCAGGCTTCACAAAGGGGTGGCCTGAGGCAAAGACCTTAAAGACATTCAGTGCAACACAACAATAAGTAAGCAAAAGGCCCAAAGCAGGGTTTCTGCACTGAGACTTTTCTGGTCACACTGATATCTGAGTTTTCTGAGATGCTCGCCATTCTCTTCAGCTATCCAGTACGTGGCCATGTCACAGAGCTTGGAGGTGGTACCATTTTGGACACAAATCCATGAGCCTATTCTGGAGAGTGGCCAGAATTCAGGAAGAAAACTACAACTTAGAAAGATAGCAGATGTTGCACATCGATAAGACAAGCTGCAGTCCATTTATATATTGGCAGGATGAATTATGGGAAGATTTATACTAGACAGGACACATCCATTAATGCATTCTCTTTTCTAATGTCTACAACAATGGACACAGTGGAATACACAGAAACAGAAACACTCGCCGTGTCAAATGACTTACTAGAAACTGTCCACTCCAAACCAAACAAACCTACTTTCCTATCTATTCTCAGAACATGAGACAAAACAACAAACCCACACGCACTCCCACAAAGGCACCTCCTTCCCCCAAGTAGGTCTGTGACTATCTGGGGTGTCCTCTGACTGGTGGGCCATACTATGTTTTCCCGAAATGTCCTGTCTTCTCTCCGATCTTGTTTTCTTGAACAACTCTGTGAAGAAGTCAGGAAAAAGTGGTTAGCCACTACCTGTTTTCTCAGGAAAGGTCCATCTTCAGAGCTCTCCTGGCATTTGGCCTTCCTCACATCATTAGGTACCAAGAAAACTGACTCTGTCCTTGGTAAATCCAAACAAGTGAGCCCACTGGGACTGGGACTGGGACTGCCTCTGGCTGCCTGGCTTCTTGGATACCAAGTTCAGAGAGTTCCATCACCAAGGAACTGAGGTATGTCACATTCTTTGGAACTGAATGAGGTCACTGCCTTGGCAACCACTTTGTCCTAACAGTTGCTTCCAAGGGTAACATAAGATGGAGTTTGCCCCTACTTCCTCTGACACTTTCATAAGGTAGAATGTATATCAACCATTGGCACCCTGGAACAGCTCTCCACCCAGGCCTGGTTTGGTCCATGTTCTCTACAATAAGAAGAGAGAGGCCGATTCAGACACATCCCTTCATCCTGACCAGGTTGTTTGCCATGGAAGATGACTTTTGCTCTCTCAGGTGCTTCATACCTGCTTACAACTTCTCCAGGTATGATTTGTGCATGGACATTTGAGGTTATCTTAATGTGGAAGGTCCCCAACTCTCCTGTATTGTAAGAACCACTCTGTCCCTGCTCTTCTGTAAAATGATTGAGGGAACAGTGTATACTGGGGGTTAAAAACAGGTTTGATTTTGGTTATGTATGACTCTGTGCGATGAATAATGGTATTGGGAACCTGAAATATTTACAAGAATATTGAGGTGAAATATAAGTATGAAAACACAAATCTAGGTATGATTTGAAGCCCAGAAGGGTTCTGCCCTTGATTGGGATACTGAACTTTGAATTATGTTCTGCAAATTTCTCTCAGATAATTTGATATACAATGGCATAGGACCTTGTACATTGGATGATTGAATTTAGAAGAGAACATCTAGTCAAAAAGGGATATTCAGTAGGATTAGGAAGATAGTCAGTAGGTTTCGGAAGAAGAGTGAGTATAGGATTTGGACCAAAAGTTCTTTAGCAATAGACTTTCAGTTATAGAGTGAAAGTATATTTCAGCACATATGAAGAGTCAGTCACTATGTTGAACTGGGGAAAATATGTAGAAAAGCAGATATCAATAGAAACATTACGAAATCAGGCAAAGTATAAAGTGAGTGATAGAATTAGACATTTTCAACAGGTTTGAGTTTGAATATATAAACTAGGAAAAAACAAAAATGTAGTCACCAATAGGATTGACAATTGACAGCATTAGGCAACCTGGAAATGGATGTTTTTAGAAATCCATGTTCACTTTCCATTTAGGCTTTGGTACAATCATAAGTGTGACCTTTCCATTTTTTGTCCAGAATATTACTGTGATAATGAGGTGACATGAGTAATTCTTTCACCATTTCTGGGAGCAATATATTGAAGATGTAAAATAGAATCGGGGTAGAAAGAGGTGTACCCTGTTTCTATGAACATAGAGAAAAAGCATGAATAGACCATACTGTGAATAAATAATATAACTTTTTTGAACTTTAAATAATGAATTGAACTGATATCTGAAAAATTAAAGGAAGTCGTATATTGATATACAATCATTCATTCCAACCAGTTATATATGTAATGGAAATATTAATGTTTTGGTTTATCATAAAGAGTGTGTGAGTTTTGCTTCAAAATGATTATGGAAATTCAAAATAATGTGTTTGGAAAGAAGTCTCATGAAAAGACCATTCAAGAAACCCTGAGAATACATGTGTTCTGAAGCAAGAAGTGATTAAAGTTGAAACAAATGCCTATTAATTTGTGAACTTGTGGATGAAATGTATATCCTATGATGTGCAAAAACTGAGGAAACAATAATGTAGCAGTGTCGAATACAAATGAATGACAAATTACATATCATGTCCCATAGGAGTCTACTTGCATTGATTTTAGACTGGGTCAGTTACTGTAGAATAATTAGGATTTTTATGCACAATTCACTGAAGTTAGTTTTCAGTACTAGGAAACAAATATGTATTTCAAGTGGATGAATATTTATGATTATAATCATGTGAAAAGTTGATTACAAATCCACATACATGAACATGAATGAATTTAGAGAGTGTATATTAGACACATATATTCCATATTTTGAAAAATTTGGAGAGTATATCTATATCTATAACTACATCTATATATATATATCTATATCTATCTATCTATATATATATATATATATATATATATATATATATATATATATATACACACACACACACGCACACACACACACACACACACACACACAACACTCACAGACATTAAAAAGTACCAATATAAATGCCAATCGAAATTCATTAGTAAATATATATCATCCACAGATGCAATCATATTTATTTTACTGAACATGAGTTTATGTATAATGTTGTTGTACTAGGACGCTCTCCTATAGGTTGAATTTTCATTTCCAACAGCATTTAGGAGGAGTGAACTCTTCTAACAATTTGTATCTGCCAAGACAGCCACCTCACAAAAATGTACATGTGATACCTGGTAGGATTCTATATATGCATATAAATATACATGTGTGAATAGGCTACAGAAAAGGGAAACAAGAATTCACGTATTTGTTAAGTTTAAAAACACATGGAGAATATTTCAATTAAAATTTGACTAGATTTATAACTCCTACCTTATATAATACAAATGTCAAGTCCACCTATACAACATGTCTCCTCTGAAGTGCTTGTATTTCTATTGTGTTGGGTTAAATTTCCCCATTATATTAGGATGAACTGTCTAAGTCTACCAGGTATGGGTTAATGTCAGGGATTCAGTACTTCGAATGGAAAATTTGAAAATGAATACAATGCGTATGTAAATATATGCTGCACAATTTCCTCCCGCTCTCATCCAGAAGAATGCCTTGACATCACCTTCACCCCAAGTAAGACACAATTAGAGGAGAGGAGTTACAAAATCAGTGAATACATATCTGGAATGGAAAATGCTCAGCAGTTCACAAACTTGGAGGTGGTAGAAAAGTTTCCAAAACTAAGGGACAGGGTAACACTCCACAAACATGGAGCTCTGCTGGCCTAAAAACTTTTTGAGAAACTCCTCTGAGATTCCGCACTTGAAATATATGTTGTTTTCAGGAGATTTGGCTTCCTTTGTAGTGAGACTATGAGAGCTGGGTCTGCATCTATGTGACCTGGAGGACATGGTTTCTTATTTTCCAAAGAACTAGATGAAGCAGTGCTGAATCCTCTCTTTGTAGGTTAACTGATGCCACTGGAGACTAAGTGTCTCCCCGTGTGGACTGTGAAGCCATTTGGTCCTCCTCCACTTTTTGTGGTGTTTCTCCTGCTGCACTGTGAGTTTGGTATTTGTTTCACGAAATACTAGGAGCTAAACTGGGATACAGTGCTGGAGGGAGTTGTGTCACGTGTGGTTGGTCAGGGTCTGCAAGGGAATGCACCAACTAGGCTTCTATCTCTCACAGCTTGGCCCATTGCCCCCTTGTCCATATCAACCTGATTCTTCATTTTCCTCTGAAGACTCTCCATATAACAAGATGCCTTTACATATAAGGGTCTGCTGGCTGCACCATGTCAGTTACAAGCCCTTTGGAATCCAATGGTAGATCCACATGGCCCTACCACGGATGTTTTAGCAAACACCTCCCCACCACTGCTCTAGACCCACTACTCAGCAGGCTAAAACTTACTGGCATCTCTGTTCTACACCATTTTCATGAAACTCAGTAAATCAAGGCACTGTCTGGTATACTCATAATCAGCAACAGGACATCCAATGTTTCTCCAGTGCCACCTGGTCATAGGAATTTCAAAAATTTCATGGTATTTATCTAGCCATTTTCAAGCATGAAGTTGGAGGCACTGTGGGTTTCAATTCATGCAGCAAACATTAAATGGTGAGGAAGCTCATTTCAATGAAATCTCTGGAGATGTCTAAAAGGCAAGGCTTCCCAAAGAGTGGACAAAAGGTCACATTAGGCCAGGCCCATTGAGGTCTACAATGTGAGGTCCATGTGTGTTTTGACTCTCAACTATGGCTGCCATTTCTTTAAGAATAAAATCATTTGATATCCTTGCTGAGTTTCCCAGGCCTCTGTGGAAATCCACCCGGGGCCTAGGTCTCAGTTTCCAAGAGCGACTTTCATGCGTGGCCTCTTAAAATCCCAACAAAATTCATGGCAATGCTTCTCTGAGTTCAGTTCCAAAACCCAGTCTCTAAGGGGAATCACACCAGAGTTCAAGCCCACGTGGACACAGTCATTTCTTCCAACTGTCACACAAATGACCAAAATTAAAACTGAAACACTCCCACATGGCCCTCATCTTATTCCATATAGTAACTCATCTTAACCTCTGGCTGGAGGTTTCCATGAGGGACGCAGCCCAAGACAGTGTCCAAAATCAGCTCGTTTGCCCCTCATTTGCCTAAAGTCAGGGTGGCCTGGACACAGTTTCTGTGAACCAGGAATGATCAAATAAGCCTGCCGGTAATTCTTCTGTGTTTCTCCAATTTGAGGCCTACTGATTTCAGGAATACATTCTTTATGTGATTTAAAGTTATTCGAAAACCCAAGCACCTCTGCAGAGATTTGAAGAACTCATTTGACCCAAAGAATCCCTATTCTCACTTATGGAGTTCAGGATTTTAACAGAGGAAGGCAAGAGAATTCATCCACAATGCAAGATTTTTTGCCTTATGGTTTTGGATGCACGCAGGGGATCATTTTTAGATTCATCAGGTGCTGAGAATCTAAGTCACAGCCACACACATGGCCAAGAGGCTGATTCAGACACATCCTTTCCCAAAGCAATGAAGCCAGAAGCCACAGGTGATGCCCATTCATTTCCATTTGAAAACTGTTTTCTTCAGTTTTCACAAAGGGGTGGCCTGAGGCAAAGACCTTCCTGACATTCAGTGCAACACAACAATAAGTCAGCAAAAGGCCCAAAGCAGGGTTTCTGCACTGAGACTTTCCTGGTCACACTGATATCTGAGTTTTCTGAGATGCTCGCCATTCTCTTCAGCTATCCAGTACATGGCCATGTCACAGAGCTTGGAGGTGGTACATATTTTGGACACAAAACCATGCGCCTATTCTGGAGAGTGGCAAGAATTCAGGAAGAAAACAGCAACGTAGAAAGATAGCAGGTGTTGCACATCGATAAGACAAGCTGCAGTCCATTCATATATTGGGCAGGATGAATTATGGGAAGATTTATACTAGACAGGACACCTCCATTAATGCATTCTTTTTAATGTCTACAACAACGGACACATTGGGATACACTGAAACAGAAACACTCGCCTGATCAAACAACTTACTAGAAACTGTCAACTCCAAACCAAACAAACCGCCTTTCCTACCTATTCTCAGAACATGAGACAAAACAACAAACCCACACCCACTCCCACAAAGGCACCTCCTTACCCCAAGTAGGTCTGTGACTATCCGGAGTTTCCTCTGACTGGGGGCCATACTATGTTCCCCCGAAATGTCCTGTCTTCTCTCAGATCTTGTTTCCTTGTTCAACTCTTTGTAGTTTTCAGGAAAAAGTGGTGAGCCACTACCTGCTTTCTCAGGAAAGGTCCATCTTCAGAGTTCTCTTGGCATTAGGCCATCCTCACATCAGTAGGTACCAAGAAAACTGACTCTGTCCGTGGTAAATCCAAACAAGTGAGCCCACTGGGACTGGGACTGGGACTGCCTCTGGGTGCCTGGCCTCTTGGATACAAATTTCAGAGAGTTCCATCACCAAGGAAACGAGGTATGTCGCTTTCTTTGGAACTGAATGAGTCACTTCCTTGGCAACCACATTGTCCTAACTGTTGCTTCCAAGGGTCCCATGAGATGGAGGCTTCCCCTACTTCCTGTGACACTTTCACAAGGGAGAATGGTATATCAACCATAGGCACCCAGGAACAGCTCTCCACACAGGCCTGGTTTGGTCCATCTTCTCTACAATAAGAAGAGAGAGGCTGATTCAGACACATCCCTTCTTTCTGACCAAGATATTTGCCATGGAAGATGACTTTTGCTCTCTCAGGTCCTTCATACCTGCCTACAACTTCTCCAGGTATCATTTCTGCATGGACCTTTGAGGTTCTCATCAGGTGGAATATCCCCAACTTTCCTGTATTGTAAGAACCACTCTGTCCCTGCTCTTCTGTAAGATGATTGAGGGACCAGTGTATAATTGGGGTTAAAAACAGGTTTGATATGGGTTACGAATGATTCTGTGTGATGAATAATGGTATTGGGAACCTGCAATGATTACAAAATATAGATGTGAAATATAAGTATGAAAACAGAAATCTAGGTATGATTTGAAGCCCATAAGGGTTCTGCCCTTGATTGGGATACTTAGCTTTGAATTATGTTCTGCAAAGATGTCTCAGATAATTCGATATACAATGGCATAGGACCTTGTAAATTGGATGATTGAATTTAAAAGAGAGCACCCAGTCAAAAAGGGATATTCAGTAGGATTAGGAAGATAGTCGGTAGGTTTAGGAAGAAGAGTGAGTATAGGATTTGGACCAAAAGTTCTTTAGCAATAGACTTTCGGTTATAGAGTGAATGTAAATGTCAGCACATATGAAGAGTCAGTCACTATGTTGAACTGGGGAAAATATGTAGAAAAGCAGAGATCAATAGAAACATTACGAAATCAGGCAAAGTATAAAGTGAGAGATAGAATTAGACATTTTCAACAGGATTGAGTTTGAATATATAAATTAGGAAAAAACAAAAATGTAGTCACCAATAGGATTGACAATTGACAGCATTAGGCAACCTGGACATGGATGTTTTTAGAAATCCATGTTCACTTTCCATTTAGGCTTTGGTACAATCATAAGTGTGACCTTTCCATTTTTTGTCCAGAATATTACTGTGATAATGAGGTGACATGAGTAATTCTTTCACCATTTCTGGGAGCAATATATTGAAGATGTAAAATCAGAATCGGGGGTACACAGAGGTGTACCCTCTTTCTATGAACATAGAGAAAAAGCATGAATAGATCATACTGTGAATAAATAATATAACTTTTTTGAACTTTAAATAATGAATTGAACTGATATCTGAAAAATTAAAGGAAATCGTATATTGATATACAATCATTCATTCCAACCAGTTATATATCTAAACGAAATATTAGTGTTTTGGTTTATCATGAAGAGTGTGTGAGTTTTGCTTCAAAATGACTATGGAAATTCAAAATAATGTGTTTGGAAAGAAGTCTCATGAAAAGATGATTCAAGAAACCCTGACAATACATGTGTTCTGAAGCAAGAAGTGATTAAAGTTGAAACAAATGCCTATTAATTGGTGAACTTGTGGATGAAATGTATATCCTATGATTTGCAAAAACTGAAGAAACAATAATGTACCAGTGTCGAATACAAATGAATGACAAATTACATATCATGTCCCATAGGAGTCTACTTGCATTGATGTTATACTGGGTTGGTTACTTTAGAATAATTAGGATATGTATGCACCATTCACTGAAGTTAGTTTTCAGTACTAGGAAACAAATATATATTTCAGGTGGATGAATATTTCTGATTATTATCTTGTGAAAAGTTGATTATAAATCCACATACATGAACATGAATGAATTTAGAGAGTGTATATTAGACATATATATTTCATATTTTGAAAAATTTGGGGAGTATATCTATATCTATATCTATATCTATATCTATATCCACACACACACACACACACACACACAGACAACACTCACAGACATTAAAAAATACCAATATAAATGCCAATCGAAATTGATCAGTAAATATATATGATCCACAGATGCAAAAATATTTATTTTGCTGAACATGAGTTTATGTATAATGTTGTTTTACTAGGACGCTCTCCTATAGGTTGAATTTTCATTTCCAACAGCATTTAGGAGGAGTCAACTCTTCTCACAATTTGTATCTGCCAAGACAGCCACCTCACAAAAATGTACGTGTGATACCTGCTAGGATTCTATATATGCATATACATATACATGTGTGAATAGGCTAAAGAAAAGGGAAACAAGAATTCACATATTTGTTAAGTTTAAAAACACATGGAGAATATGTCCATTAAAATTTGAATTCATTTATAACTCCTACCTTATATAATGCAAATGTCAAGTCCAACTATAAAACATGTCTCCTCTGAAGTGCTTGTATTTCTATTGTGTTGGGTTAATTTTCCCCATTATATTAGGATGAATAGTCTGAGTCTACTAGGTATGGCTTAGTGTCAGGAATTCAGCATTTCGAATGGAAAATTGGAAAATGAATCCAATGTGTATGTAAATATATGCTGCACAAATATCCTCCCGCTCTCATCCAGAACAATGCCTTGACATTACCTTCACCCCAAGTAAGACACAATTAGAGGAGAAGAGTTACAAAATCAGTGAATACATATCTGGAATGGAAAATGATCAGGAATTCACAACCTTGGAGGTGGTAGAGGAGTTTGCAAAACTAAGGGACAGGGTAAACACTCCACAAACATGGAGCTCTGCTGGCCTAAAAACTTTTTGAGAAACTGCCTCTGAGCTTCTGTACTTGAAATATATGTTGTTTTCAGGAGATTTGTCTTCCTTTGTAGTGAGACCATCAATGCTGGGTCTGCATCTATGTGACCTGGAGGACATGGTTTCTTATTTTCCAATGAACAAGATGAAGCAGTGCTGAATCCTCTCTTTGTAGGTAAACTGAGACCACTGGGTACTAAGTGTCTCCCCGTGTGCACACTGAAGCCATTTGGTCCTCCTCCACTTTTTGTGGTGTTTTTGCTGCTGCACTGTGAGTTTGGTATTTGTTTCCCGAAATACTAGGAACTAAACTGGGACAAAGTGCTGGAGGGAGTTCTGTCACGTGTGGTGGGTCAGGGTCTGCAAGAGAATGCACCAACTAGGCTTCTACCTCTCACAGCTTGCCCAATTGACTGCATGTCCGTATCAACCTGATTCTTAATTTTCCTCTGAAAACTCTCCATATAACAAAATGCCTTTACATATAAGGGTCTGCTGGCTGCACCATATCAGTTACAAGCCATTTGGAATCCAATGGTAGATCCACATGGCACTACCATGGATGTTTTATCAAACACCTCTCCACCACTGCTCTAACCCACTACTCAGCAGACTCCAACTTACTGGCATCTCTGTTCTACACCATTTTTATGAAACTCAGTAAATCAAGGCACTGTCTGGTATACTCATGATCGGCAACAGGACATCCAATGTTTCTCCAGTGCCACCTGGTCATTGGAATTTCAAAAATTTCATTGTATTTATTTAGCCATTTTTCAAGCATGAAGTTGGAGGCACTGTGGGTTTCAATTCATTCAGCAAACATTAAATGGTGAGGAAGCTCATTTCAATGAAATCTCTGGAGAACCCTCACAGGCAAGGCTTCCCAAAGAGTGAACAAAAGGTCACATTAGGCCAGGCCCATTGAGGTCTACAATGTGAGGTCCATGTGTGTTTTGACTCTCAACTATGGCTGCCATTTCTTTAAGAATAAAATCATGTGATATCCTTGCTGAGATACCCAGGCCTCTGTGGAAATCCACCGGGGCCTAGGTCTCCGTTTCCAAGAGCGACTTTCATGCGTGGCCTCTTAAAATCCCAACAAAATTCATGCCAATGCTTCTCTGAGTTCAGTTTCAAATCCCAGTCTCTAAGGGGAATCACACCAGAGTTCAAGCCTACCTGGACCCAGTCATTTTTTCCAATGCCACACAAATGATCAAAATTAAAATCAAAACACTCCCACATGGCCCTCATCTTTTTCCATATAGTCAATCATCTTAACCTCTGGGTGGAGGTTTCCATGAGGGGCGCAGCCAAAGACAGTGTCCAAAATCAGCTCGTTTGCCCCTCATTTTCCTAAAGTCAGGGTAGCCTGGACACCGTTTCTGTGAACCAGGATTGAACAAATAAGCCTGCCGTTAATACTTCTGTGTTTCTCCAATTTGATGCCTACTGATTTTAGGTATCGATTCTTTAGGTGATTTCGAGTCATGCGAAAACACAAGCACCTCTGCAGGGCTTTGAAGAACTCATTTGACCCAAAGAATCCCTATTCTCATTTGATGGAGTGCAGGAACCTAACAGAGGAAGGAAAGAGACTTCATCCACAATGAATGATATTTTTTGCCATTTTGGTTTTGGAAGCTCACATTGGATCATTCTTAAGATCCATCAGGTTCTGTGAATCTAAGTCACAGCCACACACAGGTCCAAGAGGCTGATAAAGACACATCCCTTTCCAAAGCAATTAAGCAAAGAGCCACAGGTGAAGCCCATTAATTTCCATTTGAAAACTGTTTTCTTCAGGCTTCACAAAGGAGTGGCCTGAGGCAAAGACCTTCCTGACATTGAGTGCAACACAACAATAAGTAAGCAAAAGGCCCAAAGCAGGGTTTCTGCACTGAGACTTTCCTGGTCACGCTGATATCTGAGTTGTCTGAGATTCTCGCCATTCTCTTCAGCTATCCAGTACATGGCCATGTCACAGAGCTTGGAGGTGGTACATATTTTGGACACAAATCCATGAGCCTATTCTGGAAAGTGTCCAGAATTCAGAAAGAAAACAACAACTTAGAAAGATAGCAGGTGTTGCACATTGATAAGACAAGCTGCAGTCCTTTCATATATTGGGCAGGATGAATTATGGGAAGATTTATACTAGACAGGACACACCCATTAATGCATTCTCTTTTCTAATGTCTACAACAACGAACACAGGGGGATACACAGAAACAGAAAAACTCGGCGTGTCAAATGACTTACTAGAAACTGTCCATTCCAAACCAAACAAACCGCCTTTCCTATCTATTCTCAGAACATGAGACAAAACAACAAACCCACACCCACTCCCCCAAAGGCACCTCCTTCCCCCAAGTAGGTCTGTGACTATCCGGAGTGTCCTCTGACTGGTGGGCCATACTATGTTCCCCCAAAATGGACTGTCTTCTCTCAGATCTTGTTTCATTGACCAACTCTGTGAAGATGTCAGGAAAAAGTGGTTAGACACTACCTGTTTTCTCAGGAAAAATCCATCTTCACAGCTCTCCTGGCATTTGGCCATCCTCACATCATTAGGTACCAAGAAAACTGACTGTCCTTGGTAAATCCAAACAAGTGAGCCCACTGGGACTGGGACTTGGACTGCCTCTGGGTGCCTGGCTTCTTGGATACCAAGTTCAGAGAGTTCCATCACCAAGGAAATGAGGTATGTCACATTCTTTGGAACTGAATGAGGTCCCTGCCTTGGCACCCACTTTGTCCAAACAGTTGCTTCCAAGGGTAACATAAGATGGAGGTTGCCCCTACTTCCTGTGACACTTTCATAAGGTAGAATGTATATCAACAATTGGCACCCGGGAACAGCTCTCCACTCATGCCTGGTTTGGTCCATCATCTCTAAAATAAGAAGAGAGAGGCAGATTCAGACACATCCCTTCATCCTGACCAGGTTCTTTTCCATGGAAGAGGACTTTTGCTCTCTCTGGTGCTTCATACCTGCCTACAACTTCTCCAGGTATCATTTGTGCATGGAAATTTGAGGTTCTCATCAGGTGGAAGGCCCCCAACTTTCCTGTATTGTAAGAACCACTCTGTCCCTGCTCTTCTGTAAATTGATTGAGGGAACAGTGTATACTTGGGGTTAAAAACAGGTTTCATTTGGGTTAGGAATGATTCTGTGCGATGAATAATGGTATTGGAAACATGCAATATTTACAAGAATATAGAGTTGAAATATAAGTATGAAAACAGAAATCAAGGTATGATTTGAAGCCCAGAATAGTGTTGCCCTTGATTGGGATACTTAGCTTTGAATTATGTTCTGCAAAGTTGTCTCAGATAATTCGATATACAATGGCATAGGACCTTGTAAATTGGATGATTGAATTTAGAAGAGAACATCCAGTCAAAAAGGGATATTCAGTAGGATTAGGAAGATAGTCGGTAGGTTTAGGAAGAAGAGTGAGTATAGGATTTGGACCAAAAGTTCTTTAGCAATACACTTTCGGTTATAGAGTGAATGTAAATGTCAACACATATGAAGAGTCAGTCAGTATGTTGAACTGGGGAAAATATGTAGAAAAGCCGATATCAATAGAAACATTACGAAATGAGGCAAAGTATAAAGTGAGTGATAGAATTAGATATTTTCAACAGGGTTGAGTTTGAATATATAAATTAGGAAAAAACAAATATGTGGTCACCAATAGAATTGACAATTGACAGCATTAGGCAACCTGGACATAGATGTTTTTAGAAATCCATGTTCACTTTCTATTTAGGCTTTGGTACAATCATAAGTGTGACCTTTCCATTTTTTGTCCAGAATATTACTGTGATAATGAGGTGACATGAGTATTTCTTTCACCATTTCTGGGAGCAACATATTGAAGATGTAAAATTAGAATTGGTTGTACAAAGAGGTGTACCCTGTTTGTATGAACATAGAGAAAAAGCATGAATTGACCATACTGTGAATAAATAATATAACTTTTTTGAACTTTAAATAATGCATTGAACTGATATCTGAAAAATTAAAGGAAATCGTATATTGATATACAATCATTAATTCCAACCAGTTATTTATCTAATGGAAATATTAGTGATTTCTTTTATCATGAAGAGTTTGTGAGTTTTGCTTCAAAATGATTATGGAAATTCAAAATAATGTGTTTGGTAAGAAGTCTCATGAAAAGACCAGTCAAGAAACCCTGACAATACATGTGTTCTGAAGCAAGAAGTGATTAATGTTGAAACAAATGCCTATTAATTTGTGAACTTGGGGATGAAATGTATATCCTATGATGTGCAAAAACTGAAGAAACAATAATGTACCAGTGTCGAATACAAATGAATGACAAATTACATATCATGTCCCATAGGAGTCTACTTGCATTGATGTTAGACTGTTTCAGTTACTGTAGAATAATTAGGATTTGTATGCACCATTCACTGAAGTTAGTTTTCAGTACTAGGAAACAAATATGTATTTCAGGTGGATGAATATTACTGATTATAATCTTGTGAAAAGTTGATTATAAATCCACATACATGAACATGAATGAATTTAGAGAGTGTATATTAGACACAATACATTTCATATTTTGAAAAATTTGGAGAGTATATCTATATCTATATCTATATCTACACACACACACACACACACACACACACACACACAACACTCACAGACATTAAAAAGTACCAATATAAATGCCAATCGAAATTCATCAGTAAATATATGTCATCCAGAAATGCAAAAATATTTATTTTACTGAATATGACTTTATGTATAACGTTGTTCGACTAGGACGGTCTCCTATAGGTTGAATTTTTATTTCCAACAGCATTTAGGAGGAGTGAACTCTTCTCACAATTTGTATCTGCTAAGACAGGCACCTCACAAAATGTACGTGTGATACCTGCTAGGATTCTATGTATGCATATATATATACATGTGTGAATAGGCTAAAGAAAAGGGAAACAAGAATTCACATATTTGTTAAGTTTAAAAACACATGGAGAATATGTCCATTAAAATTTGAATACATTTATAACTCCTACCTTATATAATGCAAATGTCAAGTCCAACTATACAACATGTCTCCTCTGAAGTGCTTGTATTTCTATTGTGTTGGGTTAATTTTCCCCATTATATTAGGATGAATAGTCTGAGTCTACTAGGTATGGCTTAGTGTCAGGAATTCAGCATTTCGAATGGAAAATTGGAAAATGAATCCAATGTGTATGTAAATATATGCTGCACAAATATCCTCCTGCTCTCATCCAGAAGAATGCCTTGACATTACCTTCACCCCAAGTAAGACACAATTAGAGGAAAAGAGTTACAAAATCAGTGAATACATATCTGGAATGTAAAATGCTCAGGAGTTCACAACCTTGGAGGTGGTAGAGGAGTTTGCAAAACTAAGGGACAGGGTAAACACTCCACAAATATGGAGCTCTGCTGGCCTAAAAACTTTTTGAGAAACTGCCTCTGAGCTTCCGCCCTTGAAATATATGTTGTTTTCAGGAGATTTGTCTTCCTTTGTAGGGAGACCATCAAAGCTGGGTCTGCATCTATGTGACCTGGAGGACATGGTTTCTTATTTTCCAATGAACAAGATGAAGCAGTGCTGAATCCACTCTTTGTAGGTAAACTGAGGCCACTGGGGACTAAGTTTCTCCCCATGTGGACTGTAAAGCCATATGGTCCTCCTCCACTTTTTGTGGTTTTTTTGCTGCTGCACTGTGAGTTTGGTATTTGTTTCACGAAATACTAGGAGCTAATCTGGGACAGAGTGCTGGAGGGAGTTCTGTCACGTGTGGTGGGTCAGGGTCTGCTAGAGAATGCACCAAATAAGCTTCGATCTCTCACAGCTTGCCCCATTTCCCCCTTGTCCATATCAACCTGATTCGTAATTTTCCTCTGAAAACTCTGCATATAACAAGATGCTTTTACATATAAGGGTCTGCTGGCTGTACCACGTCAGTTACAAGCCATTTGGAATCCAATGGTAGATCCACATGGCCCTACCACGGATGTTTTATCAAACACCTCCCCACCACTGCTCTAGACCCACTACTCAGCAGGCTCCAACTTACTGCCATCCTATTCTACACCATTTTCATGAAACTCCGTAAATCAAGGCACTGTCTGGTATACTCATGATCAGCAACAGGACATCCAATGTTTCTCCAGTGCCACCTGGTCATAGAAATTTCAAAAATTTCATGGTATTTATCTAGCCATTTTTCAAGCATGAAGTTGGAGGCACTGTGGGTTTCAATTCATTCAGCAAACATTAAATGGTGAGGAAGCTCATTTCAATGAAATCTGTGGAGAACTCTCACAGGCAAGGCTTTCCAAAGAGTGGTCAAAAGGTCACATTAGGCCAGGCCCATTGAGGTCTACAATGTGAGGTCCATGTGTGTTTTGACTCTCAACTATGGCTGCCATGTCTTTAAGAATAAAATCATGTGATATCCTTGCTGAGATTCCCAGGCCTCTTTGGAAATCCACCCGGGGCCTAGGTCTCAATTTCCAAGAGCGACTTTCATGCGTGGCCTCTTGAAATTCTAACAAAATTCATGGCAATGCTTCTCTGTGTTCAGTTCTAAAACCCAGTCTCTAAGGGGAATCACACCAGAGTTCAAGCCCACGTGGACCCAGTCATTTTTTCCAATGCCACACAAATGACCAAAATTAAAACCGAAACACTCCCACATGGCCCTCATCTTATTCCATATAGTAACTCATCTTAACCTCTGGCTGGATGTTTCCATGAGGGGCACAGCCATAGACAGTGTCCAAAATCAGCTCGTATTCCCCTCATTTGCCTAAAATCAGGGTGGCCTGGACACCGTTTCTGTGAACCAGCAATGATCAAATAAGCCTGCCGTTAATTCTTCTGTGTTTCTTCAATTTGAGGCCTACTGATTTCAGGAATAGATTCTTTATGTGATTTAAAGTTATTCGAAAACCCAATCACCTCTGCAGAGATTTGAAGAACTCATTTGACTCAAAGAATCCCTATTCTCACTAGATGGAGTTCAGGAACCTAACAGAGGAAGGCAAGAGACTTCATCCACAATGAATGATTTTTTGCCCTTATGGTTTTGGATGCACGCATGGGATCATTCTTTAGATTCATAGGGTGCTGAGAATCTAAGTCACAGCCAAACACATGGCCAAGAGGCTGATTCAGACACATCCATTCTCAAAGCAATGAAGCCAGAAGCCACAGGTGATGCCCATTCATTTGTATTTGAAAACTGTTTTCTTCAGGTTTCACAAAGGGGTGGCCTGAGGCAAAGACCTTCCTGACATTCAGTGCAACACAACAATTAGTAAGCAAATTGCCCAAAGCAGGGTTTCTGCACTGAGACTTTCCTGGTCACACTGATATCTGAGTTTTCTGAAATGCTCGCCATTCTCTTCAGCTATCCATTACATGGACATGTCACAGAGCTTGGAGGTGGTACATATTTTGGACACAAAACCATGAGCCTATTCTGGAGAGTGGCCAGAATTCAGGAAGAAAACAGCATCTTAGAAAGATAGTAGGTGTTGCACATCGATAAGACAAGCTGCAGTCCATTCATATATTGGGCAGGATGAATTATGGGAAGACTTATACTAGACAGGACACATCAATTAATGCATTCTCTTTTTAATGTCTAAAACAACGGACACATTGGAATACACCGAAACAGAAACACTCGCCTTGTCAAACAACTTACTAGAAACTGTCCACTACAAACCAAACAAACCGCCTTTCCTACCTATTCTCAGAACATGAGACAAAACAACAAACCCACACCCACTCCCACAAAGGCACCTCCTTACCCCAAGTAGGTCTGTGACTATCCGGAGTTTCCTCTGACTGCGGGCCATACTATGTTCCCCCGAAATGTCCTGTCTTCTCTCAGATCTTGTTTCCTTGTTCAACTCTGTGTAGTTGTCAGGAAAAAGTGGTTAGCCACTACCTGCTTTCTCAGGAAAGGTCCCTCTTTAGAGTTCTCCTGGCATTAGGCCATCCTCACATCAGTAGGTACCAAGAAAACTGACTCTGTCCTTGGTAAATCCAAACAAGTGAGCCCACTGGGACTGGGACTGGGACTGCCTCTGTGTGCCTGGCTTCTTGGATACAAATTTCAGAGAGTTCCATCACCAAGGAAATGAGGTATGTCACATTCTTTGGAACTGAATGAGGTCACTGCCTTGGCAACCACTTTGTCCTAACTGTTGCTTCCAAGGGTCCCATGAGATGGAGGCTTCCCCTACTTCCTGTGACACTTTCACAAGGTAGAATGGTATATCAACCATAGGCACCCAGGAACAGCTCTCCACACAGGCCTGGTTTGGTCCATCTTCTCTACAATAAAAAGAGAGAGGCTGATTCAGACACATCCCTTCATCCTGACCAGGTTATTTGCCATGGAAGATGACATTTGCTCACTCAGGTCCTTCATACCTGCCTACAACTTCTCCAGGTATCATTTCTGCATGGACCTTTGAGGTTCTCAGCAGGTGGAAGATCCCATAATTTCCTGTATTGTAAGAACCACTCTGTCCCTGCTTTTCTGTAAAATGAGATTGAGGGAACAGTGTGCGCTTAGGGTTAATAACAGGTTTGATTTGGGTTATGAATCATTCTGTGTGATGAATAATGGTATTGGGAACCTGTGATATTTACAAGAATATAGATGTGAAATAAAAGTATGAAAACAAAAATCTAGGTATGATTTGAAGCCCAGAAGTGTTTTCCCCTTGATTGGGATACTTAGCTTTGAATTATGTTCTGCAAAGATGTCTCAGATAATTCGATATACAAGGGAGTAGGACCTTGTACCTATGATGATTGAATTTAGAAGAGAACATCCAGGCAAAAAGTGATAATCGTTAGGATTAGGAAGATAGTCGATAGCTTTAGGAAGAAGAGTGAGTATAGGATTTGGACCAAATGTTCTTTACCAGTAGGGTTTCGGTTATGGAGTGAATGTAGATGTCAGTACATATGAAGAGTCAGTCACTATGGTGAACTGGGGAAAATATGTAGAAAAGCAGATATCAATAGAATCATTACAAAATCAGGCAAAGTATAAAGTGAGTGATAGAATTAGTCATTTTCAGCAGGGTTGAGTTTGAATATATAAATTAGATGGAAACAAATATGTAGTCACCAACAGGATTGACAATTGATAGCATTAGGCAACCTGGACATGGATGTTTTTAGTAATCTATGTTCACTTTCCATTTAGGCTTTGGTACAATCATAAGAGTGACCTTTCCATTTTTTTGTCCAGAATATTACTGTGATAATGAGGTGACATGAGTATTTCTTTCACCATTTCTGGGAGCAATATATTGAATATTTAAAATTAGAATTGGTGGTACAAAGAGGTGTACCCTGTGTCTATGAACATAGAGATAAAGCATGAATAGAACATACTGTGACTAAATAATACAACTTTTTTGAACTTTAAATAATGAATTGAATTGATATCTGAAAAATTAAAGGAAATCATATATTGATACACAATCATTCATTCCAACCAGTTATATATCTCATGGAAATATTAGTGTTTTGGTTTATCATGAAGAGTGTGTGAGTTTTGCTTCAAAAGTGATTATGGAAATCTAAAATAATGTGTTTGGAAAGAAGTCTCATGAAAAGACCTGTCAAGAAACCCTGACAATACTTGTGTTCTGAAGCAAGAAGTGATTAAAGTTGAAACAAATGCCTATAAATTTGTGAACTTGTGGATGAAGTGTATAACTTAAAATGTGCAAAAACTGAAGAAATAATAATGTACCATTGTTGAATACATATGAACGTCAAATTACATATCATGTCCCATAGGAGTCTACTTGCATTGATGTTAGACTGGGTCAGTTTCTGTAGAATAATGAGGATTTGTATGCCCCATTCACTGAAGTTAGTTTTCAGTACTAGGAAACAATTATGTATTTCAGGTGGATGAATATTTCTGATTATAATCTTGTGAAAAGTTGATTATAAATCCACATACATGAACATGAATGAATTTAGAGGGTTTACATTAGACACATATATTTTATATTTTGAAACATCTGCAGAGTGTACAGATATATTATACACACACACAAAAAAAAAACACTCACATACATTTAATAGTAGCAATATATATGCAAATCAAAATTCATCAGTAAATATATATCATCCACAGATGCAAAAATATTTATTTTACTGAACATGAATTTATGCATAATGTTCTTCTACTAGGAAGCTCCCCTATAGGTTGAATTTTCACTTCCAACAGCGTTTAGGAGGAGTGAACTCTTCTCACAGTTTGTATATGCCAAGTCAGCCACCTCAAAAATGTACGTGTGATACCTGGTAGGATTCTATATGTGCATATAAATATACAAGTGTGAATAGGCTAAAGAGAAAGGGAAACAAGAATTCTCGTATTTTTTAAGTTTAAAAACTCAGGGAGAACTTCTTCGATTAAAAATTGACTAGATTTATAACTTTTACCTTATATAATGCAAAACGCAAGTCCAACTATACAACATGCCTCCAATGAACTGCTTGTATTTCTATAGGTTTGGCTTATTTTTCTCTATCATATTAGGATGAGTTGTCTGAGTCTAGTAGGTATGGGTTAGTGTCAGGGATTCAATATTTCAAAATGAAAATTGGAAAATGAATCCAATTTGTATGCATATATATGCTGCACAAATATCCTCCCACTCTCATCCAGAACAATGCCTTGACATTACCTTCACCCCAAGTAAGACAAAATTAGAGGAGAAGAGTTAGAAAATCAGTGAACACATATCTGGAATGGAAAATGCTCAGGAGTTCACAACCTTGGAGGTTGTAGAGGAGTTTCCAAAAGCAAGGGATAGGGTAAACACTCCACAAACATGGAGCTCTGCTGGCCTAAAAGCTTTTTGATAAACTGCCTCTGAGATAGGGCACTTGAAATATATGTTGTTTTCAGGAGATTTGGCTTTCTTTGTAGTGAGACCATCAAAGCTGGGTCTGCATCTATGAGACCTGGAAGACATTGTTTCTGATATTTCAATGAACATGAGGCAGCAGTGCTGATATTTTTCTTTTTAAGTAAACTGTGGCCTCTGGGGTCTAAGTGTCTCCCCGTTGAACTGTGAAGCCATTTGGCCCTCCTACACTTTTTGTGGGGTTTTTGCTGCTGCACTGGTAGTTTGGTATTTGCTTCATAAAATAGAAGGAGTTCAACTGGGACACAGTGCAGGAGGGACTTCTATCACGTGTGGTGGGTCAGGGACAGCATAAAAATGCACCAACCAATCTTCTATCCCTCAAAGCTTGCCCCATTGCATCCTTGTCCATAGCAACCTGATTCTGAACATTGCCCTGAATCCTCTCCATATAACAAGATGCCTTTACTTATAAGGGTCTGCTGGCTGCACCATGTAAGCCACAAGCCATTTGTAAGCCAATGGAAGATCCAAATTGCTCCAACACAGAAGTTTGATCACACTCCTGCCCACCACAACTCTAGGCCCACTTCTCAGGAGGCTGCAACTTACTGGGACCTCTGTTCTACACCATTTTCATAAAACCCAGTCAAGCAAGGCACTGTCAGGTACATCCATGATCAGCAGCAGGACATCCAAAGGTTTTCTAGTGCAACCTAGTCGTGGGAATTTCAAAAAATTCACGGTATTTATCTAGAAATTTTTCAAGGATGAAGTTGGAGGCACTGTGGGTTTCAATTTATTCAGAAACCATTAAATGGAGAGAAAGATTATTTCAATGAAAGCTCTGGAGAACCCTCACAGGCAAGGCTTCTCAAAGAGTGGACAAAAGGTCACATTTAGCCAGGCCCATTGAGGTCTACAATGTGAGGTCCATGTGTGTTTTGACTCTCAAATATGGCTGCCAAGTCTTTCGAATGAAATCATGTGATACCTTGGCTGAGATTCCCAGTTCTCTGTGCAAAGCCACTCTGGCGCTAGTTCTCAGTTTCCAAGGGTGACTCTCATACATGGCCTCTTTAATCCCAACACAATACATGGCAATACTTTTCTGAGGTCAGATTCTGAACTCAGTCTCTAAGGGGAATCACACCAAAGTTCAAGCCCAGGTAGACCCAGTTATGTCTTCCAACTGCCACACAAATATCCACAATTAAATCCAAAACACTCCCACATGTCACTCATCTTTTCTAAATACACACTCATCATAACCTCTGGCTGGAGGTTTCCATGAGGGGTGCGGCCCAAGACAGTGTCCAAAATAACCACCCTTGCCCCTCATTTGCCTAAAATCAGGATGGCCTGGACATCCTTCCAGTGAACCAGGAGTGATCAAATTGGCTGGCCATTAAGATGGCACTGCTTCTCCAATTTGAAGCCTACTGACTGTGGGGCTTAGAGTCTTTATGTGATTTGGAGTCATGAGAAAAATCAAGCACTTATGGGCTATCCTCTGCAGGGTTTTGAGGAACACATTTGAACCAAATGGTCACTATTCTCACTTGATGAAGGTCAGGAACCTTACAGAGGAATGTGAGAGACTTCATCCAAAATGAATGCTCTTTTGTCCATTTTGGTTTTGGATGCACACATGGGATCTTTCTTTAGATCCATCAGGTGCTAAAAATCTAAGCCGCAGCCTCACACAGGGCCAAAAAGCTGATTCAGACACATCCCTTTCCAAAGCAATTAAGCAAAGAGCCAGAGGTGATGCCCTTTCATTTCTGTTTGAAAACTATTTCTTTTGGCTCTACAAAGGTGTGGCCTGAGGCAAAGATGTTCCGGACATTCATGGCAACAGAACAATTGGTAAGCAAAAGGCCCAAAGCAGGGTTTCTCCATTAGAATTTTCTGGTCACACTCATATCTGAGTTTTCTGAGATGCTCCCATTCCCTTCAGCTATCCAGTACATGGCCAAGTCTCAGAGCTTGGAGGTGGTACATATTTTGGACACAAAAAAATGAGCCTATTCTGGAAATTGGCCAGGATTCAGGAAGAAAACAGGAACTTAGCAAGATTGTAGGAGTTGCCCACGCATAAGTCAAGCCACAGTCCATTCATAAATTGGGCAAGATGAATCTTGGGAAGCTTTCTACTAGTCAGAACACATACAATGATTCATTCTCTTTTCTAATGTCTAAAACCCCGGACACAGTGGGATACACAGACATAGAGACACTGGCCTTGTCAAACGACTTACCAGAAACAGTTCACTCCAAAACAAATAAACTGCCTTTCCTACCTATTCTCAGAACATGAGACAAAACCTCAAACCTACACCCACACACACAAAGGCAGCTCCTTCCCCCAAGTAGGTCTGTGACTATCAGGAGTGTCCTCTGACTGGTGGGCCATACTATGTTCTGATGAAATCGCCTGTCCTGTGTCAGATATGGTCTCATTGGCCCAATCTGTGAAGTTGTCACTAGCCAGCTGTGAGCCACTACCTGCTTTCTCAGGAAAGGCCTCTCTTCAGAGCTTTCCTGACATTTGTCCATCCTCACATCAGTAGGTACTCAGAAAGACTGACTCTGTCCTTGTTAAATCCAAACAAGTGAGACCACTGGGACTGGGAATGGGACTGGCTCTGCGTGCCTGGCTTCCCGGATCCCAAGTTCAGAGAGTTTCATCACCAAGGAAGTGAGGTGAGATTAATCTCTTCAGGAATTTAATGAGGTCACTGCCTTGGCAACCACTTTGTCCTAACAGTTGCTTCCAATAGTACTATGAGATGGAGGCAGCCCTTACTTCCTGTGACACTTTCAAAAGTTAGAATGGTATATCAACCATAGGCACCCAGGAACAGCTCTCCACACATGCCTGGTATGGTCCATCTTCTCTACATTAAGAAGAGAGAGGCTTATTCAGACAAAACCCTTCATCTTGGAAAGGTTGTTTGAGATGGAAGATAACTTTTTCTCTCTCAGGTCCTTCATAGCTGCCTAATCTTCTCCAGGGATCAAACCTGCATGGACCTTTGAGGTTCTCAGCAGGAGGCAGATCCCCTACATTCCTGTATTGTAAGACGAACTCTGTCCCTGCTCTTCTGTAAAGTTAGGTTGAGGGAAGAGTGTATGGTTAGGGTTATTAACATGTTTGATTTGGATTACGAATCCTTCTGCAGGATGATTAATAGTATTGGGAACCTGTGATATTTATAAGATTATAGAGGTGAAATATAAGTATGAAAACAGAAATGTTGGTAAGATTTGAAGCCCAGAAGGGCATTAGGCCCTTGATTGGGATACTTAGCTTTTAATTACGTTCTACACAGATGTCTCAGATAAATTGATAATCAATGGCATAGGACCTTATACCTTGGATGTTTGATTTTAGAAGAGAACATCCACTCAAATTGAGATAGTCGGTGGGATTAGGAAGATAGTCGGTAGGTTTATAAAAAAAGAGTGAGTATAAAAATTGGACAAAAAGTTCTGTAGCATTAGGGTTTCGGTTATAGAGTGAATATAAATGTCAGCACATGTGAAGAGTCAGTCACAATGATTAACTGGGGAAAATATGTAGGAAGGAAAATATCAATAGAGACATTACGAAATGAGGCAATTATATAGTGAGTGATAGGATTAGACATTTTCAACAGGGTTGAGATTGAATACATAATCTTAGGAAGAAACAAATATGTAGTCACCAATAGGAATGACATTTGAAAGCATTAGGCAACCTGGACATGGATGTTTTTAGTAAGCCATGTTCACTTTCAATTTAGGATTTGGTACAATCATAAGTGTGACCTTTGCATTTTGTGCCCAGAAAATTATTGTGATCAAATATATATGTAGATCATATGATGTGTGTATTTCTTCCACCATTTCTGGGAGCAATATTTGAGGACACATAAATTAGTATTGTGGGTACCAAGTGGTGTACCCTGTGTCAATGAATATAGAGATAATGCATGAATAGACCATAGTGTGAATAAATAATATAACTTTTTTCTCTTTAAATAATGGATTGAATTGATATCTTAAAATATATAGGAAATCATATATTGACATACAATCATTCACTCCAACCAGTTACATATATAATGGTAATCTTAGGGTTATTGTTTATCATGAAGTGTGTGTGAGTTTTGTTTCAAAAGTGTTTATGGAAATCGAAAATAATGTGTTTGGAAAGAAGTCTCATGAAAAGACCAGTCAAGAAATATGGAGGAATCCATGTGTTCTGAAGCTGGAATTGATTGAAAGTGAAACAAATGCCTATAACTTTCCTAAATTGTGGATGAAATATATATCCTGTGATGTGCATAAACTGATGAAATAGTAATGTACCAGTGTTGAATAAAAATGAAGGTCAAAGTACACATCATGTCCCATAGGAATCTACTTGCATTGAAGTTAAACTGGGTCAGTTACTGTAGAAATATTAGGATTGCATGCATTATTCACCATAGTTAGTTATATTTCATTTTTATTTATGGTTGTTCAAAACATTACATAGTTGTTGTTATAACATATTTCACACTTTGATTCAAGTGCGTTATAAACTCCCATTTTTACCCCGTGTACAGATTACAGAATCACATCAGTTACACATCTATTGATTCACATATTGCCATACTAGTGTCTATTGAATTCTGCTGCCTTTCCTATCCTCTACTATCCCCCCTCCCCTCCCCACCCCTCCCCTCTTCTCTCTCTACCCCCTCTACTGTAATAAATTTGTCCCCATTGTATTATTTTTCTCTTTCCCCTCACTTTCTCTTGTATGTAATTTTGTATAACCCTGAGGGTCTCCTTCCAATTCCATGCAATTTTCCTTCTCTCTCCCTTTCCTTTCCACCTCTCATCCCGCTTTAATGTTAATCATCTTGTCATGCTCTTCGTCTCTCCTCTGTTCTTAGTTACTCTCCTTATATCAAAGATGACATTTGGCATTTGTTTTTTAAGGATTGGTTAGCTTCACTTAGCATAATCTGCTCTAATGCCATCCATTTCCCTCCAAATTCTATGATTTTTTTTTTATTTTTCAATGCAGAGTAATACTCCATTGTGTATAAATGCCACAGTATTTTATCCATTCTTTCATTGAAGGTTATCTAAGTTGGTTTCACAGTCTTGCTGTTGTGAATTGTTCTGCTATGAACATCGATGTAGCAGTGTCCCTGTAGCATGCTGTTTTTAGGTCTTTAGTGAATAGACTGAGTAGGGGAATAGCTGGGTCAAATGGTGGTTCCATTCCCAGCTTTCCAAGAAATTTTCATACTGCTTTCCAAATTGGCTGCACCAATTTGCAGTCCCACCAGCAATGTAGAAGTGTACCTGTTTCCCCACATCATTGCCAGAACTTGTTGTTTGACTTCATAATGGCTGCCAATCTTACTGGAGTGAGATGGTATCTTAGGGTGGTTTCGATTTGCATTTCTCTGACTGCTGGAGATGGTGAGCATTTTTTCATGTACTTGTTGATTGATTGTAAGTCCTCATCTGATAAGTGTCTGTTGAGGTCCTCAGCCCATTTGTTGATTGGGTTATTTGTTATCTTATTGTCTAATTTTTTGAGTTTTTTGTATACTCTGGATATTAGGGCTCTATCTGAAGTGTGAGGAGTAAAGATTTCTTCCCAGGATGTAGGCTCCCTATTTACCTCTCTTATTGTTTCTTTTGCTGAGAAAAAACTTTTTAGTTTGAGTAAGTCCCATTTGTTGATTCTAGTTATTAACTCTTGTGCTATGGGTGTCCTATTGTGGAATTTGGAGCCCGACCCCACAGTATGTACATCGTAAGCAAATTTTTCTTCTATCAGACACTGTGTCTCTGATTTGATATCAAGCTCCTTGATCCATTTTGAGTTAACTTTTGTGCATGGCAAGAGAAAGGGATTCAGTTTCAATTTGTTACATATGGATTTCCAGTTTTCCCAACACCATTTGTTGAAGATGCTATCCTTCCTCCATTGCATGCTTTTAGCCCCTTTATCAAATATAAGATAGTTGTAGTTTTGTGGATTGGTTTCTGTGTCCTCTATTCAGTACCATTGGTCCACAAGCCTGTTTTGGTACCAGTACCATGCTATTGTTGTTACTATTGCTGTGTAGTATAGTTTGAAGTCTGGTATCGCTCTACCGCCTGATTCACACTTCCTGCCTAGCATTGTTTTTGCTATTCTGGAACTTTTATTTTTCCATATGTATTTCATGATTGCTTTCTTTATTTCTACAAGAAATGCCTTTGGGATTTGATTGGCATTGCATTAAACCTATAGAGAAATTTTGGTAATATCACCATTTTGATGATGTTAGTTCTGCCTTTCCATGAACAGGGTATATTTTTACATCTTCTAAGATCTTCTTATATTTCTCTCTTTAGGGTTGTGTAGTTTTCATTGTATGAGACTTTCCCCTCTTTTGTTAGGTTGATTCCCATCTTTTTTTTTTTTAGGATATTGTGAATGGAGTGGTTGTTCTCATTTCCATTTCAGAGGATTTGTCCCTGATATAGAGGAATGCCTTTGATTTATGCGTGTTGATTTTATATCCTGCCACTTTGCTGCATTCATTTATTAGCTCTATTAGTTTCTTTGTAGACCCTTTTGGGTCTGCTAGGTATAGAATCATGTCATCTGCAATAGTAATAATTTAAGTTGTTCTTTTCCTATTTTTATGCCTTTAATTTCTTCCGTCTGTCTAATTGCTCTGGCCAGTGTTTCGAGAACTGTATTGAACAGAAGTAGTGAGAGAGGGCATCCCATTCTTGTTCCAGATTTTAGAGGGAATGCCTTCAATTTTTCTAGATTCAGAATGATGCTAGCTTGAGGATTAGCATAGATTGCTTTTACAATATTGAGGTATGATCCTGTAATTCCTAGTTTTTCTAGAGTTTTGAAGATAAAGGGATGCTGTACTTTGTCGAATGCTTTTTGTGCATCTATCGAGATGATCATATGGTTCTTATTTTTAAGTCTATTGATGTGGTGAATAACATTTATTGATTTTCGTATATTGAACAAGCCTTGTATTCCATGGATGAATCCTACTTGATCATGGTGCACAATTTTTTTAATATGTTTTTGTATCTGATTCACCAGAATTTAATTAGGGATTATTGCATTTAGATTCCTTAGGGATATTGGTCTGTAGTTTTCTTTGTTTGAAGTGTTTATGTCTGGTGTAGAAATCAGGGTGATATTGGCCTGGTAGAATGAATTTGGAAGATCTCCCTCTTTTTCAATTTCCTGAAATAGCTTGAAAAGTATTGGTATTAGTTCATATTTAAAGGGTTTGTAAAACTCTGCTGTATACCCATACTGTCCTGGTCTTTTCTTAGTTGGTAATCTTTGGATGGTTTCTTCTATTTCCTCAATTGATACTGGTCTGTTTAGGTTGTCTATATCCTCCTGACTCAATCTGGACAGATCATATGACTTAAGAAATTTTTCGATGCTTTCACTATCTTCTATTATATTGGAGTATAACGAATCAAATTAATTTCTGATTATCTTCTGTATTTCAGAAATATCTGCTGTGATTGCCAGGGGGTGACAAATAACTTGTGTAGATTGATACAGCAGGAATGGAAGCCGTTTATTGTAGCATCTGAGCGATATTTATACATTTTATATAGCTTATCTAATTAGCATAAAATAGATCCAGCAGTGAACCAATAAGGAATCTCCACACTTAATGGCTTGCTTTTGTTACTTCACAAACCACTCTCTATGGCATTTTTCCAGGCGCCATCCAGACTTGTTTACAGACCCTAACATTTCTCTGGCAAAATACCAGGTGCCATCCTGACTTGTTTATATACCTTAACATGTGATGTTGCCCTTTTCATCCCGTATGCTAGTAATTTGAGTTTTCTCTCTTCTTCTCTTCATTAGCATGGCTAAGGGTCTGTCGATTTTATTTATTTTTTCAAAGAACCAACTTTTAGTTTTCTCAATTTTTTCAATTGTTTCTTTTGTTTCGATTTCATTAATTTCAGCTTTGATTTTAATTAAATCTTACCTTCTCCTTATTTTGCTGTTGTTTTCCTCTTCTTTTTCTAGGATTCTGAGATGAAGTATGACATCATTTATTTGTTTTGTTTTTTTTTTCTTTTTTTAAGGAATGAAATCCAAGCAATGAATTTTCCTCTTAGAACGGATTTCAGTGTGTCCCATAGATTCTGATATGTTGTGCCTGTGTTTTCATTTATCTCTAAGAATTTTTTAATTTCCTCCTTGATGTCTTCTATAACCCATTGATCATTCAGTAACCTATTGTTCATTCTCCAAGTGATGTATGATTTTTCCTTCCTTCGTTTATCATTGATTTTTAGTTTATATTAGATTATGATCAGATAAGATGCATGGTATTATCTCTACTTCTTTATATTGTCTAAGAATTGCCCTGTGACATAATATATGATCTATTTTTGAGAAGGATCCATGTGCTGCTGAGGAAAAATGTAACTGCTTGATGTTGAGGAGTATATTCGATATATGTCAATTAAGTCTAGGTTATTAATTGTGTTATTGAGTTCTATAGTTTTCTATTTCAACTTTTGTTTGGAAGACCTGTCCAGTGGTGAGAGAGGTGTGTTGAAGTCTCCCATGATTATTGTATGGTGGTCTATTAGACTCTTGATCTTGAAAAAAGTTTGTTTGATGGACATAGCTGCACCATTGTTTGGGGCATATATATATTTATAATGGTTATGTCTTGTTGGTGTATGGTTCTCTTGAGCAGTATGTAGTGTCCCTCTTTATCCCTTTTGATTAACTTTGGCTTGAAATCTATTTTATTTGATATGAGTATGGACACTCCTGCTTGTTTCCGAAGTCCATATAAGTGATATGATTTTTCCCAACCTTTCACCTTCAGTCTATGTATGTCTTTTCCTATCAAATGCGTCTCCTGTAGGCAGCATATTATTGGGTCTTGTGTTGTGATCCATTCTACTAGCCTGTGTCTCTTAATTGGTGAGTTTAAGCCATTAACATTTACGGTTATTATTGAGATAATGGTTGTTCTTCCAGCCCTATTTGTTTATTTATGTTATTAAACATGGATTGTTTTCTACATTGATTATTTCCCCCTTTTACTGTACTACCTCCCACTGTTGGTTTTTATTGTTATTTTCCATTTCCTCTTCCTGTAATATTTTGCCGATGATGTTTTGAAGAGATGGTTTTCTAGCTACAATTTATTTTAACTTTTTTTTTAACATAGAAGGTTATGATTTTATCTTCCATCCTGATGCTTAATTTCACTGGATACACAATTCTTGGTTGGAATCCATTTTCTTTCAGTGTTTGAAAAATGTTAATCCAGGATCTTCTAGCTTTCAGAGTCTGTGTTGAAAGATCAGCTGTTATCCTGATTGGTTTACCCCTAAATGTAATCTGCTTTTTTTTTCTCTTGTAGCATTTAAATTTCTCTCCTTATTGTGTACGTTGGGCATCTTCATTATAATGTGTCTAGGTGTGGATCTCTTATGATTTTGCACATTCGGCGTCCTGTAGGCTTCTAGGACTTGGGAGTCAGTCTGATTCTTCAAGTCTGGGAAGTTTTCTCGTATTATTTCATTGAATACATTGCTCATTGCTTTGGTTTGGACCTCTATACCTTCCTGTATTCCAATGACTCTTAAGTTTGGTCTCTTTATGTTATCCCGTATTTCTTGGATATTCTGTTGATGGTTTCTTAACAGTCTTGCTGAGCTGTCTATGTTCTTTTCAAGTTGGAATACTTTGTCTTCATTGTCTGATGTTCTATCTTCTAAGTGTTCTACTCTGCTGGTAGTATTCTCAATTGAGTTTTTAAGTTGGTTTATTGCTTTCTGCATTTCTAGGATTTCTGTTTGTTATTTTTTACAACCTCTATCTCCCTGTATAGCTGATCTTTTGCTTCTTGGATTTGTTTATGTAATTCATTGTCGAAGTGATTTTTCATTGTCTGATTTTGCTGTCTAATGTCTTCCTTGAGACTCCAGATCATCTGAAGCATGTATATCCTGAGTTCTTTATCTGACATTCCATTTACTGCAGCTATTACCTCTTCTAAAGTTGTGCTGACCTGCATTGCTTGTGGTCCTTTTTTCCTTGTCTTATCATACTGCTCGCTTTTCTTTCTGCTTGGTGAAACTGTTGTAATTTTGAAAATTTCCTCCTATATATTTATATTGCTCTTGTATAGTTGCAAAGTCTCCCTTGCATGGGCGCAGGGGGGCTGTGCTGCTCCTCCAATTAGGGTGATCTAACTACCTTGCTGACGGGCCGCTGGGCTTGTTTTCCTGATCGGTTGCAGGTCTGCCTACCATGCAGGCGCGGGAGGCGGCTCTGCTCTGCCCCTCCTCCAATTGGTGTCACGTGTCTACCAGGCCCGTGGACCCCTGGGGTGTTCTGCCAATCAGTCGCAGGTCTGCCTACCTTGTAGGTGCTGGCGGCGGCTCTGCTCTGCCCCTACTCCAATTGGGGTGACCTGACTACCATGCAGGTGTGTTGCTGGGCCTGTTCCGCCAGTTTGTCGCAGGTCTGCCTACCTTGCGGGCATGGGCAACGGATCTGCTCTGCTCCTATTCCAAATGGGGTGAAGTGTTTGCCGCTCTGGCAGGGCGATGGGCCTCTTCTGCCAGTCAGGTGCAGGTGTGCCTACCTTGCGGGTGCGGGTGATGGCTCTGCTCTGCCACTACTCCATTTGGGGGGTCGTGACTACCATGCCCGCAGGTTGTTGGGCCTGTTCTGGGTGCGGGCGAAGGCTCTGCTCTGCCCCTACTAATATTGGGGTGACCTGACTACCATGCCGGTGGGCCACTGGGATTGTACTAGGTGAGGGAGAAGGCTCTGCTCTGCAACTATTCCAATTCGGGTGATTTGACTACCACGCCTGCGGGTCACTGGGCCTGTTCTGGGCAAGGGCGGCGGCTCTGCTCTGCCTCTATTCCAATTGGGGTGACGTGACTACCATGCAGGTGTGTCGCTGGGCCTGTTCCGGGCGTGGGCGGCGGCTCTGCTCTGCCCCTCTGGCTTGATGACAAAGTGAGAGAGACCCGGGTGTTTGTGACTCACTTTCTTTACCAGGAGACCAACTGTTTCTGTCACCGATGGTATCAATGAAGTTATCTCCTCTGCTGCTTTCTGATGACATCAGATCTCTGCCATGTTGGTATCCCATGCAAAAGGCAGCATTTTGTTCCCTTTGCTGGGTGACTAAAGCAATGGGTGAGTTCTGACCGGCACTCACAAGCCCCGTCTCAATCCTGTTGCACTCCCTATGAAGGCTCGGTTGATATTTACCTCCACAGTATTCAGCAAGACCCGGACCGAGAAGCAGTTTCCGCAGGTTCTTTAGCCCAGGGCCAGATCAGTTCCGGGAGGCGGAATTCGGCCGCTCTGGGCTCGGTGTATGTTCTAATAGAAGCAGGCTCCAAGACGCAGTTTCTGCGGGTTCTCTAGCACTGAGCCTGAGTAATTTGTCTGCAAGACAAAGGTGAATGGCATCCTGAAATTACCGGTTCTATAGCTGAATAAGCTGCGATCAGTCGAAAACAGGGATGGTGACGTCACCTCTCCAAGATGGTGGCCGCTGGGTTCCTCTGTGGTCTGACTGGTGCAGAGAAACGAGTTGGACTGCATGCTTCCCCGTCTCAAACCCAGAATTCAGCACTGAGCACAGTGATTGCATACCTGGCAGGAGCCCACAGTATCTGCACCACTGTATATTTGCGTTGCTATCTCGTCGTTTCCCAGCACGCACCACAGACTCTAGCCACGGAGCGATTTCCTGAATAAGCCACATGACCTTCTGTGAGGACAAATCACTCGCGTTTGAGTTCCCGTAGCTGATCCTCGTGAGATGGAAATTAGTACACTAGGTTTTGGAGAACCACAATTTTGCTGGAAATTCCTAACAAGATAGGTTTTAGCCATTCTAACTCGTCATTCTCCCGCACAGTGATGCGGTATATGGGGGTGATGCACTCCCTTCGCAGCCATCATATGATCCCCTGAAGTTAGTTTTCAGTACTAGGAAACAAATAAGTATTTCAGGTGGATGAATATTTCTGAGAAAAATCGTTTGAAAAGTTGATTATAAATCCACATACATGAATATGAATGAATTTAGGGAGTGTATAATAAGAAAAATATACTTCATATTTTGAAAAATCTGCAGAGTGAAAAAAAAATATATATATGTATATATATACATACACACAGAGACATTAAAAAAGTAGCATTATGTATGCCAATCGAAATTCACCATGAAATATATATCATCCACAGATCCAAAAATATTCATTTTAATGAACATGGATTTATGTCGTTCAACTAAGAAGCTCACCCGTATCTTGAATTTTCGGTTCCAACAGCATTTAGTAGGAGTGATCTCTTCTCACAATTTGTATCTGCCAAGCCAGCCACCTCACAAAATGTACGAGTTATACCAGGTAGAATTCGATATGTGCATATAAAAATACATGTGATGAATAGGCTACAGAGAAAGGGAGACAGTTATTCACATATTTGTTAACTTTTAAAACACATGGAGGACTATTTCAATTAAAATTCGCTAGATTTATAACACCTACCATTTATCATACGAAAGGCAAGTCCAACTATACACCATGCCTCCTGTGAACCTCTTGTATTTCTATTCTGTTTGGGTTATTTTTCTCCATAATATTAGGATTAGAAGTCAAAGTCTATTAGGGTATGTGTTAGTGTCAGGGATTCAGTATTTCGATAGGAAAACTTGAAAATGTATCCAATGTATATGCAAATATGTGCTACACAAAAAACTTCCCACTCTCATTCATAACAATGCCTTGACATTACCTTCGCCCCACATAAGACACAATTAGAGGAGAGGAGTTAGAAAATCTGTGAATACATATGTGGAATGGAAAATGCTCAGGAGTTCACAAATTTGGAGGTGGTAGAGGAGTTTCCAAAAGTAAGGGACAGGGTAAACACTCCACAAACATGAAGTTCTGCCAGCCTGACATCTGGAGAAACTGCCTCTAAGGTTGGGCAATGAAATATATGCTGTTGTCAGGAGCATTAGCTTCATTTGGAGTGAGACCATCAAAGCTGGGTCTTCATCTATGTGACATGAATGACATTGTTTCTTATTTTCCAATGAACATGAGGCATCAGTGCTGAATTTTCTATTTGTATGTAACTTGTGGCCACTGGGGTCTAAGTGTCTCCCCGTGTGGACTGTAAATCCATTTGGTCATCCTCCACTATTCGTGGTGTTTCTTGCTGCTGCACTGGGAGTTTGGAATTTGCTTCATGAAATACAAGGAGTTCAACAGGGACACAGTGCTGAAGTGAGTTCTGTCAATTGTGGTGGGTCGGGTTCTGCAGGAGAATGCACCAACCAGGCTTCTATCCCACATTGCTTGCCCCATTGACCATAGCAACCTGATTCTGAACATTGCCCTGAAACCTCTCCATATAACAATATGCTTTTACATATAAGAGTCTACTGGCTTCAAAATGTCAGTCACAATCCATTTGCAAGACAATGGCAGATCCACATGGCCCAACACAGATGTTTTATCACACACCTGCCAACCACTGCTCTAGGACAACTACTCAACAGGATCCAACTTCCTGGCATCTCTGTTCTACACCATTTTCATAAAACCAAGTCAATCAAGGCACTGTCTTACATACTCATGATCAGCAACAGGACATCCAAATGTTCTCCAGTGCCACCCAGTCATGGGAATTTCAAAAATTTTTATGGTATTTATCTAGCCAATTTTCAAGGAAGAAGTTGGAGGCACTGTGGGTTTCAATTTATTCAGGAACCATTAAATGGTGAGTAAGTTCATTTCAATGAAAACTCTGGAGAATTCTCACAGGCAAGGCTTCCCAAAGAGTGGCCAAAATGTCAGATTAAGCCAGGCCCATTGAGGTCTACAATGTGAGGTCCATGTGTGTTTTGACTCTCAAAAATGGCTGCCAAGTCTTTAAGAATAAAATCATGTGATATCATGGCTGAGATTCCCTGTGATCTGTGGAAAGTCAACTTGGGCCTAGATGTCTTTCCAAGGGCAACTCTCATGCATGGCCATCTAAAATCCCAACACAATTCATGGCAATACTTCTCTGAGATCAGTACCACAACTCAGTCTCTAAGGGGAATCACACCAGGGTGCAAGCCCACGTGGACCCAGACATCTCTTCAAACCACCATTCAAATGTCCACAATTAAATCCCAAAGACTCCCACATGGCCCAAATCTTCTTCCATATATACACTCATCATAACCTGTGGCTGGAGGTTTCCATGAGGGGAGCAGCCCACGTCAGTGTCCAAAATAAGCTTCCTGCACCTCATTTGCCTAAAGTCAGGGTGGCATGGACACCCTTCCTGTAAACCAGGAGTGATCAAATAGGCCTTCCTTTAATACTGCTTAGCTTCTCCAACTTGAGGCCTACTGACTTTGAGGTTTAGATTCTTTAAGTGAATTGGAGTCATGAGAAAAACAAGCACCTATGGGCTAGCCTCTGCTGGGTTTTGAAGAACTCATTTGACCCAAAGGATCCCTGTTCTCACTTGATGGATGTCAGGAACCTACCAGAGGAAGGCAAGAGAGTTAATCAACAATATCTGATCTTTTTGCCATTTTGGTTTTCGATGCATGCATGGGATGTATCTTTAGATCCATCAGGTGCTGAGAATCTAAGCCTCAGCCTCACACAGGGCCAAGAGACTGATTCAGACATATCCCTTTTCAAAGCAATTAAGCATGGATCCACACGTGATGCCCATTCATTTGCATTTGAAAACTGTTTTCTTCAGGCTTCACAAAGTGGTGGCTTGAGGCAAAGTTCTTCCTGACATTCAGGGCAACAGAACAATAGGTAAGCAAAAGGACCAAAGCAGGGTTTCTCCACTGAGACTTTCCTCGTCAACTGATATCTGAGATTTCTGAGATGCTAGCCATTCCCTTCAACTATCTAGTACATGGCCATGTCACAGATATTGGAGGTGGTACATATCTTGGACACAAAACCATGATACTATTCTGGAGTGTTGCCAGAATTGAAGGAGAAAACAGGAAATTATGAAGCTAGTAGGTGTTGCCCATCCATAAGGCAAGCCTGATTCCACTCATATATTGGGCACAATGAATGCTGGCAAGCTTTCTAGTAGACAGGAAACATCCATTGATGCCTTCTCTCTTCTAATGTCTACAATCATGAACACAATGGGATACACAGACACTCGCCTTGTCAAAGGACTTACTAAAAGTAGTCCACTCCAAACCAAACAAACTGCCTTTCCCACCTATTCTGAGAACTTGAGACAAAACCACAAAATCACACCCACACCCACAAAGGCACCTCCTTCCCCCAAGTAGGTCTGTGACTCTCCGGAGTGTCCTCTGACTGGTGGGCCATACTATGTTTCCCCAAAATGACCTCTCCTGTCTCAGTTCTGGTCTGCTTGGCCAACTCTGTGAAGTTGTCAAGAGCCAGTGGTGAGACACTACCTGCTTTCTGAGGAAAAGCCCCTCTTCAAAGGTTTCCTGGCATTTGGCCATCCTCACATCTGTAGGTTCAAAGAAAGACTGACTCTGTCCTTGGTAAATCCAAACATATGAGACCACTGGGACTGGGACAGGGACTGTGTCTGGGTTCCTGGCTTCCTGGATCCCAAGTTCAGAGAGTTTCATCACCAAGGAAGTGAGGTGAGGTCACTTCCTTCAGGATCTGAATTACATCACTGCCTTGGCAACCACTTTGCCCTAACAGTTGCTTCCAAAAGTCCCTTTAGGTGGAGGCTGCCCCTGTTTTCCTGTAACACTTTCACAAGTTAGAATGTTATATCAATCATAAGCACCCCGGAACAGCTCTCCACACAGAACTGGTTTGGTCCATCTTGTATACATTAAGAAGAGAGAGTGATTCAGACACAACCCTTCAACCCGACCAGGATGACTGCCATGGAAGATGACTTTTGCTTTCTGAGGTATTTCATAGCTGCCTTCATCTTCACCAGGGATCATTTCTGCATGAACATTTGAGGTTCTCAGCAGGTGAAGATACCCTACATTCCTGTATTTTAAAACCAACTCTGTCCCTGCTCTTCGGTAAAGTTAGTGTATGGTTAGGGTTCATTATATGTTAGATTTGGGTTAGGAATCATTCTGCAGGATGAATAAAGGGATTGGGTACCTGCGATATTTATAAGAATATATAAGTGAAATATATGTATGAAAACGGAAATCTAAGAAAGATTTGAAGCCCAGAAGGGCATTGGGCCCTTGATTGGGATGCATAGTGTTGAATTACGTTCTGTACAATTGTCTCAGTTAAATCGATATACAATGGCATAGGACCTTGTACCTTGGATGATTGAATGTAGAAGAGAACATCCAGTTAAAAAGGGATAGTCGGTAGGATTAGAAAGATAGTCGGTAGGTTTAGGAAGAAGAGTGAGAATATGATTTGGAATAAAAAGCTTCTTTAGCAATAGGGTTTCGTTTAGAGAGTGAATGTAAATGTCAGTACATGTGAAGAGTCTTTCACAATGATGAACTGGGGAAATTATGTAGAAAAGCAGGTATCAATAGAGACATAACGAAATCAGGCAAAGTATAAATGAGTGATAGGATTAGACATTTTCAACAGGGTTGAGTTTGAATATATAATCATAGGAAAAAACAAATATGTTGTCACCAATGGGATTGACATTTGAGAGCATTAGGCAACCTGGACACGGATGTTATTACTTATCCATGTTCACTTTCCTTTTAGGCTTTGGTACAATCATAAGTGTGACCTTTACATTTTTTTTTGTTCAGAATATTTCGGTGGTAAAATGTATATGTAGATCAGGTAACATGAGTATTTCTTTCACCATGTCTGGGAGCAATATTTTGAAGACATATACATTAGTATTAGGGGTACAAAGAGGTGTACCCTGTGTCTATGAATATAGAGATAATGCATGAATAGACGATAATATGAATAAATAATGTATCTGGTTCCACTTTAAATAATGGATTGAATTGAAATCTGAAAATATATAAGAAATCTTATATTGATATATAATCATTCATTTCAACCAGTTATATATCTAATGGTAATATTAGGATTATGGTTTATCATGAAGGGTGTTTGAGTTTTGCTTTATAAGTGATGATGTTAAACGAAAATAATGTGTTTGGAAAGAAGTCTCATGAAAAGACCAGTCAAGAAACATAGAAGAATCATGTGTTCTGAATCAGAAAGTGATTGATCGTGAAACAAATGCCTATAAATTTTCTAACTTTTGAATGAAATATATATCCTATGATGTGCATAAACTGAAGACATCGTAACGTATAAGTGTTGAATAAAAATGAAAATCAAAATACACATCATGTCCCCTAAGAATATACTTGCATTGATGTTAAACTAGCTCAGTAACTGTAGAAATATTAGGTTTTGTTTGCACCTTTCACTGAATTTAGTTTTCAGTACTAGAAAACAAATATGTATTTCAGGTGGATGATTATTTCTGAGAATAATCTTGTGGAAAGTTGATTATAAATACACATATATGAATATGAATGAATTTAGGGAGTGTATAATAAGACACATATATTTCATATTTTAAAAAATCTGGAGAGTGTATATATATATATATATATATATACACTCTCATACATACACACTCACATGCACAGATATAAAAAAGTAGCAATACAGGAAATCCATCATGAAGGCAGGCATGGAAAAATCAAGTCTCTGACCTCTTCAGCTGCGCGGGCATCGGGAGTCGTAAACTGTCTAAATGCTGTTTGCTCAGAATCACTAGGCAATGTTGACCTAATGTGGATCTGGTGCGAACATTCTGGGCCCCTCAGAACACACACCGAGCCTGGATCGGCTGCATTCAACCTCCGGTTTGCCTGGTTCTCGTGACTCAGCACTAAGATCCCTCTGAAATAACTGTTCGGCCCTTCTGAACTTTCAGAGGTAAAAGCCAACCAAGCCTTCAAAGGCAGTGGCCATTGAAAACGGCGCTTGGGAGAGACAGTCAGGACCCACCCGTTGCGTTGGTTACCTTGCAAAGGGAACAAACGGTCACCATTTGCATGGGATACCACCATAGCATAGAAATGATGTCACGGGCAGAGGAGATAACTTCATTGAAACCAGCGTGACAGGTGTGTAATCCCCTAGCCATCTCTCTCAACACAGCGGGGAAACCTTAAGGGCCCCTCCCAGCTCTGCCGTAAGGGCCTCTCCCAGCTCTCCCGTGAGCGCGATAGCCAGACCTAGGGAATCAGGATTGGCTCGGGACTAGCGGCGTGGAATTCCGGGCTCCTGATCCCACAAGTGCTGACAATTGAGGTCTCTTACACCACGTACCGGTGGCGTGGCTCCCAGAGGGCAAGAAAATTCGCTGGGGGTCCTCAGCCCCAAGCTCTACAAACTTAGGGTCTGTGGGAGGCAAACAGGGAGAGTGTGCACAGGCGTTCATGAAAACAGGGCTGCCAGGAGTAGAGTTCTGGCTTGTAACCACTATTGTGGTGAGCATCACAGGTGATCAGGGCATGGCTTGAGGAAGCACAAGAGAAGGCCCTAGGCACTCAGGATTGGAGATCCGCCAAGTCTGGGAGGAAGAGCTGCTGCACAGTGATTGGTTCCCACTTATTCAGAGGAGGAGCTTGGCCCAGTGCACACAGCTCCACATACTGAAAGAGAAGTTAATTGAACTCTATGACTGCATGTATTATTATTATTTTTTTAATTTATATTTTTTTATATTTCTTTCATTTTCATTTTTGTTGTTGTTGTTCTTTAACTTTTTTAATGTTTTTATTTTTTTATTTTTTATTTTATCATTATTATTATTAATATTATTTTAAATTTTAATTTTCATTTTTTAATTATAATTATTATTTAAATTTTTTTTCTTTCTTTATTTTCTATTTTTTTTCTTTTGTCTTTTCATTTCTTTTCAATTTTCTTATTCTCCCTTCCTTGAATTCTACCTGTCTACTCTCATTCTCTTTAGTGACTTCTTCCCTTCCCTTCTAATATCTTTCCTCCCAAGCATCAAATAAATTTATAAGAGTAAGCAGTAACTCAGCAGTCAAACAAAACAAGAAGTAACATGAGCAGCATAAAAAAGCAAGGAAGAAAAGGAGTACAAACAATGATGGACAGCCTAAATATTCAGAAGGACCTAGAGTCATCAGAAAAATGGTCATATAAAGAACTCAAGAAATACCTTAGACAGATGGAATGGAACCTTAAAGAGGATACGAGACATCAAAACCAAACAGTGAAAGAACACATTGAAAATGAATTACATAAACAGATATAAAAAGAAATTAAGCATCTTAATTAGGAGATAGAGATTATAAAAAAAAATCAAACAATAATTCTAGAAATGAAGGAAATGATAAAACAAATTAAAAACTCAATTGAGAGTATCACTAACAGAGTGGAGCAAGTAGAAGACAGAATGTCAGATAATGAAGACAAAATATATCATCTTGAAAAAAGTCTAGCCAACAAAGAAATGCTGGTAAAAAGTCATGAGAAAAACATCCAAGAGATATGGGATAACATAAGAAAAAAAAAACTAATGAGTCATCTGGATAGAGGAAGGTACAGAGATTCAAACCAAGGGAATGAGTAACCTGCTGTATGAGATAATTACAGAAAACTTTCCAGAAATAAAAATGGAAACGGATAAAAAAAATTGTAGATGCTTACAGGACACCGAGCACACAAAATCACAGTAGACCAATGCCAAGACACATTGTTATGAAGATATCCAATATACAGAACAAAGAGAAAATATTAAAAGCTACAAGAGAAAGGAGGCAGATTACAATCAGGGGTAAACCAAAAATGTTAACAACAGATTTTTCATCACAGATGCTGAAAGTGAGAAGATCCTGGAACAACGTATTTAAAACACTTAAAAACAATGGATGCCAACCAAGAAATCTGTATTCAGCAAAATTAAGCTTCAGGTAAGACAACGAAATAAAAACATTTCGTGATAAACAAAAGCTAAAAGAACTTGCAGCCAGAAAACCAGCATTGCAAAGCATCTTAAGGAAAACACTACACGAGGAAAAAATGAATATCAACAAAGAAAACCATCAGTGGGAAGTGCCTCATTAATGACAGAGGGCGGGGGAAAAGTTAATCATGGATAAACAAACTAAATTAAAAAAAAAGATAAATAATCAAAGACGGGTGGCAATACAAACCATATATCAATACTAACTCTAAACATTAATGGCTTAAACTCTCCAATAAAGTGACATAGACTTGTAACGTGGATTAAAAAAAAAAAATCCAACAATATGTTGCTTCCAGGAGACACATCTGAATGGAAAAGACATACACAGGCTGAAGGTGAAAGGTTGGGAAAATTTATACCATGCACACGGTCCTTGTAAGCAAGCAGGGGTGGCCATCCTCATATGGAATAAAATCGACTTCAAGACTAATTTAATCAAAAGGGATAAGGAAGGACATTATATACTGTTGAAAGGAACCATTCACCAACAAGACATAACAATTATCAATATTTATGCAGCAAATAATGGTGCTGCAACATTTATAAAAAAAATTCTCCTCAAGTTCAAGAATCAAATAGACCACAACACAATAATTATGGGAGACTTCAACTCACCTCTCTCACCATTGGACAGATCCTCCAAACAAAAGTTGAATAAAGAAAATATAGAATTCAATATCACAATCAACACCCTAGACTTAACTGACATATATAGAATATATCAACCATCATCAAGTGGATATACTTTTTTCTCACCAGCACATGGATCCTTCTCAAAAATAGACCATATATTATGCCATAGGGCAACACTCAGTAAATATAAAGGGGTGGAGATAATACCATGAATTTTTTTCTGATCACAATGGAATGAAACTGGAAACCAACGGTAAAAGAAGGAAGGAAAAATCCTACATCACATGGAAAATGAACAATATGTTACTGAATGATCAATGGGTTACAGAAGACATAAAGGAGGAAATCAAAAAATTCTTAGAGATAAATGAAAATACAGACACAACATATCAGATTCAATGGGACACAATGAAACAAGATTCAAGAGGCAAATTCATCGCCTGGAGGACATTCCTCAAAAAAAGAAAAAAACAAAAACAGCAAATAAATGAGCTCTCACTTAATCTCAAAGCCCTAGAAAAGGAAGAGCAAAACAACAGCAAATGTAGCAGAAGGCAAGAAATTATTAAAATCAGAGAGTAAATCACGAAATTGAAACAAAAGAAACTATTAAAAAATTAACAAAACTAATAGTTGGTTCTTCGAAAAAATAAATAAGATTGACAGACCCTTAGCCATGCTAACGAGGAGAAGAAGAGAGAGAACTCAAATTACTAACATACGGGATGAAAAAGGCAATATCACAACAGATGCTACATAAATACAGAAGACAATTAGAAATTATTTCGAAAACCTATATTCCAATAAAATAGAAAATAGTGAAGACATTGATACATTTGTTAAGTCATATGATTTGCCTAGACTGAGTCAGGAGGATACACACAATTTGAACAGACCAATATCAATCGATGAAATAGAAGAGGCAATCAAACTACTACCAACCAAGAAAAGCCCAGGATCGGATGGGTATACAGCGGAGTTTTACAAAACCTTTAAAGAAGAATTAATACCAATACTTTTCAAGTTATTCAGAAAATAGAAAAACAGGGAGCTCTGCCAAATTCATTCTATGAGGCCAACATCACCCTGCTTCTGAAACCAGACTAAGACACCTCAATGAAAGAAAACAACAGACCAATATCTCTGATGAACCTAGATGCAAAAATTTTCATTAAAATTCTGGTGATTTGGATACAAAGGCACATCAAAAAAATTGTGCACCATGATCAACTAGGATTCATCCCTGGGATGCAAGGAGGGTTCAATATATGGAAATCAATAAATGTTATTCACAACATCAATAGACTTAAAAATAAGAACCATAAGATGATCTTGATAGATGCAGAAAAACCATTAGAAAAAGTAGAGCATTCCTTTACTTTCAAAACATTAGAAAAACTAGGGATAAAAGGAACATACCTCGACATTGTAAAAACTATCTATGTTAAGCCTCAGGCTAGCATCATTCTGAATGGAGAAAAATTGAAGGCATTCTTTCTAAAATTTGGAACAAGACAGGGATGTCCTCTATCACCACTTCTATTCAATATAGTTCTCAAAAAACTGGCCAGAGCAATTAGAAAGTTGAAAGACATTAAAGACATAAAAATAGGAAAAAAAGAACTTAAATTATCACTATTTGAAGATGACATGATTCTATACATAGAAGACCCAAAAGGGTCTACAGAAAAAAACTACTAGAACTAATAAATGAATTCAGCAATGTGGCTGGAAATGAAATCAACATGCATAAATCAAAGGCATTTCTGTATATCAGCGACAAAACTTCTGAAATGAAAATGAGGAAAAACACTGCATTCACAATATCCTCATAAAAATTAAATACTTGGGAATCAACCTAACAAAAGAGGTGAAAGATTTATACAATGCAAACTACAGAACCCTAAAAAGAGAAGTAGAATAAGATCTTAGAAGATTGAAAAATATACCCTGTTCATGGATAGGCAGAACTAACATCATCAAAATGGCGATATTACTAAAAAGTTGTCTGTAGGTTTAATGAAATGCCAATCTAAATCCCAAATGAATTTTTTGTAGAAATAGATAAACCAATCATGAAATTCATATGGAAAAATAAACGACCCAGAATAGCAAAAGCAATTCTAAGCAGGAAGTGTGAATCAGGCGGTATAGCGATACCAGATTTCAAACTATATTACAGAGCAATAATAACAAAAACAGCATGGTACTGGTACCAAAACAGGCGGGTGGACCAATGGTACAGAATGGAGGACACAGAGACTAATCCAAAAAGCTACAACTATCTTATATTTGATAAAGGAGCTAAAAGCTTGCAATGGAGGAAGGATAGCATCTTCAACCAATCGTGCTGGGAAAACTGAAAATCCATATGCAACAAAATGAAACTGAATCCCTTTCTCTCGCCATGCACAAAAGTTAACTCAAAGTGGATCAAGGAGCTAGATTCAAATCAGAGACTCTGCATCTGATAGAAGAAAAAGTTGGTTCCGATCTACATATTGTATGGTCAGGCTCCAAATTCCTTAATAGGACACCCATAGCACAAGAGTTAATAACAAGAATCAACAAATGGGAGTTACTTAAACTGAAAATTTTTTTCTCAGAAAGAGAAACAATAAGAGAGGTAAATATGGAGCCTAGATCATGGGAACAAATTTTTACTCCTCACCCTTCAGATGGAGCCCTAATATCCAGAGTATACAAAGTATACAAAGAACTCAAATAATTAGACAATAAGATAACAAATAACCTAATGGGCCAAGGACCTGAACAGACACTTCTCAGAGGAGGACATAGAATCAATCAACAAGTACATGAAAAAATGCTCTCCATTTCTTGCAGTCAGAGAAATGCAAATCAAAACCACCCTAAAATACCATCTCAATCCAGTGAGATTGGCAGCCATTATGAAGTCAAACAACAACAAGTGCTGGCGACGATGTGGGGAAAAGGGTACTCTTGTACATTGCTGATGGGACTGAAACTGGTGCAGCCAATTTGGAAAGCAGTATGGAGATTCCTGGGAAGGCTGGGAATGGAAGCACCATTTGACCCAGCTATTGCCCTTCTCGCACTATTCCCTGAAGACCTTAAAAGAGCGTACTACAGGGATACTGCCAATCGATGTTCATAGCAGCACAATTCACAATTGCTACACTGTGGAACCAACCCAGATTACCTTCAATAGATGAATGGATAAAAAAAAATGGTTTTTTTAAATATACTATGGAGGATTACACAGCACTAAAAAATGACAAAATAATGGAATTTGCAGGGAAATGCATGGCACTAGAGCAGATTATGCTTAGTGGAGCTAGCCAATCCCAAAAAAACAAATACCAAATGACTTCTTTGATATAATGAGAGCAACTAAGAACAGAGCAGAGAGGAAGAGCATGAAGAAAAGATTAACATTAAGCAGAGACATGAGGTGGGACGGAAAGGTAGAGAAAAGAGAAATTGCATGGTAATGGAGGCAGACCCTTATTGTTACAAAAAAAATACATATAAGAGGTTGTGAGTGTAATGGAAAAATAAACAATAAGTGAAATGAATTACAGTAGGTAGCGTAGAGAGAGAAGATGGGAAGAGAGCGGAGGGGGGATAGTAGGGCATAGGAAAGGTAGCAGAATACAACAGTAACTAATAAGACATTATGTAAAAATATGGATGTGTAACTGATGTGATTCTGCATTCTATATTTGGAGTAAAAATGGGAGTTCATAACCCACTTGAATCTAATGTATGAAATATGATATGTCAAGAGCTTTGTAATGTTTTGAGCAACCAATAAAAGAAAAAAAAGGTAGCAATATATATGCCAATCGAAAATCTTCATCAAATATATATAATCCAAAGATCGAAAAATATTCATTTTACTGAAATGGATTTATGTATAATGTTATTCAACTAGGAAGCTCACCCGTAGGTTGAATTTTCAGTTCCAACAGCGTTTAGGAGGAGTGATCTCTTCTCACAATTTGCATCTGCCAATTCAGCCACCTCACATGTGTGTACAAGTGATATCAGGTAGGATTCTATATGTGCATATAAAAATACATGTGCTGAATAGGCTACAGAGAAAGGGAGACAGGGATTCACATATTTGTTAATTTTAAAAACACATCTAGAACTATTTCAACAGAAAATTGACTAGATTTAAAACTCCTACATTATATAATGCAAAAAGCAATTCCAACTATACACCATGCCTCCTCTGAACTGCTTGTATTTCTATTCTTTTTGGGTTATTTTTCACCATCATTTTAGGATTATTAGTCAGAGACTAGTAGGGTAAAGGTTAGTGTCAGGGATTAAGTATTTCAAATGGAAAATTGGAAAATGAATCCAATGTGTATGTAAATATGTGCTACACAAAAATCTTCCCACTCACATCCAGAACAATGCCTTGACATTACCTTCGCCCCAAGTAAGACACAATTAGAGTTGAAAAGTGTAAAAATCTAGGAATACATACATGGAATGGAATATGCTCGGGAGTTCACAACTTTTGAGGTGGTAGAGGAGTTTCCAAAAGTAAAGGACAGGGTAAACACTCCACAAACAAGGAGCTCTGCTGGCCTAAGAATTCTTGGGAAATGGCCTCTGAGGTTGGGATCCTGAAATATATGTTGCTGTCATGAGCTTTAGCTTCCTTCGTAGTGAGACCATCAAAGCTGGGTCTGCATCTATGTGACCGGGAAGAGATGGTTTCTTATATTCCAATGAACATGAGGCAGCAGTGCTCAATTCTCTCTTTGTAGGTAAACTGTGGCCACTGGATTCTAAGTGTCTCCCAGTGGGGACTGTGAAGACATTTGGTCATCCTCCACTTTTCATGGTGTTTTTTGCTGCTGCACTGGGAATTTGGTATTTGCTTCACAAAATATAAGAAGTTCATTTGGGATACAGTGCTGGAGGGAGTTCTGTCACTTGTGGTGGGTCAGGGTCTGCAGGAGAATGCACCAACCAGGCTTCTATCCCACAGAGCTTGCCCCAGTAACCATAGTAAACTTATTCTGAACATTGCCCTTAAAACTCTCCATATAACAGGATGCCTTTACATATAAGGGTCTCATGTCTGCACTATATCAGTCACAAGCCATTTGGAAGCCAATGGCAGATCCACATAGCCCCTCCATGATGTTTTTTCACACACTTTCCCACCACTGCTCTAGGCCCACTACTCAGCAGGCTCCAAATTACTGGCATCTCGTGTTCTACATCATTTTCATGAAACCCAGTTAAACAAGGCACTGTCTGGTATACACATGATAAGCAACAGGACATCAAATTTTCTGCAGTTCCACCTGGTCATGGGAATTTAAAAAATTTCATGGTATTTATTTAGCAATTTTTCAAAAATGAAGTTAGAGGCACTGTGGGTCTCAATTCATTCAGGAACCATTAAGTGTGAGAAAGTTCATTTCAATGAAAGCTCTGGAGAACTCTCAAAGTCAAGGCTTCTCAAAGAGTTACCAAATGGTCACATAAAGCCAGGCCAATTCACGTCTACAATGTGAGGTCCATGTATGTTTTGACTCTCATCTATGGCTGCCAAGTCTTTCAGAATAAAATCATGTGATATCCTGGCTGAGATTCCCAGGCCTCTGTGGAAAGCCACCCTGGGCATAGATCTCAGTTTCCAAGAGTGAGTCTTATGTGTGTCCTCCTAAAATCCCAACACAATTCATGGCTATACTTCTCTGAGGTCAATTCCAGAATGCAGTCTCTAAGGGGAATCACACCAGAGTTCAAGCCCAGGTGGACCCAGTCATCCCTTCCAACCGCCACAAAAATTACCACAATTAAAATCAAAACACTCCCACAGGGCCATCATCTTCTTCCATGTAGACACTCATCATAACCTCTAGCTGGAGGTTTCTATGAGCCCAAGGTAGTGTCCAAAATAAGCTCACTTGCCCCTTATTTGCCTAAAATCATGGTGGCCTGGACACTCTTCCTGTGAACCAGGAGTGATCAAATATTCCTGCTGTTAAAGTGTTCCACTTCTCCAATTTCAGCCTACTGGCTGTAGGGTATAGATTCTTTATGTGATTTGGATTCATGAGAAAATCCAAGCACATATGGGCTAGCCTCTGCAGGGATTTCAAGAACTCATTTGACTCAAAGGATCCCTATTCTCACTTGATGGAGTTCAGGAACCTAAAACAAGAAGGCAAAAATATTCATCCACAATGACTGCTCTTTTGGACATTTTAGTTTTGGAAGAACATGGGATCTTTCTTTAGATCCATCAGGTGCTGAGAATCTAAGCCACAACCTCATACAAGGACAAGAGGCTGATTCAGACACATCCCATTCCAAAGAAATTAAGCAAAGAGCCACAGGTGGGGTCCATTCATTTCCATATGAAAACAGTGTTTTTCAGGCTACAAAAAGGGGTGGCCTGAGGCAAAGACCTTTCTGACATTTAGGGTAATAGAAATAGAATTAAGCAAATGGCCCAAGAAGGGTTTCTCCACTGAGACTTTACTGCACACACTGATATCTGAGTTTTCTGAGATGATCTCATTCCCTTCAGCTATCCAGAACATGGCCATGTCACAGAGTCTTGTGGTGTTACATATCTGGGAAACAAAACCATGAGTCTATTCTGGAGAGTGGCCAGAATTCACGTAGAAAACAGGAACTTTAGAAGATAGTAGATGTTGCCCATCCATAAGGCAAGCTGCAGTGCATTCATCAATTGTGCAGTATGAATTGCGGAAGCTTTCAACTAGAGACAACACATCCATTGGTGCATTCTCTTTTCTAATGTCTACAACCATGGATACAGTGGGATACACAGACATAGAAACACTCACAATGTAAAACGACTTACTAGAAACAGTCCACTCCAAACCAAACAAACCACCTTTCCTACCTATTCTCAGAACATGAGAAAAAACCACAAACTCACACCAACAACGGCAAAGGCACTTCCTTCCCCCAAATAGGTCTGTGACTATCCGGAGTGTCTTCTGACTGGTGGGCCATATTATGTTCCCCCAAAATGGCTTGTCCTGTTTCACATCTGGTCTCAATGTCCAACTCCGTGAAGTTGTAAGGATCCAGCAGTGAGCCACTGCCTGCTTTCTCAGGAAAGGCCCCTCTTCAGAGCTCTGCTGGCATTTGGCCATCCTCACATCAGCAGGTACCAAGAAAGACTGACTATGTCTTTTGGAAAAGCAAACAAGTTAGCCCACTGGGTCTGGAGTGGGACTGGCTCTGGGTGCCTGGCTTCCTGGATCCCAAGTTCAGAGAATTCCATCACCAAGGAAGTGAAGTGAGGTCACTTCTTTCAGGAACTGAATATGGTCACTGCCTTGGTAACCACTTTGTCCTAACAGTTGCTTCCAAGGTTCCCATGAGATAGAGGCTGCCCCAACATCCTGTGACACATTCAGAAGTTATAATGGTATATCAACCATAGGCACCCTGGAACAGCTCTCCACAGAGGCCTGGTTTGGTCCATCTTCTCTACATTAAGAAGAGAGAGGCTGATTCAGACACATCAATTCATCCTGACCAGGTTGTTTGCATGGAAGATGACTATTGCTCTCTCAGGTCCTACATAGCTGCCTACATCTTCTCCAAGGATCATTTCTTCATGGATCTTTGAGGTTCTAAGCAGGTGGAAGATCTTCTACATTTCTATATTGTAAGACCCACTCTGTCGCTGCTCTTAAGTTAGTTATATTGAGGGAACAGTGTATGGTTAGGGTTAATAACAAGTTCGATTTGGGTTACGAATCATTCTGCGGGATGAATAATGGTATTGGCAACCTGCGATATTTACAAGAGTATACATGTGAAATATAAGTATGAAAGCAGAAATCTAGGTAAGATTTGAAGCCCAGAAGGGCATTGGGGACTTGAGTGGGATACTTAACTTTGAGTTATGTGCTGCACAGATGTCTCAGATAAATCAATATACACTGGCATCGGACCTTGTACCTTGGATGATTGAATGTTGAAGAGAGCATCCAGTCAAAAACCGATAGTCGGTAGGATTAGGAAGGTAGTTGGTAGATTTAGAAAGAAGAGTGAGCATAGGATTTGGACCAAAAGTTCTTCAGCAATAGGGTTTCGGGTAGAGAGTGTATGTAAATGTCAGCACATGTGAAGAGTCAGTCACAATGATGAACTGGGGAAAACATGTAGGAAAGCAGATATCAATAGAGACATTAGGAAATCAAGCAAAGTATAAAGTGTGTGATAGGGTTAGACATTTTCAACAGGTTTGAAGTTGAATATATAATCTTAGGAAGAAACAAATATGTAGTCACCAATAGGATTGATATTTGAGAGCATTAGGCAACCTGGACATGGATGATTTTAGTAATGGATGCTATGTTTTCATTTAGGCTTTGGTACAATTGTAAGTGTGACCTTTGCTTTTTGTGTCCGGAATATTTCTGTGATAAAATGTGTATGTAGATCAGGTGACATGAGTATTTCTTCCACCATTTCTGAGAGCAATATTTTGAAGATTTATAAATTCGTATGGGGGTACAAATAGGTGTACCCTGTTTCTATTAATATAGACATAATGCATGAATAGACAATACTGTGAATAAATAATATAACTAGATCCACTTTAAATAATGGATTGAATGGATATCTGAAAATATATAAGAAATGTTATATTGATATACAATCATTAATTCCAACCAGTTATATATCTAATGATTATCTTATGGTTATGGTTAATCATGAAGGGTGTGTGAGTTTTTCTTCAAAATTGATTATGGAAATCGAAAACAATATATTTGGAAAAAAAGTCTCATGAATAGACCAGTCAAGAAACATAGAGAAATACATGTGTTCTGGAGCAGGAAGTGACTGAAAGTGAAACAAATGCCTATAAATTTGCTAACTAGTGAATGAAATATATATGCTAAGATGTGCATAAACTGAAGAAATAGTAATGTACCAGTGTGGAATAAAAATTAACGTCAAAATACACATCGTGTCCCATAGGAACCAACATGCATTGATGTTCAACTGGGTCAGTTAATGTAGACATATTAGAATTTGTATGCACCTTTCACTGAAGTTAGTTCTCAGTACTAGGAAACAAATATGTATTTCAGGTGTTTGAGTATTTCTAAGAATAATCTTGTGAAAAGTTGATTATTAATCCACATACATGAACATGAATGAATTTAGGGAGTGTATATAAGACACATAATTTTCATATTTTTAAAAATCTGGAGAGTATATACACACACACACACACACAAACACAGAAATTAAAAAATAGCAATATATATGCCAATCGAAATTCATCATGAAATATATATCATAAAGATGCAAAAACATTCATTTTACTGAACATGGGTTTATGTATAATGTTGTTCCACTGGGAAGCTCACCCATAGGTTGAATTTTCAGTTCTAACAGCGTTTAGGACGAGTGATCACTTCTCACAATTTGTATCTGCCAAGTCATGTAACTCAAAAGAATGTACGTGTGATACCGTGTAGGAATCTATTTGTGCATATAAAAATACATGTGCTGAATAGGCTCCAGAAAATGGGAGACAGTAATTCACATATTTGTTAACTTTCAAAACACATGGAGAACTATTTCAATTAAAAATTGACTAGATTCATAATACCTACCCTTTATCATGCAAAAGGCAAGTCCAACCCTGAACTGCATGTATTTATGTACTGTTTGGGTTATTTTTCTCCATCATATTAGAATTAGTAGTCAGAGTCTATTAGAATATGGGTTAGTGTCAGGGATTCAGAATTTTGAATGGAAAAATAGGAAAATTAATCCAATGTGTATGCAAATATGTGCTAAAACAAATCTTCTGACTCTCATCCAGAACAATGCCTTGAAATTATCTTCGCCCCAAGTAAGACACAATTAGAGAAGAAAAGTTGCAAAATCTGTGATTACATTTCTGGAATGGAAAATGCTCAGGAGTGCACAAACTTGGAGGTGGTATAGGAGTTTCCAAAAGTAAGAACACGGTACACACTCCACAAACATGGAGCTCTGCATGCCTAAAACTTTTAGAGAAACTGCCACTGAGGTTGGGCAATGATATATAGGTTTTTGTCAGGAGTTAAGCTTCCTTTGTAGTGATACCCTCAAAGCTGGGTCTGCATCTATGTGACCTGGAGGACAAAGTTTCTTATTTTCCAATGAACACAAGGCAGCACTGCTGAATTCTCTCTTTGTAGATAAACTGTAGCCCCTGGGGGTTTATTTTCTCCCCGTGTGGACTGTGAAACAATTTGGTCATCCTCCACTTTTCGTGGTGTTTCTTGCTGCTGCACTTGGAGTTTGGTACATGCTTCACGAAATACAAGGAGTTCAACTGGGAAACAGTGCTGGAGAGAGTTCTGTCACGTGTGGTGGGTTATGGTCTGCAAGAAAATGCACAAACCAGGCTTCTATCTCTCAAAGATTGCTCCCTTGTCCATAGCAACCTGATTCTGAACATTGCCCTGAAACCTCGCCATAGAACAAGATGCCTTTACATATAAGGGTCTGAAGTCTGCACTATGTCAGTCACAAGCCATTTGGAAGCCAATGGCAGATCCACATGGACCCACCATGATATTTTATCACACACCTGCCCACCACTGCTCTACGCCCACTACTCAGCAGGCTACAAATTACTGGCATCTCTGTTCTAAACAATTTTCAGAAAACCCTGTCAATCAAGGAACTGTCTGGTACACTCATAATAAGCAATAGGACATCGAATGTTTCTGGAGTGCCACCTGGTCATGGGAATTTCAAAAATTTCATGGTATTTATCTAGCCATTTTTCAAGGATGACATTGGATGCACTGTGAATTTCAATTATTCAGGAACCATTAAATGTTGAGAAAGCTCAATTCAAAGAAAATTCTGGAGAACTCTCACAGGCAAGGCTTTCCAAAGAGTGGACAAAAGGTCACTTGAAGCCAGGACCATTGAGGTCTACAATGTGAGGTCCTATGTGTTTTGACTCTCAACTATGGCTGCCAAGTCTTTCAGAATAAAATCATGTGATATCCAGGCTGAGATTCCCAGTTCTTTGTGGAAAGCCACCCTGGTCCTAGATCTCAGGTTCCAAGGGCGACTCTCATGCGTGGCCTCCTAAAATCCCAACACAATTTATGGCAATACTTCTCTGAGGTCAGTTTCAGAACTCAGTCTCTAAGGGGAAACACACCAGGGTTCAATCCCTGGTGACCCAGTCATCTCTTCCAACCGCCACACAAATGACCAGAATTAAAACCAAAACACTCACACATGCCCCTCATCTTCTTCCATATAGACACTAATCATAACCTTGGCTGGAAGTTTCCATGAGGCACACAGCAGAAGACAATGTCAAAATAAACTCCCTTGCCCTTCATTTGTCTAAAGTCAGTGTTTCTGGACACTGTTCCTGTGAACCAGGGCTGATCAAAGATGCCTGCCATTAATACTGTTCCACTTCTCCAATTTGAGGCATAGTGACTGTCAGGTATAGTTTCTTTATGTGATTTGGAGTCATGAGAAAACCCAAGCACCTATGGGCTAGCCTCTGCAGGGCTTGAAGGACTCAGTTGACCCAAAGGATCCCTCTTCTCACTTGATGGAGATCAGGAACCTTACAGAGGAAAGCAAGAGACTTCATCCACAATGATTGCTCTTTTGGCCATTTTGGAATTGGATGCACACATGGGATCTTTCTTTAGATCCATCAGGGCTGAGAATCTGAGCCATGGACTCACACTGCACTAAGAGGTGGATTCAGACATATCCCTTTGCAAAGCAATTAAGAAAAGATCCACAGGTGATGCCCATTTATTTCCATTTGAAAACTGATATTTTCAGGCTTTGGAAAGGGGTGGCCTTAGGCAAAGACCTTCCTTACATTCAGGGCAACAGAACAATAGAAAAGCAAATTCCCAAAGCACAGTTTCTCCACTGAGACTTTCCTGGTCACACTGATATCTGAGTTTTCTGTGATACTCACCATTCCCTTCAGCTATCCAGTACATGGCCATGTCCCAGATTGTGGAGGAGATACATATCTTGAACACAAAACCATGAGCCTATGGGAGAGTGGCCAGAATTCAGGAAGAAATCAGTAATGTAGAAAGGTAGTAGGTGTTGCCCATCTATAAGGTAAGCTGCAGTCCATTCATAAATTGGACAAGATGAATGCTGTGAAGATTTCTACTAGACAGGACACATCCTTTGATGCATTCTCTTTTCTATTGTCTACAACCACGGACACAGTGGGATACACAGAATCACTCACCTTCTCAAAGCACTTACTAGAAACAGGCCACTCCAAATTAAACAAAACCGACTTTCATACATATTCTTAGAAGATGAGACAAAATCACTAACACACAAACACACCCAAAAAGGCACCTTCTTTCCCCAAGTAGGTCTGTGACTATCCGGAGCATCCTCTGACTGGTGGACCATACTATGTTCCCCTGAAATGGGCTGTCGTATGTCAGATCTGGTCTCCTTGGCCAAAACTGTGAAGTTGTCAGGAGCCAGCGGTGAGCCACTGCCTGCTTTATCAAAAAAAAAAAGCCCCTCTTCAGAGCTTTCCTGGCATTTTTCCATCTTCAATTCAGTAGTTGCCAAGAAAGACTGACTCTGTCCTTGGTTAATCCAAACATGTGAGACCACTGCAACTGGGACTGGGCCTGCCTCAGAGTGCCTGGCTTCCTGGATCCAAAGTTCAGAGTGTTACATCAACAAGAAAGTGACGTAGGTCACTTCCTCTAGAACTGAATGAGGTCACTGCCTTGGCAACCACTTTGTCCTAACAGTTGCTTCGAAGGGTCCATGAGATGGAGGCTGCCCCTACTTCCTTTGACACTTTCACAAGTTGAAATGGAATATCAACCATAGGCACCCGGGAACAGCTCTCCACACAGGCCTGGTTTGGTCCATCTTCTCTACATTAAGAAGAGAGAGACTGCTTCAGACACATCCCTTCATCCTTACCTGGTTGTTTGTCATGGAAGATGACTTTTGCTCTCTCAGGTCCTTCATAGCTGCCTATATCTTCTCCAGGGATAATTTCTGCATGGACCTTTGAGGTTCTCTGCACGTTGAAGATCTCCAACATTCCTGTATTGTAAGACCAACTCTGTCCCTGCTCTTCTATAAAGGTAGATTGAGGGAATCGTGTATGTTTAGGGTTAATAACATGTTTGATTTGGGTTAGGATCATTCTGCTGGATGAATAATGGTATTGGAAACCTGCGATATTTATAAGATTATAGAGGTGGAATATATGTATGAAAACAGAAATCTCAGTAAGATTTAAAGCCCAGAAAGTCATTGGGTCCTTGATTGGGATAGTTAGCTTTGAATTATGTTCTGTGCAGATGTCTCAGATAAATCTATACACAATGGCATAGGATCTTGTACCTTAGATGATTGAATGTTGAGGAGAACATTCATTCAAAAAGGGAGAGTTGGTAAGATTACGAAGAGAGTTGGTAAGATTAGAAAAAAGTGTGAGTATAGGATTTGGACAAAAAGTTCTTTAGCAATAGGGTTTTGGGTAGAGAGAAAATGTAAATGTCAGCACATGTGAAGAGTCAGTTACAATGATGAAATGGGGAAAATATGTAGGAAAGCAGATATCAATAGAGACATAAGGAAATCAGGGAAAGTATAAAATGAGTGATACCAATAGACATTTTCAACAGGCTTGAGATTGAATATATAATCTTAGGAAGAAACAAATATGTAGTCACCAATAGGATTGACATTTGAGAGCATTAGGCAACCTGGACATGGGTGATTTTCATAATCCATACTCACATTCCATTTAGGCTTTGGTACAATCGTAAGTGTGACTTTGCATTTTGTGGCCAGAATATTACTGTGATAAAATGTATATGTAGATCAGGTGACATGAGTATTTCTACCACCATTTCTTGGAGCAATATTTTGAAGAGGTGTAAATTAGTATTGGGGGTACATAGAGGTGTACCATGTGTGTATGAATATAGACATAATGCATGAATAGTCCATACTGCGAATAAATAATACAACTGGTTCAAACTTTAGAAATTGGAATAAATTGATATCTGAAAATACACAGGGAATCATATATTGATATACATACATTCATTCCAACCATTTATACATCCAATGGTAATATTACGGTTGTGGTTCATCATAAAGAGTGTGTGAATTTTGCTTCAAAATTGATAATGGAAATCGACAGTAATGTGTGTGGAAAGAAGTCTCATGAAATGACCAGTCAAAAACAAAGAGGAATACATATGTTCTGAAGCAGGAAGTGATAAAATGTGTTACAAATTTCTTTAAATTTATGAAGTTGTGGCTGAAATGTATATTCTATGATGTACAAAAACTGAAGAAATAGTAATGTACCAGTGTTGTATAAAAATGAACGCCAAAATACACATCATGTCCCATAGGAATCTACTTGCATTGATGTTAAAGTGGGTCAGTTACTGTAAAAATATAAGGATTTGTTTGCACCATTTACTGAAGTGAGTTTTCAATAGTATAAAACAAATATGTATTTCAGATGGATGAATATTTCTGAAAATAATCTTATGAAAAGTTGAATATAAAACGACATACATGAACATGAATGAATTTAGGGAGTGTATAATAAGATACATATATTTCATATTTTGACAAATCTAGAGTGTATATATATATATATATATATATATATATATATATATATACAAAATACACACAGAGACATTAAAAATTAGCAATATATATGCCAATTAAAATTCATCGTGAAATATATATCATCCACAGATCCAAAAATATTAATTTTACTGAACATGGATTTATGTATAATGTTTTTTAACTAAGAAGCTCACTCATAATTTGAATTATCAGTTCCAAAAGCGTTTAGGAGGAGTGATTTCTTCTCACACTTTGTATCTGCCAAGTTAGCCACCTCTCAAGAATACAGGTGTGATACCAGGTAGGATTCTATATGTTCATATAAAAATACATGTGCTGAATTGGCTACAGAAAAAGGGAGACAGGAATTCACATATGTGTTAACTTTAAAAACACATGCAGAACTCTTTCAACAAAAAATTGACAAGATTTACAACTCCAACCCTATATCATGCAAATAGGAAGACCAACTATACACCATGCCTCCTATGAAGTGCTAGTATTTCTATTCTGTTTGGGTTATTTTTCTCCATTATATTAGAATTAGTAGTCAGAATCTAGTAGGGTATGGGTTAGTGTCAAGGATTCAGTATTTCGAATGGAAAATTTTAAAATGAATCCAATGTGTATGTAAATATGTGCTACACAAAAATCTTCCCACTCTCATTCAGAACAATGCCTTGACAATACCTTCGCCCCAAGTAAGACACAATTAGAGGAGAAGATTTAGAAAACCTGTGAACAAATATCTGGAATGGAATATGCTCAGGAGCCCACAACCTTGGAAGTGGCAGAGGAGTTTCCAAAGGTAAGGGAAAGGGTAAACACTCCACAAACATGGAGGTCTGCTGGCATAGAGACTTCTTGAGAAACTGCCTGTGAGATTGGGCACTTGAAAAATATGTTGTTGTCAGGAGCTTTAGCTTCCTTTCTAGTGAGACCATAAAAGCTTGGTCTGCATCTATGAGACCTGGAGGACATGCTTTCTTATTTCCCAATGAACATGAGGCAGCAGTGCTAAATTCTCTTTTTAGGTAAACTGTGGCCACTGGGGGCTAAAGGTCTCCCCATGTGCACTGTGAAGCCATATGGTCATCCTCCATTTTCATGGTGTTTCTTTCTGCTGCACTGGGAGTTTGGTATTTGCTTCACGAAATAAAAGGAGTTCAATTGGGTCACAGTGCAAGAGGGAGTTCTGTCACGTGTGGTGGGTCAGGTTCTGCAGGAGGATACAAGAACCAGGATTCTATCCCACATAGCTTGCCCCCTTGACCATAGCAACCTGATTCTGAACAATGTCCTGAAAACTCTCCATATAACAAGTTGCCTTTACATGGAAGGTTCTGCTGGCTGCACCATGTCAGTCACAAGCCATTTGGATGCCAATGGAAGATCCACATGGCCCCACCACAGATGTTTTATCACATACCTGCCCACCACTGCTCTAGGCCAACTACTCAACAGAGTCCAACTTACTGGCATCTCTGTTCTACACCATTTACATGAAACCCAGTCAATCAAGGCACTGTCTGGTATATTCATGATCAGTAACAGGACATCCAAATGTTCTCCAGTGCCACCTGGTGATGGGAATTTCAAAAATTTTATGGTATTTTTCTAGCCATTTTTCAAGGATGAAGTTGGAGGCACTGTGAGTTTCAATTCTTTCAGGAACCATTAAATTTTTAGGAAGCTAATTTCAATGAAAGCTCTGGAGAACACTCACAGGTAAGGCTTCCCAAAGAGTGGCCAAAAGATCACATGATATTATTCCCATTGAGGTCTACAATGTGAGGTCCATATGAGTGTTGACTCTCAACTCTGGGTGCCAAATCTTTCAGAATAAAATCATGTGGTATCCTGGCTGAGAGGCCTAGTGCTCTGTGGAAAGCCATCCTGGGCCTAGAACTTAGTTTCCAAGGGCGACACTCATGCCTGGCTTCCTTAAATCTCAACGCTATTCATAGCAATACTTCTCTGAGGTCAGTTTGAGAACTCAGATTCTAAGGGAATCACACCAGAGTTCAAGAACATGTGGACCAAGTCATCTCTTCCAACCGCCACCCAAATGACCACAATTTAAAACAAAACACTCCAACGTGGCGCTCATCTTTTTCCATATAGACACTCATAATGACCTCTGGCAAAAGTTTTCCATGAGGGGCACAGCCCAAGACCGTGTCCAAAATAAGCTCTCTTGCACCTAATTTGCCTAAAGTCAGGGTGGCCTGGACACCCTTCTTGTGAACCAGGAGAGATCAAATAGGCCTCCCATTAATACTGCTTCGCTTCTTCAATTTGAGGCCAACTGACTGTGGGGTTTGGATTCCTTATGTGAATTGGAGTCTTGAGAAAACCCAAGCAACTATGGGCTAGCCTCTGCAGGGCTTTGAAGAACTCATTTGAACCAAAGGATCCCTATTCTGACTTGATGGAGGTCAGGAAAGTTACAGAAGAGGCGAGAGACTTCATCCACAAGGACTGCTTTTTTGGCCATTTTGGTTTTGGATGTACACCTGGGATCTTTCTTTAGATCCATCAGGAGCTGAGAATCTAAGCCACACCCTCACACAAGGCAAATAGGCTGATTCAGACACATCCATTCCAAAGCAATTAAGCAAAGAGCCACAGGTAATGCCCATTCATTTCCATTTGGAAACTGTTTTCTTCAGGCTTCACAAAGTGGTGGACTGAGGAAAAGACCTTCCTGACATTCAGGGCAACAGAAGAATTGGTAAACAAAAGGCCCCAAGCAGGGTTTCTTCACTGAGACTTTCCTGGTCACACTGATATCTGAGTTTTCTTAGATGCTCCCCATTCCCTTCAGCTATTCAGTACATGGTCATGTCACAGAGCTTCAAGGTTGTACATATCTTAAACACAAAACCATGAGCCTATTCTGGAGAGTGGCGAGAATTCAGGAAGAAAACAGGACCTTAGGTAGATAGCAGGTGTTGCACATCAATAAGGCATGCTGCAGTCCATTCATAAATAGGGCAGGATGAATGCTGGGAAGCTTTCTACTAGATAGGACATATTCATTGATGCATTCTCCTTTCTAATGTCTACAACCACGGACATAGTGGGATACACAGACATAGAAACACTCACCTTGTCAAACGACTTAGTAGAAACAGTTCACTCCAAACAAAACAAACCACCTTTCATACCTATTCTCAGAACATGAGACAAAACCACAAACCCACACCCACACCACAAAGGCACCTCCTTCCCCCATGTAGGTCTGTGACTATCCGGAGTGTCCTCTGACTGGTGGGCCATACTATGTTCTCTGGAAATGGCCTGTTCTGTCTCAAATCTGGTCTTTTGGCCAACTCTGTGAAGTTGTCAGGGGCCAGCGGTGAGCCACTGCCTGCTTTCTCAGGAAATGCCCCTATTCATAGCTTTCCTTGCATTTGGCCATCCTCACATCAGTAGGTTCCAAGAAAGACTGAGTCTGTCCTTGGTAAATCAAAATAAGTTTGACCACTGGGGCTTGGACTGGGACTGGCTCTTTGTGCCTGGCTTCCTGGATTCCAAGTTCAGAGAGTTCCATCACCAAGGAAGTTAGGTGAGGTCACTTCCTTTAGGAACGGAATGAGGTCACTGCCTTGGCAACAACTTTGTCCTAACAGTTGCTTCCAAGGTTCCCATGAGAAGGAGGCTGCCCCTACTTACTGTGACACTTTCACAAGTTACAGTGGTATGTCAACCATAATCATGCAGGAGCAGCTCAACAAATGCCTGCTTTGGTCCATCTTCTATACATTAAGAAGAGAGTGGCTGATTCAGACACATCCCTTCATCCTGAGCAGGTTGTTTGCCATGGAAGACTTTTGCTGTCTCAGGTCCTTCATAGTTGCCTACATCTTCTCCAGGGATCATTTCTGCATGGACCTTTGAGTTTCTCAGCAGGTGGAAGATCCTCTATATTCCTGTATTTTAAGACCAACTCTGTCCCCACTTTTCAGTAAAATTAGATTGAGAGAACAGTGTATGGTTAGGTTTAATAACATGTTCGATTTGGTTTAGAAAGGAAACTACACGGTTGAGCAAACAGGGTCCTACCGTTAGCAATAATATGAGGATTATAAATGGACCGGCCATTGCAGATAAAAGCATAGTTAACCAGGTTGACTATGTGAACAAAGAATCAAACCTCCCTTCTGGGGCCTCTGTCTCTCTTTGACGCTCTTCAAGTCGTTTTCTTAATTTACTCATAGATTCTTTTACAACTCCAGTATTGTCGGCATAAAAACAACATTCTTCCCTCAATGCAAGCAAAAAGGCAACTTTCTCTCATGAAGAGGAGGTCCAACACTCGCCTGCTCTGTAAAACAACTTCAGAGAGAGAGAGGTTAAAATTCCTGTAAAGCTGTGATGTCGGTTTTTAATGTCTTTAAGCTTTGGTCTATTTCTGCTTCTAATTGTGTCTTTGTTGTGTCTCATGGACTAGGGCAGTTGTTCCTATGCCCACCCCTTCAGCAATTATTATTCCTCATAGGATGGCCAAAGTGAGGGATACAGGTTCCCGGTGGAACCGGGTTATATGCCCCCCTATTTGAACTTTAAATAAACCTACGTCATGATAGAGCACTCTGAAAAACATCTGCATGATTACATAATTAATCACATCTATTGACCATTTTATGTAAACATAAATAATGTTAAAGTGTATAGAATTATACTGTTTTAGGAATGGACAAGAAAATGCACCTAAGATAGCACCAAAGTGAGGAAAACATTCTTATTTGGTTGCATCCGGATTTAGAGGGCATTGCTTCTGTTGTAATCAATTAATCCCCTGAACCCCAAGTTTTGGTAGTTTTAGAATTTGTACCCAACATGTAAGGGAAGGGGCTCAGAAGTTCACAGTCGGCAGAAATTCACAAAAATTAGTTTTTGTTTCTGTTTTTTTTTTTTCCTCTGTTCTGGGCAAGTTAACTTTTCAAGGACACCTTGGAAGGGGAGAGCTTTTTTGTCTCTTTTTTTCTCCCTGCCAGCTGTCACCATGGAGACCAGTTGCTAACTTTTTTATCTTAGAAATGTAGGCATCTAGGTGAAGCCCCAGCTCAAGGCCAGAGGCCTTGTTCACATATTTTGTGAAAAACTGGAAAGGCAGTGTCTAGCTTAGGGGTGGTGATTTTTCCAGCCAGTGGCCAAGTAGAACAGGGCAACACGAAAAGTGGAAGTTAATGTACATTGAACTCTTTCAGAGGGACTCTTTTGCTGAAAGACCTAAAGTAAGCCTTGGTGAAGACTTCTGGAGAAGGTCATTTAAGACATTTCTGTGGACCTGGTACAGAGGGGGAAGACGGGGTAGTCGAGGCTGAGAGCAGCTCCGTGGATCTAAGAATGAGAAAAGAGAGATGTAAAAGAAAAATGGTAAAGGGGTTTGGGATTTTCCTAGAACAAAACTTGAGCATTAGAACAGGTATAGCAGAGGGGAACATGGGAGTAAATATTCCAAAAAGCCTTTGAGGGACTTTAAATTCTTAGAAACCTCTTTTCAGTGATGACAAAGCAACTTTAAATGCCATTTTCATTACATCGTGGATAGGGGTCTGAGGGCTCTTCTCAGCTGGTTTGAGCTTTGGGGTTAGCTTGCTAGAGGACTTGGTGGGACCTAGTGCAGGCCCTGACAGGAAAAGAGAGGAGTGAGTGGGTGAAGGGGTACCTCGGTACCTGCTACCTCAGCAACGGGGCAATGTTCTGAGAACCAGCGGAGGTTTGGGTTTTTGATTTAGTAATTGGAGAGGAGAAATCAGGTTGCTAAGATGGGAGTGATAGCAGAGAGTCTAGAGCAGAAGGCTGAGGGTAAGAAACTATTGGAGAAGCATAGTACAGGATGTGAGAAAAAGAGGAAAAATGATTCCACATAGGGAAATTTCCCCCTTTTGAGAACTTGCCGAAGTTAAAAATGTCACTCAGAATTTGAGGATCTAGAGAACCCTCTGGGGGCCATAGTATTTGGTTGTCTAATTGGTAATATGGCCAATGCTGTGTACTGAATTTGATGAGGAGTTTGGGTTCCACCAGGCAGCCCCTGTATGCTCACATTCCCTTGACTTACACAAGAAGTCGGCTTCTCCCCCACACAGCCGTGGCTGTTTGTGGCTTTGATAGTCCGCCAGGCAAACATAGTAATCTAGGCTAGTAAAACCTGAATCTGTCTCGCGTGTCCCTGCATCCATAATATTTGTTTCCATTATCTATGGTACAGAAGAGATTTAATGGGATTTTAGTGGGATCCTCTTCATCAGGGATATCTCAATAGGAAAGACCTATACCGACCTGACAAATGTCTGGGTGGAGAGATGGCCACCAGGTCTCTATGGGGCCTGTATGCGAGATAGACTATACTTCTTGTCTAGTAGGATTTGTGATCAGCCATTGCTGCTGAACGGGGTGATGAGGGTTAGAACTACTGGTGGCCAAGGGGAGAGTCTATAGTCTTATCCTCATAGCGAATACGCAATTTGAAATGGTTACCACGCTTTTCCAGTTTCCAACAAGAGTCTGGACACAGCGAAGGCTTGAGATGAGAGGCATGGATCCAAAAAGTGATTCCGTCTACTTTAACGCTTTAGGTTTTATAAGTAGCACCTGGTATGTTTCTTTCCAGTGGGGTTCCAGGGATGACACCTGATGTTGTCTTATGTAGACGAAGTCTCTTACATGATATTGATTTAGAGTCCCCTCCTCCCCTGGTTGGTAGGCAGTGGCCAGCTGTTTCCACAGTTATCGCTGAGTTCTTTCAATGACTTTAAGTCTGTCAAGCAAGGGGGTGTGGAAGTGATCGTTAAGCCTTAGAGTTGGGGTTAGGTCCCTTATTGGATGATGGGAATCATAGAGAATTTCATAGGGGGTGAGGTTACACAAAGAAAGAGAGGGAATATTTCTCGCATGAAACAGTGCATAAGGCAGGAGCATAATCCAATCTTTTATGCCGGGCTCTAAGCTTAATTTTGTGAAGGTCTCTTTAATGGTTCTATTTATTTTTTCTACCTGTCCTGAGCTCTGGTGTATATAAGCATAATGTAACTTAAAATTAATCCACAGGGTCCGAGTTAACACCTGACTTACCTGGGCCATGAACACCAGTCCATTATCAGACCCTATTACCTTAGGCAGACCGTATCTTGGAAAAATATCTTTCAGAATCTTCTTGAAAATCATTTGTGCAGTTTTTTTTTTTTTTTTGTGTGTGTGTGTGTGTGTATGTGTGGAAGGCTTCAGTCAATCCTGAAAATGTATCTACAAAGACTAGGAGGTATTTAAGTCCATACCTTGCTGGCTTAATTTCACTATTGTCCACTTCCCAAAATTGTCGTTTTCTGGTTCCTCATACGTGCTTTCCTCTAGGAAACTGGAAGGGTAAGCATTAACCAATTGACGGACTCGACAGGCTTTTGTTACCCGTTCAGTTATTTTCTTTCGCTGTGAGTCGGTTAGTGGAAAACTCTGTTCTTAATCCTACAGGAATGCCTGCAGTTTCATTGAACCAAGGTGAGTGAGTTGGTGTACATTTTTAACGTAGTGTAGGGCTTTCTGTAATTGCAGCCTGAGCTCAGTGAAGTTGAGGTGTTCAGTGTCAGTGTCCATAGATATTATAAAAAACTTCCTGGTGATCAGGGGTCCATTGGAATTGGGCATCTCCCTCTAACACCGGGTATAAAGGAGCAGCTAAAAACGCAAACCCAGGTATCCATAACCTGCAAAAGCCAGCAGTCCCAAGAAACTCTCTGAGTTGTCTCCTGTTAGATGGGGGTGGTATCTAGGCAATGGTTTGTTTTCTGGGCTCAGTGAGCCATCGTTTACTGCCCCTAAGGAAACAGCCCAGTAAGATTACTTCATGCCAGCAAATTTGGGCCTTTTTGGCCGAAACTCTATACCCGAGTTGAGCAAGCTCATATAATAGTGCTTGGGTCCCAGACTCACAGTTTTCCTTGGTGTTGGCTGCCAGTAGCAGGTCATTCACGTATTGAAGCTGGGTGACTTTGGGGTGCGTAGTTCTGAAATTGCTGAGATGTCTGTGGAGGGCTTCATCAAAGAGAGTGGGGGAGTTTTTGAACCCCAGTGGGAGTCTAGTCCAAGTTAGTTGACCAGACGTTCAGGTTTCTGGGTCTACCCACCCGAAAGCAAACAGCAACTGACTATCTTTATGCAGAGGCAAGCAAAAGAAAGCATCTTTTAAGTCCAGAACAGTATACCATTTCCGCTCAGGGTTCAGAGTGCTAAGCAGATTGTACGGATTAGGTACCGTGGGGTGAATGTCCTGCACTCTGTTGTTGATCTCTCTTAGGTATTTAACAGGGCGATTGTCCCGGTTCCTGGCTTTTTTTTCTAGTAGCAGGGGAGTGTTCATGGCCAATTGACAGGGCCTTAGGATGCCTAAGGTCAGATATTTCTGAATATGGGGCCTTATCTCATCTTTAGCTTTTTTTGCTTAGAGGATATTATTTGACATTAATTGGGGAGGCTGAGGTTTTTAACTCCACTGTTATTGGAGGTTGTTTCACGGCCAGGCCTAACCCAGCAGTTTTTGCCCAGGCATCTGCGTAATCTGTTATCCATTTCTGGAGTAGCTTGCCTGTTTGATCAGTCTTGGGGGGTGTGAAGAGTGGATGTTCATCTTCTACTAATTTAGTTAAAGCCGTGACTATAGGAGTTTATACTAAAGGATTTAGAAATTTCATTTGGTAGCCTTCAGGGTTAAAAGTTATTAAGGCCAAGAGCTTGGTGAGCAGATCTCTGCCCATCAATGGGTCCAGGCATTCCTGGATTACTAGGAAGGAGTGATGGATTTTTCCTTTACCTAGGTCCATGGTCCTCTTAGTAGTCTAAGCCCGATATTTACTGCCATTAGCCCTTTGAACTACAGACCTTTTATTTGATATAGGGCCCAATGGGGCCTTAAGGGCTTCGTATACTGCTCCTGTATTCATTTCAAAGTTTACTGGGGTCCGCTACACTTCAAAAGTTACCCTGAGCTAGGGGAAGTGATCTGAGCCCCAACTTTCTTAGTCATGCACCAGAGTCACAATGGCTGGCTGGCGTGGCTGTCTCTTTATAGGGCACTTTTTGGCCCAGTGTCCTTTTTTTTTTTACAGTAGGCACATTGATCTGAGGCCAGGGGTGGCCTCTTGCATGGCCCCAGGTAACCCTTACTGTCACCTTACGTCTTAATTTCTGGCCTCTTTCTTGTTGTGACAAGGATCTTGGTCAATCCCTTAGTCTGTCTTTTGCTTCTCTCATCCTTCCTTTGCTCCCTTTCTTTCTCCCTGTTTCTCTCTTATAGTATACTTTCTCAGCTTCTCTGACTAAATCTCTCTTTTAAATTTTTTTAATATCCATGGCAGCTTGCCCAATTAAGGCCATTGTTACAGATGAATTTTGATCCGCTGCCTGAGGATCGAAAGGAGTATATCTTTTATATGCCTCCATAATTCTTTCTAGAAACAAAGAGGGAGATTCATCAGGCCTTTGAATAATTTCTCTTACCATGGCCAAATTAGTTGGTCACCTAGCAGCCCCTTGGAGACCTGCTATTAGAGCCAGGCAATAATTGGACAGATGCTCTTTATCTTCAAAGGTGTTGGGGTTCCAGTTGGGTTGGTTTAAGGGTAAGCTCGCTTTGATTATGTTGGGAAGTTGTGTTGGTCGCCAATCAGGTCCGAGGATATTTTTTTTTTTTTTAGCTTCTTGGAGGTTTTTCTCTTATTCCTCTGTCATAAAGAAAGTCCCTAGGAGTTGTTGGCAGTTATCCCAAGTAGGCAGGTGTAAAAACGTTGGCGAGTTCTCTGAGTTCTTTTAGCCAGGCCAGCTTCCTCCAGGGAAGGAGGGGCTCTGTGTGCCACGGGACTGTCATCTGGATGGCGCTGGGCCATCCTAGCTTCTTTGAATGGTGGAGAGGCTGAGTCAGCAGCAGGGGAATCACTTAGAGGGTGTTGGCAGTTGGGGGATGAAGGCAGAGGATAAGGAGGGGGAGGAGAGTCCAGTAGAGTCTTGAGACTCAGGGAGAACAGAGGGTGCAGGAGGAGGAGCAGAGAGTTAAAGAGATAGAATCATGGGGGAAGGAGTAGGAGTCCGTGCAGGGACAAGGAAAGGCTTCACCCTTGGAGGAGGAGATTTGCAGAGGTACTGACAAGTTAAGATATATGGCTGTTGATCTGGACGTCTACGTGGCCCCGGCTAAAAGACAATATCTCGAACTTTTCAAATTAGTGCGAAGTAGAAAGATCCTTCTAGGGGACATCTGACTACAAAGTTGGGTCATTCTGAGACACAGAATCTGCAAGATCCGGCGTTTTACTGAAAAAGAAAGATTCTGAGCCCTTAAGCAGACTTTGGTCTAGTGATCAAGGGTCATGAACAGAGGCATTGAAGTGCTCTGTCCCATAATGAAATATACACAGACAATAAAAGCAATGACACAAGACACAGACAAGACAAGACAATAAAGACAGGCAATGGACGTCCAATACTGAGACCATGACTGAGTAGCTGGCAAAACATGATGGGCTGGCAATACCGAATCCGAAACAAAATATCACTGAATAAAGGAGACTATAGTTCCTCGATTTCATGAGTTCATCCCCCAGGGACATGGCCTGTGGCTCTGTTACATGTGTGTCAGCCACCATGGGAGAGAGCTCACGCTCTTTACCAATAGCCATTTTGTGAAACCCTAACCTGAATCCTGAAACCAGAAAGAGGGGCCTTATTTATCCCCAGAGGAGCCCGTTGGGGGGTCTTTCATCTGCGGCTGCCGGATCTCACTGGGGCCACCAGATGTAAAGATCGGGCGAGGGTGGGTGGAAGAGACCACCAAGAGACTGTCTCATGCAACAGCAAAGGCTTTATTGGGAGTCCGGCATGCAAGGGCTCAGAGCTCACTTGAATAGAGCAGAGAGCCCTGAGAACAGCTTAAGAAGTGCTTATATATTTTCCTTGGAGAGGGCAGGAAGGAAAGTTTATTGATGGGTAAGTGCGAGTGGGCGGTTTGCGTGCAACTGGTTGACCGAGTACATTCTGCAGTTTGGCAGTTGGGGACAGCACATTCTGGGAACAAGAATAGCAAACAGTTCTCAAGATTTCAACAGTGTTTTGTTAAGCATACAGAAAATCAAGAAGTGACAAGTACCTATTTTATTAACCTTTCAATATAAGTATGAAAACAGAAATCTAGGTAAGATTTGAAGCCCAGAAGTTCATTGGGCCCTTGATTGGTATACTTAGCGTTGAATTACATTCTGTAGTGATGTCCCAGAAATATGGATATACAATGGCATAGGACCTTATACCTTCTCGGAGGTCAATTCCAAAACACAGACTCTAAGGGGAATCACACCGAAGTTCAAGCCAAGGTGGACCCAATTATCTCTTCCAACCGCCACACAAATGACCACAATTAAAACCAAAACACTCCCACATGGCACTCATCTTCTTCCATATAGACACTCACCATAACTTCTGGCAAGAGGATTCCATGAGAGGTGCAGCACAAGACAGTGTCCCAAATAAGCTCCCTTTCCCCTCATTTGCCAATAGTCAGGGTGGCCTGGACACCCTCCCTGTGAACCAGGAGTTATCAAATATGTCTGCCATTAATACAGCTCTGTTCTCCAATTTGAGGCCTACTGACTGTGGGGTTTAGATTCTTTATTTGAATTGGATTCATAAGAAAACCCAAGAACCTATGGGCTAGCATCTGCAGGGCTTTGAAGAACTCATTTGACTCAAAGGATCCCTATTCTCACTTGATGTAGGTAAGGAACCTTACAGAAGAATGTGAGGCACTTCATCCACAGTGACTGATTTTTGGCCATTTTGATTTTGGATTCACACATGGGATCGTTCTTTAGATCCATCAGGTGCTGAGAATCTAAGCCACAGGCTCACACAGGACCAAGAGGCTGATTCAGACACATCCCTTTACAAAGCAATTAAGCAAAGAGCCACAGGTGGTGCCCATTCATTTCCGTTTGAAAACTGTTTTCTTCAGGATTCACAAAGGCGTGGCCTCAGGCAAAGAACTTACTGACATTCAGGGCAACAGAAAAATAGGCAATCAAAATGCCCATTGCAGGGGTTCTCCACTGAGACTTTCCTGGTCACATCGATATCTGAGTTTTCTGAGATGCTTGCCAATCCCTTCAGCTATCCAGTACATGTCCATGTCACAGTGCTTGGAGGTGGTACATATCGTGGACTCAAAAGCATGAGCCTATTTTGGAGAGTGGCTAGATTTCAGGAAGAAAACAGGAACTTAGGAAGATAGCAGGTGTTGCCCATCGATATGGCAAGCCCTAGTGCATTCATAAATTGGGCAGGATGAATCCTGGGAAACTTTCTACTAGACAGGAAACATCCATTGATGCATTCTCTTTTTCTAATGTCTACAACCACGGACACAGTGGGATACACAGACATAGAAACACTCGCCTTGTCAAACAACTTACTAGAAACAGTTCACTCCAAACCAAACAAACCGACTTTCCTACCTCTTCTCAGAACATGGGGCAAAACCACAAACACACATCCACACCCCAAAAGGCACCTCCTTCCCCCAAATAGGTCTCTCACTATCCGGAGTGTCCTCTGACTGCTGGGCCATACTATGTTCCCCAGATATGGCCTATCCTGTCTCAGATCTGGTCTCCATATCCAACTCTGTGAAGTGGTCAGGAGCCAGCTGTGAGCCACTACCTGCTTTTTTAGGAAAGGCCCCTCTTCAGAGTACTCCTGGCATTTGGCCATCCTCACATCAGTAGGTACCAAGAAAGACTGACTCTGTCCTTGTTAAATTGAAGCAAGTGAGACCACTAGGACTGGGACTGGGACTGACTCTGTGTGCCTGGCTTCCTGCATTCCAAGTTCAGAGAGTTCCATTACCAAGGAAGTGAGGTGAGGTTGCATCCTTCAGGAACTGAATGAGGTCACTGCCTTGGCAACCACTTTTTCCAAACAGTTGCTTTCAAGCGTACCATGAGAAGGAGGCTTACCCTACTTTCTGTGGCACTTTCACAAATTAGAATGGTATATCAACCATAGGCACCAAGAAACAGCTCTCCACACAGGCCTGATTTGGTCCATCTTCTCTATATTAGGAAAAGAGCCTTTAGTCCGGGGAGCACTGCAGTGAACCTCTGCACTAAAACTATTAGCAAGCACCTGGTGGAGGAGTCCTCCATAGGTAAGTGGGGCTTTTATAACATCTGATATCCGGTTAAGGGAGATCTCTTCTGATGACAGAGATGTGGCCTGGGGAGGCTCACATATACTCCTTTCCAGGAGAGTAACCAGAATCGTTCTGTCCTCTGTTCTGTTCTGTAGGGAATTCCTCTGGAACTGTAGAGAGGGGCCGACGGGCACGCATGCACTCCTACCCTGGAGCTATAGCAAGATGTTGCACTGTTCCACTGTTTTTCTGTTTAGGCGCATGGTTTCTGTTTTTTGTGTTTTGTTTTGTGTTCTATTTTTTTGATTGTTTGTTTGTTTTTGTTCATTTTGTTGTGTGATTTCAGTGGTAAAAACTTAAGGATTTTGGACGTAAAAATAGGTAATAAAGAGAGTAAGCCTGACACCCCTTTGGACTGTGTTTTAGGGAACTGCGATGAACTTTACTCGCCTTTGTTAAGCAGGATGATAGAAGCTCCTAGCTGGCTGCCTGGAGCACACCCATTGCAGAGGGCAATGCTTGGTGGGGACCTAAGAACTGAGCATCTCCGAGGTTAACAAGTGAAACTCCTTTAAAACCCCTTGTCACTCCAGATCAAGAGAGTCACAACCTTTGGCAGAGTCCCCTGTGTTTCTCCTTTGTTCGCAAAGCAATAAACCTCCCTTTTTCTTTTTCTCAAAACTCAGTCCTCATTATTAAATTGGTATTAATTGGCGTCAAGTTGAGGAATCGAACTTTAATTTACAAATTTGGTACCCGCCCTCCACCCCGGAACTTTGTGAGAGCTGTCTACTGAAATATTAGGAGATGAAGCATGCTTGGTGTGGAACTGAACAAGAGGAGCTAATCCTGTAAGTAAAAGGAGGGACTGAGGGACTCCCAGCAGCTGCCAAAGCCCTGTTGATTCAGGGAATTACCTCCTTCCTCCCCGCACTGTAAGAATTATGCCACCTCTGTCTTGTTAAAAAAGAGAAAAAGAAAAAGGGGACACTAAATGCAGTGAAGTCACCATGGAGACACTTTATTTTACATTTCAGGTTTCCCCTCTGTTAAAACATGTGGTCCCCCCCCTGTGGATATCTATGGTGCACACTGGTGTAGGAGATTTTTCTCTTATCTGCTCTGGTTTAAACGGTTCTCTCTGACAGCCATAGTCTGAACCTCCTTTCTGTCTGTCTTGTGTCTTTGTATCTGGCCCTTTAAGACATGTGCAATAATGTGTTGATATTATAAATTGTTTCTTGGGAATGATCTTAGCTGAATGTGTGTCTAAATGATGATGTTTTATTTTAACAATCTGGTATCTGAATGGGTTTTTGAAGCATTGCAGAATCTTGCAGTTAAAAGTCGGGTTTAGGTAATTGTTTAGTTTATGATTTCAGATAATTCATGCCAGAGAACTTAAATACTTAGTATGGAAAACTGAAGAACTCTACTTCAAGTTGGCAAGTAAATTCCCAATCATACAGTCTTTTTTTCACCAATTTTGAATTGGATAGCCTCGGGAAATGTCACTGTGTGTACCACTGCATTAATTTGGACAAGGATAGTAAATCATAGAATGGTATCTGTTGACAAAACAAGATGTAAAGATATAAAATTTTGTGAATTGTATCTTAAATTTGTATCATAATTTTCAACATCCGAACCTCAAAATTATGGTTAAAATGCCTTAGGCCTGAGGTGTCTGCTCAGAATAGCAGTTTTTCCTGCTCCTTCCAGACCTCAGCCATGATTTATATTGAAATGTAAATGAAAGAAGCCTGAAAGCTTAGTAGGAGACTGATTTGAGGCCTAAGGGAAAAAAAAGGTAAATTGTATGGTATTTACTAATTACTAGCCAGTCACTTTTTCTAGGACTCTTTTTTTTTTCCTTAGATACTTTTTTTTTGAGCTCATGATTTTGAGCATACAGACCTAGGTTAATGTTTTTCAGATCAGTTCTATCTTTGACCAACTGTAGACTTTTTGAAACATTGCAATGGAGATTTCACCTGAGAAAAGCTACAAGGCCTTTACTATTATTATGTGTGCACACTTTTGTTATGTGTTGTATGTCCACATATACATATGTCCGTATATCATATATATGATACACAAATTAACATATACAAGGAGCGCTCATAAAAAAGCGCTCATTAAAACAAATTTAAATAGGAGATCCAAAGATCTTTAATTCACGTGATTTAAATGTTTCAATTTAAATTGGATAAACAGATAAAAATCAATGTCTTTAAATTTAAGCTTACAATTTTTTTAGGTGTTCAAAAATCTAATAAAATATTAATATCTACAAAATGTCTAATATGCCTTGGTTCTAGGACCTTTCCTTCAACATAAAAATGGTTTACACTGTCAACACATTTCTCTAATATTTTGATAAATAAGTAAAGTAAATTTGATATGGGATTGCTCATTCATGAGTACTTTTCTTAGATATCTGATTGATTTACTAAGGTCTGAATAAGTTCTTATTAAAGTCTGTATAAGAATATAAAAATAAGTCATGTGTTAATGAGACAAAAATTTCTTAAAACATAAGTTTACCCATAACGTTGTGTTTATTAAGTTTTATTTTCTCCAGAGCAAGCAACCATAAAAATTAAACAACTGATTAAATAAGAACTGTTATTTTAGAGCACTGTACTGCCATTGCTTTAAAAGCTAAACTTGGTTAATGTAGAAACATCAATGTAATTGTGATGCTATCAATGTTTTCATATCTTATAGGTATGCAAGTCTGTAAGGTAGAAACTTTAAAAGAGCATTATATCAAGCTGGTGCTCTGAAGTTGTATGGTAAAAAATATATTGGGGATTTATTTACCTGTTATCAATAAGATATGTAAACGTTTATGTTACTTTTTACATTGGGGAACAATTTAAATGTATTTTTTAGTTAATGAGAGCCTAATCGATGTAAAGGTTAAAAACTTTGAGCCTTTCTTTAATTCATGTTTTAAATGTGATATCATATGGTGTTAGCTAATGTTCATGTGACCTCAAACAATTTATGTAAACTTTGTCAAATGATATTTAAAAATAAGAATTAGCTTTAGAACTAAAATACTTAAGATTTATAAAGAGCCCTGCCTTAGCTGAGATAAGGCTCTGTGTCCCATCTTACTACATGTGAGAATGACTACGAAACCAGTAGGTTAGATAATATTTCTTTAAAGTTATGTTAAAAAGTTGTTTTTTTTTTAAGGTCAATATTCCTAGGATCTCAAACAGGGGATATAATGTATAACTCAGCCAAAAAATTCAGGGTAGCTGTTACACAAGCTAAGTATTTTTACTTTTGTTAATTTTATTTTGAAATTTTCTTATAAGTGATCTAAAGATTCTCTGTTACTGTTTTACAAACGTGTTGCTTTAAGAACACAACATGGGTTTATTCAATATAATAAGTCATTACTTACAATACAGACAGAATAATACAGATCCCAATTAATAAAAAGATAATTATATAGTTATAGACATTAAAGCCCAGTACTCTTAATATAAGGCTGTTAAAATTTATTTGCTGGATGTTTAAGATTAGGATTTAAAATTAAAGTTAAATGAAAAGAGCCAAGAAAACCAATATTTGGCTTTTGCCCTATGAGTCAGTCTGAATCCAGGGAACAGGGGACTTCTCTAAAGAGCTTTGAAACTCTGAGCCACATAACCTCCTCCTGATCAGGGAGATTAATGAGACCACTGGAGAACAGAAAGCCAATCAGTGTATTTGTAACGAAGAGGAGAGTCATCAAAGAAAGGAGACATCCCTGATGCTTCCGAGGGAAGCCAAATGGTCAAGCAAGATCTGGACCCACCTAGCGCAAATGGCACTAGCAGAACTGAGAATCTGCTCTCAAGTTTCCCCAGAATTGACTCCCATAAAAGGTCAGCTGACTGTTAACAATAGATGGAAACAAAAGTCAGTTTGACTGCTTCATCTTAAACACTTAGCAAAGACAGTTAAGAACAAAATACATCCATTCCTGGGCATTTTAAATTATAATAATAATAATAATAATAATAATAATAATAATAATAATAATAATAATAATAATATAATGTTAAGGTATGCACTTTATGTTTGCCTCCCAAAATAAGTAAGACTGGTGGCTACAAAGAAGAATTCTCAGACAGGAATGCCTGATACTTATAAAAAGAGACTATCAAGAAGACCTGCCACAGGGAGAAGTTTTCAGTTTAAGGCCTACAGATATTCCTAACCTACACAGGTTGGCTTGGTGTTTGCTAGTACAATTATCCAGCCCTGAGTAACAGAATTAAAGGTTTCTCAAAGAGACACAGAGGTCATAATAGTAAAAGGATTTTACAAGATCAGATGACATTAAATAATTAAACTGTATCTTATGGGGAGGGACAAGTGTAACAGTAAAAGTTAAATATTAAATTGACAGTCCTGATAACTGGGGATATTAAAGACTGGTGAGGGAACTTCTATACAGTGACATGTTCCAGGTGCTGCAACATTTATTCAGTACTCATGGTTTTTGTTTCTCTCATAGAAGAACCCATCCCCAGATGACTTTACAACCTGTTCTTCCCCAATCAGACTTCAAACCGAACTGACTTCTAAAAGGCAACTCATGTCCCTCAACTGACTTCTAAAAGGCAACTCATGTCCCTCATCCCATGCCCACTCACGTCACCCTGTCTCAGGTCAGGAGAAGAAAAAATGAGTGACACCACTCTTCTTATAACAATGGAGAGAAAGATAAATAGACTATCAATATAAGTAATTAATTAAGTCAGGTAAAATCAGGGAGATCGGTTTTGGGTGAGTTCTAAAAATTTGGAGACTCTTACCTGAGGGATTAAAATTTCCTCAGTGCTCTTCCCGTAATCTATCAAAGATTTGAAGGGGACACAAAGAAAAGGCGGGAATGATAGACCCAACCTGATCTTTAATTTAAATTGGGAGCCATCTTGCCAAAAAGCCATGAAAAGATAATTTTGGCTTTACCATAAATTACTTCAAATTCTAAACCTGCTTGGAATGCCTGCCCATGCCTTGAACTCACCCATGCCCGGCTCTCTGACCAGATAGCAGCCCTCTCTGAAACTTTAGTGACACATCATAAATATTTGCCTTCTCTGGCCAGACAACAACCCTCTCTGAGGCTCTAATGGTCTTCATGAACTCTGATGTAGGGACAGCAAAAAAAATGTAGACTGCCATTGGTGTGATGTTTGTCAGAGTTCTGTTATCTGTAAACCCCCTTTTGTGTAATTTTCTGGGCTATTAAGCTGCCTGTAGGAAAGCTGGGGTTGCTGTCTTTTTCCCGCCGTTTTGTGAGGGAGAGGTAGCACAGCCAGTGGAAATAATAAGCTTAATTTAATTTGATTTTAATTAGAGTCAGTGGTCTTTTCTTGTGTCCTGGTCTAACAGGTAAACACTCCAAAAACATGGAGCTCTGCCAGCCTAAACACTTCTTGAGAAACTTCCTCTGAGTTTGGGCACTTGAAATATATGTTGTTGTAAGGAGCTTTAGCTTCCTTTCTAGTGATACCATCAAAGCTGAGTCTGCATCTATGTGACCTGGAGGACATGGTTTCTTGTATTCTAATGAACATGAGGCAGCAGTGCTGAATTTTCTCTTTGTAGGTAAACTGTGGCCACTGGATACTAAGTGTCTCCCCGTTTGGACTGTGAAGCCATTTGGTCATCCTCCACTTTGTGGTGTTTCTTGCTGCTGTACTGGGAGTTTGGTATATGCTTTATGAAATACAACGAGTTCAACTGAAACCCAGTGTTGAAGAAAGTTCTGTCACTTGTGGTGGGTCAGGGTCTGAAGGAGAATGCACCAACCAGGCTTTTATCTCACAGAGCTTGCCCCCTTGTCCATAGAAATCTGACTCTGAACTTAGCCCAGAAACCTCTCCATATAAAATGATGCCTTTACATAGAAGGGTCTGCTGGCTGCACCATGTCAGTCACAAACCATTTGGAAGGCAATGGCAAATCCTCATTGCCACACCACAGATGTATTATCACACACCCACCCACCACTGCAATAGGCCCACTTCTCAGCAGGCTCCAACTTACTGGCATCTTTGTTCTACACCATTTTCATGAAACCCGGTCAATCATGGCATTCTCTGGTACACTCAAGATCAGCAACAAGACATCTAAAGGTTCTCCAGTGCCACCTGGTTAAGGGAATTTCAAAGATTTCATTGTATTTATCTAGCCATTTTTCATGGATGAAGTTGGAGGCACTGTGGGTTTCAGTTCATTCAGGAAATATTAAATGGTGAGGAAGCTGTTTTCAATGAATTCTCTGGAGAAAACTCACAGGCAAGTCTTCCCATAGAGTGGTCAAAAGGTCACATGAAGCCAGGCCCATTGAGGTCTTTAATGTGACGTCCATGGGTGTTCTGACTGTCAACTATGGCTGCCAAATCTTTCAGAATAAAATCATGTGATATTCTAGCTGATATTCCAAGGCTCTGTGGAAAGCCACCCTTGTATTTGATCTCAGTTTCCAAGGGAGAATCCCATGCGTGGCCTCCTAAAATCTGAACACAGTTTATGGCAATATTTCTCTGAGATCAGTTCGAGAACTCAGACTATAAGTGGAATCACACCAGAGTTCAAGCCCAGATAGACCCAGTCATCACTTCCAACCACCAAACAAATGACCACAATTAAAACCAAAGCACTCCCACAAGGCCCTCATCTTCTTCCATATAGACACTCATCATAACCTGTGGCTGGAGGTTTCCATGAGGGGCTCAGCCCAATACAGTGTACAAAATAACCTCCCTTGCCCGTCATTTGCCTAAAGTCAGGGTTGCCAGGACACCCTTTCTGAGAACCAGGAGTTATCAAATGAGCCTGCCGTAAATACTGCTCTGATTCTCCAATTTGAGGCCTACTGACTCTCGGGTATAGATTCTTTATGTGAATTGGAATCATGAGAAAACCCAAGCACCTATGGGCTATCCTCTGCAGGGTTTGAAGAACTCATTTGACAAAAAGGATCCCTATTTTCACTTGATGGAGATCAGTAATCTTACAGAGGAAGGCGAGAGACTTCGTCCACAATGACTGCTTTTTTGGCCATTTTGGTTTTGGAAGCACACATGTAATTGTTCGTTAGATCCATCAGGTGCTGAAAATCTATTCAACAACCTCAAACATGGCCAAGAGTCTGATGCAGACACATCCCTTTCCAAAGCAATTAAGCAAAGATCTACAGGTGATGCCCATTAATTTCCATTGAAAACCGTTTTCTTCAGGCTTCAAAAAGGGGTGGCCTGAGGCAAAGACCTTTCTGACATTCAGGGCAACAGAACAATAGGTAAGCAAATGGCCCAAGGCAGGGTTTCTAAAATGATATCTGAGTTTTCTGAGATGATCCCATTCCCTTCAGCTATCCAGTACATAGCCATGTCACAGAGCTTGGAGGTGGTTCATGTCTTGGAAACAAAACCATGAGCCTATTCTGGAGAGTGGCCAGAATTCAAGAAGAAAACAGGAATTTAGGAAGACAGTGGTTGTTGCCCATCCATTAGGCAAGACAAAATCCATTCATAAATTGGGCAGGATGAATGTTGTGAAGCTTTCTTCTATTCAGGACACATCCATTGATGCATTCTCTTTTCTAATGTCTACAACCACGGACACAGTGGGATAAACAGACATAAAAACACTCGCATTGTCAAAAGACTTACTAGAAACAGTCCACTCCAATCCTAACAAACCGACTTTCCTACCTATTCTCAGATCATGAGACAAAACCACAAACTCACACCCACACCCAAAAAGTCACCTCCTTCCCCCAAGTAGGTCTATGACTATCCGGAGTGTCCTCTGACTGATGGGCCATAGTATGTTACTCCAAAATGGACTGTCCTATGTCAGATGTGGACTCCTTGGCCAACACTGTGAAGTTGTAAGGTGCCAGTGGTGAGACACTACCTGCTTACTCAGGAAAGTCCCCTCTTCAGACCTTCCTGGCATTTGGCCATCCTCACATCAGTAGTTACCAAGAAAGACTGATTCTGTCTTTGGTAAATCCAAATATGTGAGGCCACTGGGACTGGGACTGGGACTGCCTCTGGGTGCCTGTCTTCCTGGATCCCTAGTTCAGAGAGTTCCATCACCAAGAAAGTGATGTAGGTCACTTCCTTCAGGAACTGAATGAGGTCACTGCCTTGGCAACCACTTTGTCCTAATAGTTGCTTCCAAGTGTCCCAATTGATGGAGGCTGCCCCTACTTCCTGTGACACTTTCACAAGTTTGAATGGTATATCAAACATAGGCACCCGGGAACAGCTCTCCACACAGGCCTGGTATTGTCCATCTTCTCTACATTAAGAAAAGAGAGACTGCTTCAGACACACCCCTTCATCCTGACCAGGTTGTTTGTCGTGGAAGATGACTTTTGCTCTCTCAGGTCCTTCATAGCTTCCTATAGCTTCCCCAGGGTTCATTTCTGCATGGACCTTTTCATTTCTCAGCAGGTGGAAGATTTCTTACATTCCTGTATTGTAAGACCAACTCTGTCCCTGCTTTTCTGTAAAGTTAGATTGAGGGAACAGAGTATGGTTAGGGTTAATAACATGTTTGATTTGGCTTAGGAATCATTCTGCTGGATGAATAATGTTATTGGGAACCTGCAATATTTATTAGAATATATAGAGGGGAAATATATTTATGAAAACCGAAATCTAGGTAAGATTTGAAGCCCAGAAGGGCTTTGGATCCTTGATTGGGATACTTAGGTTTGAATTATGTTCTGCACATGTGTCTCAGATAAATCTATACACAATGGCATAGGACCTTGTACCTTGGATGATTGAATGTCAAAGAGAACATCCAGTCAAAAAAGGATAGTTGGTAGGATTAGGAAGATAGTTGGTAGGATTAGGAAAAAGAGTGAGTATATGATTTGGACAAAAAGTTCTTTAGCAATAGGGTTTTGGGTAGAGAGAAAATGTAAATGTCAGCACATGTGAAGAGTCAGTCACAATGATGAACTGGGGAAAATATGTAGGAAAGCAGATATCAATAGAGACATTAGAAAATCAGCAAATGATAAAGTGATTGATAGGATTAGACATTTTCGACAGGCTTGAGTTTGAATAAATAATCTTAGGAAGAAACAAATATGTAGTCACCAATAGGATTGACATTTGAGAGCATTAGGCAACCTGGACATGGGTGATTTTCATAATCCATACTCATATTCCATTTAGGCTTTGGTACAGTCGTAAGTGTGACTTTGCATTTTGTGGCCAGAATATTACTGTGATAAAATGTATATGTAGATCAGGTGACATGAGTATTTGTTGCACCATTTCTGAGAGCAATATTTTGAAGAGATATAAATTAGTATTGGGGGCACAAATAGGTGTACCATGTGTGTATGAATATAGAGAGAATGCATGAATAGACCATACTGTGAATAAATAATATAACTGTTTCCAAATTTAGAAATTGGAATAAATTGATATCCCAAAATACACAGGAAATCTTATATTGATATACATACATTCATTCCAACCAGTTATATATCTAATGGTAATATTAGGGTTGTAGTTTATCATAAAATGTGTGTGAGTTTTGCTTCAAAATTGATTATGGAAATCGAAAATAATGTGTTTGGAAAGAAGTCTCATGAAATAACCAGTCAAAAACAAGGAGGAATACATGTGTTCTGAAGCAGGAAGTGATTGAATGTGTTACAAATGTCTTTCAATTTGTGAACTTGTGGATGAAATGTATATTCTACGATGTATAAAAACTGAAGAAATAGTAATGTACCAGTGTTGAATTAAAATGAACATCAAAATACACATCATGTCCCATAGAAATCTACTTTCATTGATGTTAAATTGGGTCAGTTACTGTAGAAATATAAGGCTTTGTTTGCACCATTCACTGAAGTGAGTTTTCAGTACTAGGAAATAAATATGTATTTCAGGTGGATGAATATTTCTAAAAACAATCTTATGAAAAGTTGATTATAAAAGCACATACATGAACATGAGTGAATTATTTAGGGAGTGTATAATAAGACACATATATTTCATATTTTGAAAATATATATATCACACAGATACATTAGAAAGTAGCAATATATATGCCAATCAAAATTCATCATGAAATATATATCATTCACAGATCCAAAAATATTAATTTTACTGAACATGGATTTATGTATAATGTTTTTCAACTAAGAAGCTCACTCATAGTTTGAGTTTTCAGTTCCAAAAACATTTAGGAGGAGTCATCTCTTCTCATACTTTGTATCTCCCAAGTTAGCCACCTCACAAAAATGTACGTGTGATACCAGGTAGGATTTTATATGTGCATATAAAAATACATGTGCTGAATTGGCTACAGAAAAAGGGAGACAGAAATTCACATATGTGTTAACTTTAAAAACACATGGAGAACCATTTCAACAAAAAATTAACAAGATTTATAACTCTTACCCTATATCATGCAAAAGGCAAGACCAACTATACGCCATGCCTCCTCTCAACCGCTTGTATTTCTATTCTGTTTGGGTTATTTTTCTCCATCATATTAGGATTAGTAGTCAGAGTCTAGTAGGGTATGTGTTAGTGTCAGGGATTCAGTATTTTGAATGGAAAATTGAAAAATGAATCCAATGTGTATGTAAATATGTGCTACACCAAAATCTTCCCACTCTCATCCAGAACAATGCCTTGACAACACCTACGGCCCAAGTATGACACAATCAGAGGAGAAAAGTTAGAAAATCCGTGAATACATATCTAGAATGGAATATGATCAGAAGTTCACAACCTTGGAAGTGGTAGAGGAGTTTCCAAAAGTAAGGGACAGGGTAAACCCTCCAAAAACTTGAAGGTCTGCTGGCCTAGAGACTTCTTGAGAAACTGCCTGTGAGGTTGGGCACTTGAAATATATGTTGTTGTCAGGAGCTTTAGCTTCCTTTCTAGTGAGACCATAAAAGCTGGGTCTGCATCAATGTGACCTGGAGGACATGGTTTCTTATTTTCCAATGAACATGAGATAGCAGTGCTGAATTTTCCATTGTAGGTAAACTGTGGCCCCTGGGGGCTGAATGTCTCCCTGTGTGGACGTTGAATCCATATAGTCATCCTCTATTTTCATGGTGTTTCTTGCTGCTGCACTGGGAGTTTGGTATTTGCTTCATGAAATACAAGGAATTCAACGGGGACACAGTGCAGGAGGGATTTCTGTCACGTGTGGTGGGTCAGGGTCTGCAGGAGAATACAAGAACCAGGCCTCTATCCCACATAGCTTGCCCCCTTGACCATAGCAACCTGATTCTGAACAATGTCCTGAAACCTCTCTATGTAACAAGGTGCCTTTACATATAAGGGTCTGCTGGCTTCACCATGTCAGTCACAAGCCATTTGGAATCCAATGAAAGATCTACATGGCCCCACCACAGATGTTTTATCACACACCTGCCCACCATTGCTCTAGGCCCACTACTCAGCAGGATCCAACTTTCTGGCATCTCTGTTAAACACCATTTTCATGAAAACCCGTCAATCAAGGCACTGTCTGGTATACTCATTGTTGGGAAAAGTATAAACGGCAGCCATACCCCAGAGAAAAACCCCAACATGGTGCCTAAGGACTTCTTCTTCCTACCTTCTTTTTTCTACAGTGGTGCCAAATGTTCCCACCCATGTGAACTCTCCCGCTGGCGCCAATTTGAAATCTCCCTGGTGGGGAACCTTAGCCCCAATAAGAACTAATTCCTGGGCTCCAGAGCTGATATCTGAAAGAACTAACCAATAAACGGTTTGCCTGCCATTTATCTAAGCCCTTCCATCTTCCCCTTAGTTCTATATAAGCACACAGCTTTTTGCAATAAAATTGGAATTCTCCCAGCGAAGTGCCTTTGCGTGAGAATTTCTTTCATTCTGGTGCCCCATGTGAGGATATGGGTGAGCTCTTTCTAACAAGAGCCCCGTCCCCTGCTCCCCCGGAGACAGCCAGCTTCCTGCACCCACCACAGATCTGATATATGTAAGCCTCCCGTGACCCTGGCTCTGCAACTCCCTTCGGGCTACCACTGGTTTTGTGACCTTGATCTTCCGGCACACTCTCGACGCCCTGTAGGGGGCAGGAAATTCCTGCCACTAAGACCTTTACTGGTCGCAGTGGACCCTCTGGTGATCCGTTTTCCTTTGGGGCGTGAGGCTTCTGAGTTTACACAAGAGGCTCTGTGGTTTTTTCTCCTCTGCTGCCGCTGCCGCTGCTGGCTAGAGTTGCTGTTTGCTGCGGGGCTGCTGTGTCTGGCTGAAGCTGCCTCTCTGCTCGGGGAAAACTGAACTCCCGTCCTGGAACTACATTCTGCCGGAACCGGAGTTCTGTTTTCATTACTGACTTTTTCCGCTGCGTTCAAAAACTTTCCTGACGTCAGGTTGCCCGTGGCTCCGAACCCATTGGGTCTCACAGATCGCACTTCACTGGTGACGCCCAGGTAGTGCCCTCTGTATTTCCTCATGACGGCTGGTCATTTTGGGGACGCCCACCTGACCCCCGTTCGCCCTGAGCTTCCTGAAAGCCGTTCCAGCCCGGGTTTTCTCTTTGTCTCTCTCGCTTACTCTTATTCTCTCTCTCTCTCTCTCTCTCTCTCTCTCTCTCTCTCTCTCTCTCTGTCTGTCTGTCTTCCTTCTCTCCCTGTGACTATGGGCACCTCTTCATCTGTACCTGAAGCCTCACCTCTCAAATGTCTACTAAAAAATCTGGCCACACTCTCCCTCACACCAGACATCAAGCCCAAACTTCTAATCAAATTCTGTACCCAAGATTGGCCTACATATCCACTGGATAATGGCAATCATTGGCCTCCAGAAGGCTCCTTACATCCAAACTTCATCTGCGACCTTTTTAACTACTGCCAGCATCTGAAAAAGTGGAGTGAGATTCCCTGCATTTAAGGTTTTAGCCTTCTCACACAGCACCCTGTCGCTGCTCCTCCTGCCCTCCCTCTCAGGTCCTCCTTGTTTGCAAACCCTTCTCTTCCCCTACGTCTACTCCTGACTTCACAGATTCTTCCTCATTCAACCCAGCAGATGAACCCCCACCTTATCCCCCAGTCCTATCTGCCCCTTCTCTCCCACTATACCCTCCTCTTCCTCTGCCTGATTCCAGGGATCCTCAGCCTTCCATTTAATCCTCCTCCCTCCGCCCTCTTCTGCCTGCTCCACCTCCTCCTCTTCCAAAGAGACACTCCCTGCCCCTCCCTCTCCTTCCTGTCCGCCTCCTGCCTCTTTCAGTCTCTGTTACCAGGTCTAAGGGACTCCTTCCCACCCCCAAGACAATCGCACCCCTTTGTGAGGTAGCTGGTCCCGAGGGTGTCATCAGAGTCCAAGTGCCCTTCTCCATGTCGGACATTACTCAGCTAGAGAGGAAGTTAGGCTCATTCACCACTGACCCCACCACTTACATTCGGGAGTTTCAATGGGTCCTGCAAGCATATAGTCTCACTCATCATGACATCTACATGCTCTTGGCCAATACACTTCTCCCTGAGGAAAGTCAATGGGTCTGGGAGCTAGCCCAAGCCCATGCTGATGAAAATCATAGGACCAATCCTAACCACCCCACAGGCCCTCATGCTGTCCCAGAGCAGGATCCCCTATGGGATTACAACACCCCTGAAGGCTTACAGTCAAGTGACCTTTTTACATCCTGCCTCTTGGCGGGCCTGAAAAAGGCCACCCGCAAGGCTGTTAACTTAAAAAGGTGCAGGAGGTCATTCAAAGGAAGGAGGAAACACCTTCAGAATTCCTGGATAGACTAACCAAGGCCCTTTAACAGTACACAAACCTCAACCCAGAAACCCCTGATGGCCGTCATGTCTTAATGAAATATGTTCTGGCCCAAAGCTACCCTGACATTAAAGCCAAGCTTAAAAAGCTTGAACAGGGCCCTGCTACTCCTTAGACTAAAATCCTCGCTGTCGCTTTCAAGGTTTTTTATGATAGAGAGGATGAAAGTGAAATGCCGTAGGCAGAGGGCTGAAAATGGCAAGTTCCAAATGTTGGCCCAGGTCATTCAGAGAAGGCCATCACCACGCCATCCCAATATGACGCCCCGGGAGCTTGCTTCAAATGTGGTAAGGAGGGACATTGGGCCAGGGATTGTCCTTCACTGAGGACACCCTACAACCCCTGCCCAAAATGCCATCAAAGGGGACACTGGGGGGCAGACTGCCCAACAACCCGAAAGGGAGGTTGGTCAGCCGCCAGGCAACCACAGCCTTTCTTGGGCTTAGCAGCGGAGGATTGACGGATCCCTGGGCTTTCCCTCCAGACTATTACCATCAAGAATCAAGAGCCTAGGTTTACCTTCCTGGTGGATGGATGCTTCATTACCTTCCTCTTGGATACTGGTGCCACTTTTTCGGTCTTAAGGGAGTATGGGGTTCTACCACACCCTCAAAAACTCCTATTGTCAGGGTAGGAGGTAAACAGATTTTCCCTCAAACCCCCCCATCATGTTATATGCAGGGATCCCTTTTGTCCTTCACTCACTTCTTTCTCGTTATGAGCCATTGCCCCATTCCCCTTCTGGGAAGGGACATACTCTCACTATTAAAAGTCAGCATTCACATATCACCCCACACCTCTCCTACCTCTCATTTCCTCATGATGTTCCTAGGGGCAGATACACCTCCTTAATGCACTCTCCATGACTCTCTAAACCAGTTAAGCCTGAGGTTTGGGACACAACTACACCCCTTATGGCTAAATGCAGTCCTATTCATATTGTCTTACAGGACCCTTCAAGATATATTAGTCAATCACAATATCCACTCACAACCACAGCCCTCCTCGAATTAGAACCCATCATCCAGGATTTATTACGAAAGGGGTATCTTAGGCCTACACACTCTCCTTTCAACACCCCCATTCTGGCACTTAAGAAACCTAAAGTGTCCTACAGGCTGGTTCAAGACCTTCTCCTTGTCAACTCCTCTGTGGTCCCCATCCACCCACTAGTGCCCAACCCTTACACCCTCCTCTCTCAGATCCCTGCCACTACTACCCACTTCTCGGTCCTAGGTTTAAAAGATGCATTCTTTTCTATTCGCTTGTTCTCAGAATCTCAGAATATCTTTGCTTTTACATGGACTGACTCTCACATCCACCATTCTCATCAGCTTTCCTGGACTGTCCTCCCACAGGGATTCAGGGATAGCCCCCATCTCTTTGGCCAAGTTCTTGCCCAGGACCTCACATCCTTTCACCCGACCTGTCCTGACACTATTCTCCTTCCATATGTCAATGACCTTCTTCTATGTAGTCCCTCTGGGAACACTCTCAATCCCACACCGCTCAGCTTCTTAATTTCCTAGCAGACAAGGGATATAGGGAGTCTCCCCACAAGGCCCAGGTTTCCCATTCTTCTGTCACCTCTCTTGGTTTTTGCCTTAGACCCGGGAAAAAGGAAATAACACTGGATAGGAGGCAACTCCTCTCTGATCTTCCAGTGCCCCATATGAAAGCCAAAATACTATCATTCCTAGGATTAGCAGGTTATTTTAGGGCCTGGATCCCAAATTATTCTCTTCTATCCAAACCCCTGTATGACCAAGCAAATGGACCCCCTAGTGAATCTCTTGTCTCCTCCCCCATCTACCACTTCCGCAGGTTTCAGCAACTCCTCTTAAAGGCACCTGCCCTTCACCTTCCTGATCTTTCAAGACCATTTCATCTATATGTCCATGAAAAAGGGGGGCAAGCACTTAGGGTCTTAGGTCGAAACTATGGGCCTACATTTGCACCTGTGGCATATTTTCCAAGAAACTAGACTCTACCATCCGTGGGTGAGCCCCTTGCTTAAGAGCTCTGGTTGCTGGACAAATTTTACACAAAGAAGCCTCTAAGCTGAGTTTTGGGGCACCTTGAACTATCCACTCCCCACATCACTTGAAAGATCTTTCAGCTTATAAGGGCCTTCAAACCCTTCCTCCATCCAGGGTTCTGTCGCTCCTCACTTCCTTTCTGGAAAACCCTAATATTACTTTCCTCCCCTGCTCTGCACTGATCCTTCCCTTACTGCTCCCAATGACTCCCACGTCTAACACACCAACTCATAATTGCTTGGAAACCTTAGAAGATTTCCTCCCCTGTCATTCTTCCATTTCTGAGGAACCACTCACCAAGCCTGACCTTATCTGGTTTACTGACAGCAGTTCCTTTAGGCAGAACGGCACTCATTACTCTGGATATGCTGTAGTTTCAGCCACTGAGATTATAGACGCCAAAGCTTTGCCTTCAGGAACTACCAACCAGCAGATTGAACTTATAGCAGCCACTCGTGCCTGCCTTCTAGCACAAGGCAAATCCCTCACCCTCTATACTGATTCAAAATATGTCTTCCAGATCTTATTATCCCATGCTTCAATATGAAGGGAGCGACGCCTACTTACCACCAAAGGTAATGCGATCACTAATTCGGCTCTTATAACCAATCTGATGGAGGCCTCCCACTTACCCACCCAGTTGGGAGTTGTCCATTGTAGGTCCCATCAGAAGGATGGCTCTCTTATCACTGAGGGCAATGCCAAAGCTGACCAGGCGCCACGAATGCGTGCTACCACTTCCAATTATGGCCCCTATGGGGTACATATTATGGCCACTTTAGACAGCTCATCTGAAGCCCCTACTTCTTCCAGTAAGAACAAGGATCTTTTCAAGTTCCTTCATACTCTACACCATTCCAATTCTCAGTCTTTGACCCTTTTTTTACAGAGCTTCTTCTCCCTCAACCCTTCTGACATAGCCATGATAGAGAATATAGCCTCTAATTGTCAGATCTGTCAGCGGACCAAACCTCATATTCCTTTAAGGCCCAAACCTTTCCCTTTCCACCAAGCCCAGGGACACATTCCCATTGCTGACTGGCAAGTAGACTTCACCAACATGCCCACAGTATGGCACACTAAATACCTCCTTGTCTTTGTGGACACTTTCTCTGTTTGGGTTGAGGCATTTCCCACTTCCAATAAAAAGGCTTCCACTGTAGCTTCAATCTAACTGACAGACATCATCCCTAGGTTTTGTATGCCCACTTCCCTACAATATGACAATGGCCCTGAGATTATTTCTAAGATCACACAAAAGGTCTCTCAAGCCCTCTCCTTCAAGTGGCATTTCCACTGTCCATATTGACCCCAGGCTTCAGGGAAAGTGGAAAGGGTAAATCATACTCTGAAGGAAGTCCTTACCAAATTGACAATGGAATTAAACTTAGACTGGGTCAAAATCCTTCCCTTTGCTTTGCTTCGAATCAGAGCTCTCCCTAAGAAACCATCTTTACTGTCTCCCTTTGAGATAATGTATGGAAGACCTCTTATACCCTCTGGGTTGGTCACTTCACAAGGACCTCTCACCCGAGATTTGTCTTTGCCTCTCTTGTTTCATCTCCGCTCTGAACACTGGAAATGTCAGAACTGGCTTCTTCCGGACCCAGTCTCCACTCCAAACACTCCTCCCTTAACACCTGGGAGTCTAGTCTATTATAATACCCCAGAGGAGAAAGGGACTCTTGCACCAAAATGGGAAAGCCCCTATCCTTTCATTCTCTGTACCCTCACCGCCGCCAAACTCTCCTTACCAGACAACCGTCTCACTCCCTGGATTCCCATTTCTAGGTTGAAGCCATATCACCAGGAGGCCCCACCTGCTGACGACAGGACCATGCCAGAGGAACTCCAAGAATCACCTCCTGAAGCTCCCCTTTAATCCTGCTTTCCACACCCATCTCACCCATTTAAGTTGCGGCTCACATGGTGTTCCCTGCAGCCCAATTCCTCTTAAAGAAGGCACAATGAGCTCTCCCAACACCCTAGTCTTCTCTAACTGCTTGTTTTTTGTGCTCTGCTTTTTTTCTGTGCTCTGTTGGGACTTGTCTTTACCTTCCTAACCTACCATGTATTTATTCACTCTTCGGGAACGATACTCAGAACATGGCATGCAGAAGGTCCGCGCAGTGGATGCAACTACTTGCTTCATCCACAACTGCACCTCTATTTCCCTAAAATTGTCACCTTCAAGGACCTTCGTCCCTGGTAGCTGGAACTGGCCTTTCATTTGCTTCCTTTTTAATCAAACCAAAGACTATTGTCATTGGTGGCCTGAGATATATAATGGGTGTCCCTATTGGTCATGCAGGTTCCATGATGAACGTGGTAGCTGTTCTTACCACTCACTTGGCTACTCTGAAGGGTTGACTTCTAGTTACCTAAAGTGGCATAAAGGCTCTTAATCCGATAACAATGGATCGTATACTTCAGATATACCTGACCCCAAGGCCAAACGTTGGGGCTATGTTGAGTTTGCTCTCTATGCTCGGACAACCTCAGCAAGACCCACAGGGTGGATGACTGTTGGCCGCACCCTGATTACGCCACCTAAGGCAACCAATCATGTAGTCGAACACATTAAGGAGTCAGAATCAAAACTGGATAAAGGCCATTGCAACACATGTTTTTTCGTCCTCTGCCTGAGGATCAAAAGAAGTATATTTCCTATATGCTTCCATAATTCTCTCCAGAATCATAGAGGGAGACTCATTAGGACCTTGGATTATCTCTCTTACCATGGCCAAATTAGTCGGCCCTCTGGCGGCCACTCGGAGCCCCGCCATTAGAGCCCTGTGATAAGTGGAAAGATGCTACCAACCTTCAAAGGTGTTGGGATCCCAGTTTGGTCGGTTCATGGGCCCATAAGGATGAAGAGGGAGCATCACAGTGGCTTCTGAGTTTTCTATTTTCCGTAGCTGGCGGGTTTCTTTAGGTGGCCCAGCTTCCACCAGAAAAGGAGGGGCTGCTGCTGCTGCGGAGAAGTCCCTTGGAGGGCTTGGGTCTGGCCCAATTGCCTCTAGTGGCGGAGAGGCTGAGTCAGTGGCGGGAGAATCATCTGGAATGTGTTGGGGGTTGGGGAGCGAGGGCAGAGAATAAGGAGGGGGAGGATTGTCCAGTCTTGTGACTCAGGAAGAATGGGGGGAAGATGGGGAGGGAACGGAAGGTTTGAATGATAGGATCCTGGGGAAGGGGTATATGGCTGTTGATCTGGGTGGCCACGTGGTCCCGGCTGAAAGACAATATCTCTGACTTTTTGGATTAGATTGAAGTAGAAGGATCCTTCTGGGGGCCACCCGACTTTGAGGATGGGCAATTCTGAAGCACAGAGAGTCTGCCAGGTCTGACATTTAACTGAAAAATAATGATTCTTGGCCCTTGAGCGGACATCAGTCCAATGATCAAGGGTCAGGGACAGAAGCGTGAAAGTGCTTTGTCCCATAATGGGAGTTACTCAAAAAGAGACAGTGAAGACACAAACGCAACACAAACAAAGACATACAGTAAACGTTTAACATGGGTCCAAGACAAATATTAGAACTCAGTAACTGGCAAAACCTGATGGGTTAGACAATAAAGACAGACAGTAAACTCAACATGAGTTCGGGACAATGAACAAAACTGTGTAGCCAGCAAAACCTGATGGGCTGGCAAACCGAATCCTGAAGCAAAATATAACCGAGTTGAGGAAACTAATATTCCTTGATTTCCCTCGTCCTCTGGAGTGTCCCCCAGGGACGTGGCCAGTAGCTCTGTGACACGTCTGCCACCCACTGTCAGAGAGAGCTAATGCTCTTCACCGACAGCCACTTTGCCAAGCCCTAACCTGAAACCCGAAACCAGAAAGAGGCGCCTTTCTTACCCCGAGAGGAGTCCCTTGGGGTCTTTCATCCACTGCTCCGGATATCTCACCTGGGACCTCCAGATGAAAAGGTGGGGCGAACATCGGAGGAAAAGACCACCAACAGGCTTTCTCATGCAACACCAAAGGGTTTATTGGGGGTATAGCGTGCTGGAGCTCAGGGCTCACTTCAGAGGAACAAAGAACAAAGAGCCCCGAGAACCACTTGAGTGGAGTTTATATACATTCTTTAGAGAGGGCAGGGACTTTACATACATCATAGCCTCTTTAGCAAATCATCATATACCGCGGGAAAATCAAATAACAACTCTAAAACATGATTAGCACATTCATTGGCGGGAACAGGTTGGGCAGGGGGTGATTGGTCAGCCGTAAGAAGGGGTATACATTTAAATTGATTGGTGGATGCACTGTGATGTATACGTGGTGAGGTGCATGGTTTCTGGGAAGGGGCTGTTAAGTAACTAGGTCCTCAGGGAAGATTTCAACACACATCTAATGTGCAAATCCGGGAATTGTCTTAACTGCCACAGAAATTTCAGGTGCTGAGTGCAGCTTGGAAACTTTACAAAACCTGGTTCTTTACATTTCAATTTCAATTTCTTTTATTCTTTCAGAACCTTACAGAGGAAGGCGAGAGAGTTCATAGACAATTACTGCTCTTTTGGCCATTTTGGTTTTGGATGCACACAAGGGATCTTTCTTTAGATCCATCTGGTGCTGATAATCTAAGCCACAGCCTCAAACAGGGCCAAGAGGCTGATTAAAACATATCCATTTCCAAAGCAATTACTACTCTGAAGTCAGTTACAGAACTCAGTCTTCTAGGAGAATCACGCCAGTGTTAAAGCCCAGGTGAACACAGTCATCTCTTCCAAAAGCCACACAAGTTACCACAATTAAAATCAAAAAAATCCCACATGGCCCTCATCTACTTCCATATAGTCACTCATCATAATCTCTGGCTGGAGGTTTCCTTAAATGGCACAGCCCAATAGAGTGTCCATAATAAGCTCCCTTCTCCTCATTTACCTAAATTCAGGGTGGCCTGGACACCCTTCCTGTGAACCAGGATTGATCACATAGTTCTGCCATTAATACTGCTCTACTTCTCCAATTTGAGGCCTACTGACTATCAGGTATAGTATGTGATTTGGAGTCATTATTAAACCCAAGCACCTTTGCAGGGATTGGAAGAACTCATTTGACACAAAAAATCCCAATACTCCCTTGATGGAGGTCAAGAACCAAACACAGGAAGGCAAGAGACTTCACCCACAATGACTGATTTTTTGCCATTTTGGTTTTGGATGCACACATTGGTTCTTTCTTTAGATCCATCCGATGCTGATAATCTAAGCCACAGCCTCACACAGGGCCAAGAGGCTGATTCAGACACATCCCTTTCCAAAGTAATTAAGCAAAGAGCCACTGGTGATGCCCATTTCTTTCCATTTTAAAACTGTTTTCTTCAGGCTTCACAAAGGGTGGCCTGAGGCAAAAACCTTCCTGACATTCAGGGCAACAGAACAATAGGTAAGCAAAAGGCCCAAAGCAGGGTTTCTCTACTGAGACTTTCCTGGTCACACTGATATCTGAGTTTTCTGAGATGCTTGCCATTCCCTTCAGCTATGGATTACATGGCCACGTCACAGAGTTTGGAGGTGGTACATATTTTGGACACAAAACCATGAGCCTATTGTGGAGAGTGGCCAGAATTCAGGAAGAAAACAGGAACTTAGGAAGACAGTACATGTTGTCCATCGATAAGGCAACCTGCAGTCCATTCCTAAAATGGGTAGGATGAATGCTGGGAAGCTTTCTACTAGACAGGACACATCCATTGATGCATTCTCTTTTCTAATGTCTACAACCACGGACACAGTGGGATACACAGACATAGAAACACTCGCCTTGTCAAAAGACTTTCTAGAAACATTCCACTCCAAACCAAGCAAGCCGCCTTTCCTACCTATTCTCAGAACATAAGACAAAACCACAAACTCACACCCACACTGAAAAAGGCACCTCCTTCCCCAAAGTAAGTCTGTGACTATCCAGAGTGTCCTCTGACTGGTGGGCCATACTATGTTCCCCAGAAATGGCCTGTCCTGTCTCAGATCTGGTCTCCATGGCCAACTCTGTGAAATATCAGGGGCCCGCGGTGAGCCACTTCTTGCTTTCTCTGGAAAGGCCAGTCTTCAAAATTTCCTGGCATTTGGCCATCCTCATATCAGTAGGTACCAAAAAAGACTTACTCTGTCCTTGGTAAATCCAAACAAGTGATCCCACTGTACTGGGACTGGGACTGGTTCTGGATGCCTGGCTTCCTGGATCCCAAGTTCAGAGAGTTCCATCACCAAGGAAGTGAGGTGAGGTCACTTCCTTCAGAAACTGAATGACGTCACTGCCTTAGCAACCACTTTTTCTGAACAGTTGCTTCCATACTTCCTCTGACACTTTCACAAGTTAGATTGGTATCTCAACCATAGGAACCCGGGAACAGCTCTCCACAAAGGCCTTTGTTGGTCCATCTTTTCTACATTAAGGAGAGAGGGTGAATGAGACACAACCCTTCATCCTTACCAGGTTGTTTTCCATGGAAGATGACTTTTGCTCTCTCACGTTCTTCATAGTTGCCTACATGTTCTCCAGGGATCATTTCTGCATGGACCTTTGAGGTTTTCAGCAGGTGGAAGATCCACTACATTCCTGTATTGTAAGACCAACTCTGTCCCTGCTGTTCTGTAATGTTAGATTGAGGGAACAGTGTATGGTTAGGGTTAATAACATGTGTGATTTGGGTTAGGAATAATTCTGCTGGATGAATAATGGTATTGGGAACCTGCGATATGTATGAGAATATATAGGTGAAATATATGTATGAAAACAGAAGTCTAGGTAAGATTTGAAGCCCAAAAGAGCATTTTGCCCTTGATTGGAATACTTAGATTTGAATTAGGTTCTGCACAGATTTGTCAGATTAATCAATATACAATGGCATAGGACCTTGTACCTTGGATGATTGAATGTCGAAGAGAACATGCAGTCAAAAAGGGATAGTCGGAAGTGAAAGGTTAATAAAATAGGTATTTGTCACTTCCTGGGAAGAATGTTGTGTTTATTCCGAGCATAATGGAGTTGTAAAAAAAAAATGATTAAATTAAAAAGACACCATGAAGAGTGTCAATGAGAGAGTGAGAGGACCAAAAAAAGTGGTTTGAGTCTTGGTTCACATAGTCCCTCTGTTTGACTACTTTTTTATCAACCCTGGCCTGTCCGATAATAATCTCCATATTATTGCTAACTATAAAACCCTGTTTGCTCAACCGTGTAATTTCTTTTCTCTAAGCTCAAATTGAACAAGTTAAACTCATGGTAATACCCCACTAGCAGACATAGAATGTGACACCCCACAATGATCACTTTTATGATTAAAAGTAGCTAGAAGAAGAAGTGGGGAATGAAAGATTAATAAAATAGGTACTTGTCACTTTTTTTCTGTATGCTTAACAAAACACTGTTGAAATCTTGAGAACTGTTTGCTAATCTTGTTCCCAGAATGTCCTGTCCCCAAATGCCAAACTGCAGAATGTACTCCCTCACCCGGTTGAATGCAAACCGCCCACTCTCCCTCACCCATCAATAAACTTCACTCCCTGCCCTCCCCAAAGAAAGTATATAAGCTCTGCTTAAGCTCTTCTCAGGGCTCTCTGCTCTATTCAAGTGAGCTCCGATCCCCTGCATGCTGACCCCCTATAAACCCTTTGCTGTTGCATGAGATAGTCTTTTGGTGGTCTCTTTCTCCGAAGCTCGCCCAGTGTTTACTTTGATGATTGGGTGTAGAAAAGAACATTCAGTCAAAAAGGGATAGTCGGTAGGATTAGGAAGATAGTTGTTAGGTTTAGGAAGAAGAATGAGTATAGGTTTTGGAAAAAAAATATTCTTTATCAATAGGATTTTGTTTAGAGTGTGAATGTAAATGTTAGCCCACGTGAAGAGTCAGTCACAATAGTGAACCGGAGAAAATATGTAGGAAAACAGATATCAATAGAGATATTATGAAATAAGGCAAAATATAAAGTGGGTGATAGGATTAGACATTTTCAACAGGGTTGAATTTGAATATATGATCTTAGGAAGAAACCAATATGTAGTCACTAATTGGATTGATATTTGAGAGCATTAGGCAACCTGGACATGGCTGTGTTTAGTAATCCATGTTCATTTTCAATTTAGGCTTTGGTACAATAATAAGTGTGAACCTTGCATTTTGTCTGCAGAATATTACTGTGATAAAATGTATATGTAGATCAGGTGACATGAGTAATTTTTCCATCATTTCTGGGAGCAATATTTTGAAGATTAATAAGTTAGTATTAGGGGTACAAAGAGGTGTACCTTGTGTCTATAAATATAGAGCTAATGCATGAATAGACCATACTGTTAATAAATAATATAACTGGTCCACTTTAAATAATGGATTGGATTCATATCTTAAAATATATAAGAAATCTTATATTGATATACATACATTCATTCCAACTAGTTATACATCTAATAGTAAAATTAAGGTTATGGTTTATCATGAAAGGTGTGTGAGTTTTTCTTCAAAAGTGATTATGGAAATCAAAAATAATGTGTTTCGAAAGAAGTCTCATGAAAAGACCAGTCAAGAACCATGAAAAAATACATGTGTTCTGAAGCAGGAAGTGATTGAAAGTGAAACAAATGCCTCTAAATTAGCGAACTTGTGGATGAAATATATATCCTATTATGTGCATAAACTGAAGAAATAGTAATGTACCAGTTTTGAATAAAAATGAACGTCAAAATACACATCATGTCCCATAGGAATCAATTTGCATTGATGTTAACCTGGGTCAGTTACTGTATTAATTTTAGGATTTGTAGGCACCATTCACTGAAGATAGTTTTCAGTACTAGGAAACAAATACATATTTCAGGTGGATGAATATTTCTGACGATAATCTTGTGAAAAGTTGATTATAAATTCACATATATGAATATGAATGAATTTAGGAAATGTATAAAAAGACACATGTATTTCATATTTTGAAAAATCTGGAAAGTTTGTATATATATATATATATATATATATATATATATATATATATATACACACACACACACACATACACACACACATGCACACAGACATTAAAAATTAGCAATATATATGCCAATTGAAATTCACCATGAAATATATATCATCCACAAATTCAAAAATATTCATTTTACTGAACATGGATTTATGTATAATGTTGTTAAACTAGGAAGCTCACACAGAGTTCGAATTTTAACTTCCAACAGCATTTAGGAGAAGTGATCTCTTCTCACAATGTGTATCTGCCAAGTCAACCACCTCACAAGAATGTACGTGTTGTACCTTGTAGGATTCTATATGTGCATATAAAAATACATGTGCAAATAGGCTACAGAGAAAGGGAGACAGGAATTCACATATTTGTTAACTTTAAAAACACATGGAGAACAATTTCTACAAAAGTTGACTAGATTTATAACTCCTACACTACATAATGCAAAAGGCAAATTCAACTATACACCATGCCTCCTCTGAACTGCTTGTATTTCTATTCTGTTTGGATTATTATTCTCCATCATATTAGGATAAGTAGTCAGAGTCTAGTAGGCTAAGGGTTAGTGTCAGGGATTCAGTATTTCCAATGGAAAATTGGAAAAGGTATCCAATGTGTATGTAATTATGTGCTTTGAAAAATCTTCCCACTCTTATCCAGAACAATGCCTTGATATTACCTTTGCCCCAAGTAAGACACAATTACAAGAGAAGAGTTCGAAAATCTGTGCATATATATATGGAATGCAATATGCTCAGTTGTTCACAAACTTGGAGGTGGTAGAGGAGTTTACAAAAGTAATGGACAGGGTAAACCCTCCACAAAAATGGAGCTTTGCTGGCCAAAAGACTTCTTGAGAAACTGCCTCTGAGGTTGGGCACTTGAAATATATGTTGTTGTCAGGAGCTTAATCTTCATTTGTGGTGAGACAATTAAAGCTGGATCTGCATCTATGTGACGTGAAGGATCTTGTTTCTTATTTTCCAATGAACATGAGACAGCAGTGCTGAATTCTCTCTTTGTAGGTAAACTGTGGCCACTGGGGGCTATGTGTCTCCCTGTGAGGACTGTGAAACGATTTGATCATCCTCCAATTTTCGTGGTGTTTCTTGCTGCTGTACTGGGAGTTTGGTATTTGCTTCGTGAAATACAAAGATTTCAACTGGGACAAAGTGCTAGAGGGAGTTCTGTCACGTGTGGTGTGTCAGGGTCTGCAAGAGAATGCACCAACCAGGCCTTTATCCCACATAGCTTGGCCCCTTGACCATAGCAACCTGATTCTGAACATTGCCCTGAAAACTCTCCATATAACAGGATGCATTTACATATAAGGGTCTGCTGGCTACACTATGTCAGTCACAAGCTATTTGGAAGCCAATGGAAGGTCCACATGACTCCACCACAGATGTTTTATCACACACCTGCACACCACTACTCTAGGCCCACTACTCAGGAGGCTCCAACATACTGGCATCACTGTTCTTCAACATTTTCATGAAACCCAGTCAATCAAGGCACTGTATTGTATACTCATGATCAGCAACAGGACATCCAAAGTTTCTCCAGTGCCACCTGGTCATGGGAATTTCAAAAATTTGATGGTATTCATCTAGCCATTTTTCAAGGATGAAGTTGGAGGCACTGTGGGTTTCAATTCATTCAGGAACCACTAAATGGTGAGGAAGTTCATTTCAATGAAATCTCTGGACAACACTCACAGGAAAGGCTTCCCAAAGAGTGGCCAAAAGGTCACATGAAGCCAGGCCCATTGAACTGTACAATGTGAGGTCCATGTGTGTTTTGACTCTCAAATATGGCTTCCATGTTTTTCATAATAAAATCATGTGATATCCTGGCTGAGATTCACAGTGCTCTGTGGAAAACCAACCTGGGACTAGATTTCAGATTCCAAGGGTGAATCTCATGCGTGGCCTCCTAAAATCCCAACTCAATTCATGGCAATACTACTCTGAGGTCAGTTCCAGAACTCAGTCTATAAGGGGAATCACCCAAGAGTGAAGCCCTGGTGGACCCAGTCATCTCTTCCAACTGCCACAAAAATGACCACAATTATAACCAAAACACTCCCACATGGCCCTCATTTTCTTCCATATAGATATTCATCATAACTTCTGGCTAGAGGTTTCCATAAGTGGCGCAGCTCAAGACAGTGTCCAATATAAGCTTCTTTGCCCCTCATTTGCCTAAAGTAAGTGTGGCCTGCACACTCTTCCTGTCAACCAGGAGTGATCAAATAGGCCTGCCATTTATACTGCTCTGCTTCTACTATTTGAGGCCTACTGACTGTCAGGTATAGATTCTTATGTGGTTTGTAGTCATGAGACAACACTAGCACATCTGCAGGGCTTTGAAAAACTCATTTTACTCAAGGGTCAATAATCACACTTGATGGAGGTCAGGAACCTAACAGAGGAAGGTGAGAGACTTCATCCACAATGACTGATCTTTTTGAATTTTGTTTACGGATGCACACATGGGATATTTCTTTAGATCCATCAGGAGCTGACAATCTAAGCCCCAGCTTCACCGAGCGCCAAGAGGCTGATTCAACACATCCATTTCCAAAGCAATTAAGCGAAGAGCCACAGGTGATGCCCACTCATTTCCATTTGAATACTGTTTTCTTCAGGCTTCACAAAGGGGTGGCCTGAGCCAAAGACTTTCCTTACATTCAGGGCAACAGAAAAATAGGTAAGCAAATGGCCCAAAGCAGGGTTTCTCCACTGAGACTTTCCTGGTATCTGAGTTTCCTGATATCTGAGTTTTCTGACATGCTCCACTTCCCTTCAGCTATCCAGTACATGGCCATGTGACAGAGCTTGGAGGTGCTACATAGCTTGGACACAAAACTTTGAGCCTATTCTGGAGAGTGTCCGGAATTCAGGAAGAAAACAGGAACTTAGAAAGATAGTAGGTTTTGCCCATTGATAAGGCTAGTCGCAGTCCATTCATAAATTGGCAGTATGAATGCTGGGAAGCTTTCTACTAGACAGAACACATCCATGATGCATTCTTTTTCTAATACTAAGACCACGGAGAGAGTGGGATACACAGTAATAGAAACACTCACCTTGTCAGAGGACATACTAGATACAGTCCTCTCCAAACCAAACAAATCGCCTTTCCTACATATTCTCAGAACATGAGACAAAACCACAAACTCACACCCACACTCAAAAAGACACCACCTTTCCCAAAGTAGGTCTGTGACTATCCGGAGTGTCCTATGATGGGTGGGACATACTATATTTCCACGAAATGCACTGTGCTGTCTCAGTTCTGGTCTCCTTGGCCAACTCTGTGAAGTTGTCAAAAGTCACTGGTGAGCCACTACCTTCTTTCTCAGGAAAGGCCCCTCTTCTTAGCTTTCCTAGCATTTGGCCATCCTCACATAACTAGGTACCAAGAAAGACTGACTCTGTCCTTGGTTTACCCAAACAAGTGAGACCACTGGAACTGGGACTGGAACTGGCTGTGGTTGCCTGGCTTCCTGAATCCCAAGTTTAGAGAGTTCCATCACCAAGGAAGTTATGTGAGGTAACTTCCTTCAGGAAGTGAATGAAGTCACTGCCTTGGCAACCACTTTGTCCTAACAGTTGCTTCCAAGGGTCCCATGAGATGGAGGGTGCACCTACTTGCTGTGACATTTTCACAAGTTAGAATGGTATATCAACCATAGGCACCTGGGCACAGCTCTCCACACAGGCTTGGTTTGGTCCATCTTCTCTACATTAAGATGAAAGAGGCTGATTCAGACACATCCCTTCACCCTGACCAGGTTGTTTGCGATGGAAGTTGACTTTTCCTCCCTCAGGTCCTTCATTGCTGCCTACATCTTCTCCATGGATCATTTCTGTATTGACCTTTGAGGTTCTCAGCAGGTGGAAGATCCCCTACACTCCTGATTGTAAGACCAACTCTGTCCCTGCTTTTCTGTAAAGTTAGATTGAGGGAACAGTGTATGGTTAGGGTAATAACAGGTTCGATTTGGGTTAGGAATCATTCTGCATGATGAATAATGGCATTGGGAACCTGTGATATTTACAAGAATATACAGGTGAAATATAAGTATGAATACAGAAGTCTAGGTAAGATTTGAAGCCCAGAAGAGCATTGGGTCCTTGATTGGGATACTTAGCTTTGAAATACCTTCTGCACAGATGTCTCAGAATAATCGATAAACAATGGCATAGGACCTTGTAAATTGGATGATTGAAAGTAGAAGAAAACATCCACTTAAAAAGGGTAGTCGGTAGGATTGGAAAGATAGTCAGTAGGTTTAGGAAGAAGAGTGAGTATAGGATTTGGTCCAAAAGTTCTTTAGCAATAGGGTTTCTCGTAGAGAATGAATGTAAATGTCAGAACATGTGATGAGTCAGTCACAATGATTAACTAGGGCAAATATATAGGGAAGCAGATATCAATAGAGACATGAAGAAATCAGGCAAAGTATAAATTGATTGATAGGATTAGACATTTTCAACATGGTAGATGTTGAATATACAATCTTAGAAAAAAACAAATATTTAGCACCAATAGCATTAGGCAATCTGGACTTGGATGTTTTTAGTAATCCATGCTCACTTTCCATTTAGGTTTTGGTACAATCATAAGTGTGAACTTTGCATTTTGTGTCCAGAATATTACTGTGATAAAGTGTATATGTAGATCAGGTGACATGAGTATTTCTTCCACCAATTCTGTGGTCAATATTTTGAAGATGTATAAATTAGTATTGGGTGTGCAAATAGGTCTACCCTGTGTCTACAAATATAGATAAAATGAATGAATTGACCATACTGTGAATAAATAATATAACTGGTTCCAACTTTAAATTATGGATTGAATTGATATCTGAAAATATACAGGAAATCTTATATTGATATACATACATTCATTACAACCATTTATAGATCTAATGGTAATATTAAGGTTATGGTTTGTCATGAAGAGTGTGTGAGGTTTGCTTCAAAAGCGATTATTGAAATCTAAAATGAAAAGTAGTTTCATGAAAAGACCAGACAAAAAACATGGAGGAATACATGTGTACTGAAGCAGGAAGTGATAGAAAGTGAAACAAATGCCTATAAATTTGAAAACTTGTGAATGAAATATATATCCTATGATGTGCATAAACTGAAGAAATAGTCATGTAACATTGTTGAATAAAAATGAATGTCATAATACACATCATGTACCATAGTAATCTACTTGCATTGATGTTAAAGTGGGTCAGATACTGTAGAAAAATTAGGACTTCTATGCACCATTCACTGAATTTAGATTTCAGTACTAGGAAACAATATGTATTTGAGGTGGATGAATATTTCTGAGAATAATTTTGTGAACATTTGATTATAAATCCACATACATGAATATGAATGCATTTAGGGATTGTATAATAAGACACATATATTTTATATTCTGAAAAATCTGGAGAGTGTATATATATATATATATATATATATATATATATATATATATACACACACACACACACACACACACACACACACACACACACAGACATTAAAAGGTAGCGATATATATGCCAATCGAAATTTATTATGAAATATATATCTTTCACAGATCCAAAAATATTCATTTTACTGAACATGGATTTATGTATTATCTTGTTCAACTAGGAAGCTCACCCGTAGTTTTAATTTTCAGTTCCAACAAGGTTCAGGAGGAGTGATCTCTTTTGACAATTTGTATCTGCCAAGTCAGCCACCTCACAAAAGTGTACATGTGATACCAGGTAGGATTCTATATGTGCATACAAAAATACATGTGCTGAATAGGATACAGATAAAGGGCGACAGGAATTCACGGATTTGTTATCTTTAAAACACATGGAGAACTACTTCAATTTAATATTGACTTGATTTATAACACCTACCCTTTATCATACAAAAGGTAAGTCCAGCTATACACCATGCCTCCTCTGAACTGCTTGTATTTCTATTCTGTTTTGGTTATTTTGCTCCATCAATTTAGGATTGACACAGTCTGGCTGGGCACAATTCAGGAGCCACTTGTCAAAAGCTAACTTTATTTTTAGAACCACACACGCCAAAAAATAGCTCCTCGGGAAAAACACTCAGAGCACAACTGCCACCACCGGCTTCCCACAAGCTCTCAACCTCCCCTCTCCTCCTGCTCTTGAGGTCAATTGGCTGGGTTGTTTGAGCAGAGCCAAAAAAGTCCCCCAAAAAGCAGCTCCATAATTTGAAAGGGTGGGGAAACAGCCCAATGGGCATCACCGCAGAGGAGCCAATCAGCTAGATGTTGCTGGGGCCGCTGTGAGCCAACCATCAGCTGGCAGTCTGAAAGTTTGCTTTGGCCCCTTGGGCTGTGGCTCTCAACATCTAACCCTCTCTATTTAAACAACAAGCATGTGGCTTAGGGACCATGCCTGCCTTAGGTTGTCCAATAGTACATATGATTCTTACCCATTATCGAATGAGCTGACCTCAAGGTGTCAGCCTCCTGTCTTAGATTGGTACCATTGTAATTGGATCTTACCCGTCACTGACTACAGGTCCAGTATACATCCACACCTGTGGAGAGGTCTTTGTACCAGCGGGCGGGTGAGGCTCTTTGCCTCATCTCTGTTGGCCCCCTAATTTTAGCTGAACAACCATGACAAGCAGAAGGGAGGAAGATACACCAAGGCAATTGATGGCTCTTTTTGAAAAAATTGTACCACCGATGACATCATCAGAGAAATACCCCAACACTACCACACGTCACTGCACCAACAGATAGTTCACAATGCAGGCAGGTGAGTTCACAATGCATACAAGTGATACATAGTCCAGGCAAGTTCTGCAAGCAGTTCAGTGATGGCTATTGCAGAAGCTGTAGATTGGTTTTATCTTTGACTTCACATGCACTGGGATGAAGATAGAAATTCTGGCAACAATGCCTAAAGAAAGAATTATGTAACATTCCAAAAGGCACTAAAAGAAAACAATTTTCTTAACAATTTACATTGTCTAGAAGAGAATTATTAAATATAATGAAAAGAAAAGGTGGATCCAACATGGCGGCGGGCAGAGAGGCTGCGCTTTTAATGCACTCCCAGTGATGGGGTCATAAAGTCGCAAGGATAACTCTTTGATTCTACCAACGGAGATTCTCCTAGCAAAATTCCACTGAAGGGAGACTGCCCGGGAGCTACAAGAATTTTTTTGAAGCGTCTGTGTGACCCGGACGAGTGGGACCCTGCCACTAGACGCGGAGTTCGAGATTCACCAGCCACAGTCTGCGCACTGCGGGCACAGCTGCAGATCCGTCCACCAGCCCGCAGCCAAAGTGACTGGGTCCTGCTAGACGCTGAGACACAGCTTGGCAGGAAGAAGTCTTTAGCCAAGCCTCCACGTGCCAGGAGCTGAGGTGAACTGGGCCGGACCAGTCCCACCCCTCCCCTCGGTCAATCCGGCAAGAAGCCTGGGGCCCACCATAGCAGAGAGGTGACATCATCGGAGTTCGGCCGGCGAAATTCCTTCCCAGCAAATTCCACTTTAGCAGGTGTGTGACTCCCCATACTGATACAAGCAGCCAGGAAACTTCATTGACTTCTCAGGGGTCGTGTCCGTAGGGAAGCAGAGGGGAGCCCAGAACCCAAGGCCCCCATATCACCAGTGGTGACCCCTAAGGTCTTATCCGCCAGTTTACCACAGCACTGAGGATTAAAAGGGGCACTCGGTGGGGCTGCAAGTGTAACTAGATCTCTGGAGAATCGCTTCTGGGGAACAGGACCTGGCTGGCAGGCTGACAGGAGGAAGGGGGTTAAGAGCTGGAGAAGTGAAATGGCTCTGGACTGACAAGTCTGAGAGACCCCCAGAAGACGCCCTACAGGGATAGCTCTCGGCAGGTAGAGAGCAGACACTCCGCTTGGAAGGCACAGCTCCGCCTACTGGAAGAGAAGAAGGTGGATCTCTAAGACTTTAATTTTTTTGTTGTTGTTGTTGCTGTTGTTGATATTTTTTTCTCTCCTACTTCTCTCCCTGTTCCTTCCCCCCTTTTCCTTCTCTCTTTCTATCCCATTTCAAGTTTTATTGTTCTTTTCATTCCCCTCTAATCTATCTCTCCCTCTATCCTTTTTTTCTTTTTAAGAGCACCTTCATTCTCCTACCCCCCAACTCTCATTCCAAGCATTACATCTTTCATTGTGTGTAATTGTCTAAATGCAAATAGGTGAATGTCTCGAGTCTGTCTATAAGACTCCTAAATACCTAGCTACTACCAACACCCTGATCCAATTGCCTGGTAGTATCCACCTTCAGTGGAGCAATCTTCTAAAGTAGCCGAGACATACTAACCATTGTACCACCAGAGCACCCAACCTAAACATATAGTCCTAAGAACAAACAGCAAATCATTATATGCATACAGAACCTAGAAGCCTTATATGAATTAAATGAATCAGCTTTAAAGTACAACAAAGCCCAAAATTTTTAGGCATAATCTTCCACCACAAAAGAGAGACAACAGAGATATACAAAGCCAAAACAAATGTATAGGAGAAAGCAGTTACAAAGCAGTCAAACAGAGCTGGAAAGCAACGTGAACAATATGAAAAAACAAGGGAAAAAGGGGTTACAAACAATGCAGGACAATCTAAATATACAGGAGGACCTAGAAGAATCAGAAATATGGACAGGGAAAGAAATCAAGGCATTCCTAATTCAGATGGAACGGAATATTAGAGAAGACATGAGACAGCAAATCCAAGCATTGAAAGTATATTTTGAAGAGGAACTAACCACACAAATTAAATCCGCAAAGAATGAGCTTTATCAGGAGATAGAGGTGTTAAAAAATAATCAAGTTGTAATCATAGAAATGCAAGAAACCGTAAATCAGATTAAAAGCGCTAATGAGAATATTACAAACAGACTAGATCAAGTAGAAGTCAGAACATCAGATAATGAAGACAAAGTATATCAACTTGAAAAGAATATAGTCAACACAGAAAAGATGTGAAATCAAACATATAACACAAAACACAAGTGCACACATAATATAATACATACAACACATGACATAATATTAAAGGCCTTATGACTTTTTACAGGTGAAATCTCCATTGCAATGTCTAAAAACTCTATTGTCCAAAAATAGAACTGATCAGCAAAACATTAACCTAGTTCTGTATGAGCTAAAAAAAACAAAATAAAACTTCATGATATGAGAAAGGGGAATAATAAAATAGATTTGAAAAAAACATTCTGGTTCTGTCACAGATGTAAGAACAGCCAAACTGGAGTTCTGCATATCAGCTCTTATTGATTTGAGCCAAATCATCTTATTTTTGGTCTGTAGAAATCTCTTTAGTTAATCTCTCTGGAATCCAAATTGGCTGCTGTTCTCCCTGTGGAAACACAAAAACAGACGCCGGACTCCAGACAATTACTTGGTCAGGACCTTTCCATTGTCCTGTTAGAATATCCTTCCAAAGTACCTTGGGCTTATGTACATTTTTTGGACATATATGCCTTTCTGCAGCACTAAGCCCTGATGAACCCAAATTTAAAAAGTTTAGAGTAAAAGGGTTATTTTAAGTTTACCTTTGGGGAATATATACCCCTTCCCAATTTGTTCTTTTTGCTTTAATATGTACGTTTTAATAGTTTCATGTGCTCTTTCAACTATGCCTTCTCCCTGTGGATTGTATGGGATTCCTGTTATATGAGTAATGCCAAATGATGAGCAAAATTGTTTAAAAGAAGTAGAAGTATAAGCAGGGGCATTATCTGTTTTTAACTCTTTTGGAACGCCCACAGTGGCAAAATTTTGTAAGCAATGAGCTATAACATCTTTAGTTTTTTTCTCCAGCAAGAATGGAGCCCATCAAAAATCCAGAAGAAGTATCAACTGTAACATGCAAATATTTTAATTTTCCAAATTCTGGCAAGTTTGTGACGTTCATCTGCCAAATATGGTTAGGTATCAATCCTCTAGGATTGACTCCAAGATTAACTTGTGGTAAAAAGGTCACACAATTTTGACATTGTTTTATTATTTGTCTAGCTTGTTCCTTAGTTACTTTGAAACGCTTTTGTAAAGTATTAGCATTGACATGAAACTTTTTATGAAAATTTGTAGCTTCTTCTAGTGTATAGAAAATATGTATGAATGTCATGTGTTGTTTTATCTGCTAAATAATTGCCCAAACTAAGGGCTCCAGGCAATCCTGTATGTGTCCTGAAATATCCTATAAAAAACGGATCTTTCCTGTCACAGATTAGACTTTGTATAGTCGAAAGCAAAGAGAAAATAGTAGAGGAAGGGGAAATCCTTCTACCATCTTCAAGTGATACTATAGCACTAACTATATACTGATTATCGGAAAATAAATTAATTACAGATGCTTTAAGCATCACAAAAGCTTGTAATACTGCATTAAGCTCTACATTTTGAGCTAATTGTTTGGGTACTAAAAATGTAAAAGTTTGATCAGGTGTAAATATTACTGCTGTACCATTATTTGACCCATCAGTGAATATATTTGTAGCATTTATAATAGGTGTTTTTCTTGTCATTTTTGGAAAAATTACATGATGTGATGACCAAAAAGACAATAAAGGATTAGATGGTAAGTGGTTATCAAATGAAACATTAGATTTGCACATGATTATTGCCCAAGAATTTAACTAATTATCTAAATCATCAATTTGATTCATAGTATATGGAGTAATAATTTTATATTCTTGGGTTGTATTATAGTTATAGTAGAAATATTCAAGTAAAAGAGAAGGTCTCTCGAGCTAGTCAGACAGAGATAAAAATTCAATTAAAAGAGAAGGTCTCTCTAGCTAGTTAGACAGAGGAAAAAATCAAGTGATTGATCCTGATAATGTGTCTGAATCAGCCTCTTGGACCTGTGTGAGGTTGTGGCTTAGATTCTCATCACCTGATGGATCATTCCGTGTGTGAATCCATACCCAAAATGGCCAAAAGTGCAGTCCCTGTGGATGAAGTCTCTTGCCTTCCTTTGTAAGTCTACTGAACTCCATCAAGTGAGAATACGCATCCTTTGTGTCAAATGAGTTCTTCAAAGCCCTGGAGAGTCTAGCACATAGGTTCTTGGGTTTTCTCATGACTCCAATTCACATAAAAATATCTATACCTGACAGTCAGTAGGCCTCAAATTGGAGAAGCAGAGGTGTATTAAGGGCAGGCCTATTTGATCACACCTGGTTCACAGGAAGGGTGTCCAGGCCACCATGACTTTAGGCAATGAAGGGCAAGAAAGCTTATTTTGGACACTGTCTTGGACTTCGCCACTCATGGAAACCTCCAGACAGAGCGTAGTATGAGAGTGTATATATGGAAGAAAATGAGGACCATGTGGGAGTGTTTTGGTTTTAATTGTGGTCATTTGTGTGGTAGTTGGAAGATATGACTGGGTATACCTGGGCTGAACTCTGGTGTGATTCCCCTTAGAGACTGAGTTCTAGAGCTGACTTAGAGAAGTGTTATCATGAAATATGTTGGGATTTTAGTTGGTCACGCATGAGAGTCGCCCTTGGAAACCGAGATCTAGGCCCAGGTTTGCTTTCCACAGAGCACTGGGAATCTAATCCAGGATATCCCATGGTTATATTCTGAAAGACATGGCAGCCATAGTTGAGAGTCAAAACACACATGTACCTCACATTGTAGACAGCAATAGGTCTGGCTTCCTGTGAAATTTTGGCCACTCTTTGGAAGCCTTGTCTGTGAGATTTCTCCAGAGCTTTCATTGAAATGAGCTTCCTCACCATTTAATTGTTCCTGAATGAAGTTAAACACACAGTGCCTCCAACATCATTCTTGTAAAATGGCTAGATAAATACCATGAAATTTTTGAAATTCCCATGACCATGAAAATGGTGTAGAACAGAGATGCCAGTAAGTTGGAGCCTGATGTGAAATGGGCCTAGAAAAGTCGTGTGCAGTTGTGTGATAAAATATGTGTGGTGGGGCAATGTGGATCTGCCATTGGCTTCCAAATGGCTTGTGACTGACATGGTGCACCCAGCAGACCCTTCTATGTAAAGGCATCTTGTTATGTGGAGAGTTTTCAGGGCAATGTTCAGAATCAGATTGCTATGGTTAAGGATGCAAGCTATGTGGGATTGAAGCCTGGTTGGTTCATTATCATGCAGAACCTGACACACCACACGTGACAGAACTCCCTTTAGCACTGTGTCCCAGTTTAACTCCTTGTATTTTGTGAAGCAAATACCAAACTCACATTGCAGCAGCAAGAAACACATCGACAAGTGGAGGATGGCCAGATGGCTTTACAGTCCACACGGAAAGAGTTTGCCCGCAGTGGCCACAGTTTACCTACAAAGAGAGAATTCAGCACTGCTGCCTCATGTTCATTAGAAAATAAGAAACCATGTCCTCCAGGTCACTTAGATACATACCTAGCTTTGATGGTCTCTCTACAAAAAAAGCTAAAACTCCTGACAACAACAAATATTTCAAGTGCCCAAACTCAGAGGCAGTTTCACCAGAAGTCTTTAGTCCAGAAGAGCTCCATTTTTGTGGAGTATTTACCTGTCCCTTACTTTTGGAAACTCCTCTACCACCTTCAAGGTTGTGAACTCTTGAGCATATTACATTCCAGATATGTATTCACAGATTTTCTAACTCGTCCACTCTAATTGTATTTTACTTGGAGTGAAGGTAAAGTCAAGGCATTGTTCTGGATTAGAGTGGGAAGATTTTTGTGAAGCACATATTTACATACACATTGGATTCATTTTCCTATTTTCAATTCAAAATGCTGAATGCCTGACACTAACGCATACCCTACTAGACTCTGACTACTAATTCTAATATGATGGAGAAAAATAACCCAAACCGAATAGAAATACAAGCAGTTTAGACGAGACATAGTGTATTGCTGGACTTGCCTTTTGCATTATACAGGGTAGGACTTATAAATCTAGTCAATATTTTGTTGAAATAGTTCTCCATGTGTTTTTAAAGTTAACAAATAGATGAATTCCTCTCTGCCTTTCTCTGTAGCCAATTCAGCACATGTTATTTCATATGCACATATTGAATCATACCTGTTATCACATGTACATTCTTGTGAGGTGGCTGACCTTGCAGATACAAATTGGGAGAAGAGATCACTCCACCTAAACACAGTTGGAACTGAAAATTCAACCTATGGGTGAGTTTCGTAGATGAACAACATGATAAATAAAATCATGTTCAGTATAATGAATATTTTTGGATCAGTGGATGATATACATTTCATGATGAATTTCGATTTCCATATATATTGCTACTTTTTAATGTCTGTGTGTGTGTGTGTGTGTGTGTGTGTGTGTGTGTGTGTACACTCTCCAAGTTTTTCATAATATGAAATATATGGGTCTCAATGTACACTCCCTAAATTTATTCGTATTCATGTATGTGGATTTATAATCAAATATTCAAAAGATTATTCTCAGAAATATTCATCCACCTGAAATACATATTTGTTTCCTAGAAATAAAAACTAACTTCTGTGAATGGTGCATACGAATCCTAATATTTCTACAGTAACTGACCCAGTTTAACACCAATGCAAGTAGATAATTATGGAACGTGATGTGTATTTTGATGTTCATTTTTAGTCAACACTTGTACATTACTATTTCTTCAGTTTATGCACATCATAAGATATATGTTTCATACACAAGTTAGCAAATTTATTGGCATTTGTTTCACTTTCAATAACTTCATTCTTCAGAACACATGTATTCCTCCATGTTTTTTAACAAGACTTCTTTCTAAACACATTATTTTCGATTTCCATAATCACTTTTGAAGCATAACTCACACACTCTTCATGATGAAATATCACCTTAATATTACCATTAGAAGTATAACTGGTTGGAATGAATGATTTTATATCAACATTAGATTTTCTGTATATTTTCAGATATCAACTCAATCCATTATTTAAAGCGGACCAATTATATTATTTATTCACAGTATGGTCTATTCTTGCATTATCTCTATATTCTTAGACAGATACTACACCACTTTCTACCCCCAATACTCATTTATACGTCTTCAAAATATTGTTCCCAGAAATGGTGGAAGAAATACTCATGTCACCTGATCTACATATACATTTTATCACAGTAATATTCTGGAAAATAAAGCAAAGGTCACACTTATGATTGTACCAAAGTCTAAATTTAAAGTGAGCATGGATTTCTAAAAACATCCATGTCCAGGTTGCCTAATTCTCTCAAATGTCAATCCAATTGTTGACTACATATTTGTTTCTTTCTAAGATTATATATTCAAACTCAACCCTGTTGAAAATGTCTAATCCTATCACTCACTTTACTTTGCCTGATATCCTAATGTCTCTATTGATATCGGCTTTCCTTCATAAATTCCCAGTTCATCATTTTGACTGTTCATTTGTGCTGACATTTACATTCACTCTCTACCTGAAACCCAATTGCTAAATAACTTTTGGTCCAAATCCTATACTCACTCTTCTTTCTGAATCTACCAACTATCTCCCAAATCCTACTGACTATCCTTTTTTGAATGGATGTTCTCTTCGACATTCAATCATTCAAGGTACAAGGTCCGATGCCATTGTGTATTGATTTATCTGAGACATCTGTGCAGGACATAATTCAAAGCTAAGTCTCACAATCAAGGGCCCAATCCGTTTCTGGGCTTCAAATATTACTTAGATTTCTGTTTTCATACATATATTTCACCTCTATATTTTTATAAATATCACAGATTTCCAATACCATTATTCATCCAGCAAAATGATTCCTAACCCAAATCGAACATGTAATTAACCCAAACCATATACTATTCCCTCATTCTAACTTTATAAAAGAGCAGAGAAAGTGTTGGTCTTACAATATAGGAATGTAGGGGATATACCACCTGCTGAAAACCTCAAAGGTCCATGCAGAAATAATCCCTGGAGAAGATGTAGGCAGCTATTAAGGACCTGAGAGAGCAAAAGTCATCTTCCATGGAAAACAACCCTGTCTGGAGAGGGGTTGTGTCTGACTGAGTGTCTCTGTTCCTAATGTACAGAAGATGGACCAATCCAGGCCTGTGTGCAGAGCTGTTCACGGGTGCCTATGGGTGATATAGTATTCTAACTGGTGAGAGGGTCACGGGAAATAGGGGCAGCATCTATCTCATGGGACCCTTGGAAGCAACTGTTAGGAAAAAGTGGTTGCAAAGGCAGTGACCTCATTCAGTTCCTGAAGGAAGTGACCTCATCTCTATTCCTTGGTGATGGAACTCTCTGAACTTGTGATCCAGGATTCCAGGCACCCAGAGCCAGTCCTAGTCCCAGTCCCAGTGGGCTCATTTGTTTGGATTTTGTAAGGACAGAGTCAGTCTTTCTTGGTATCTATTGATGTGAAGATGGCCAAATGCCAGGAAAGCTTTGAAGACTGGCCTTTCCAGAGAAAGCAAGTAGTGGCTCACCACGGGCTCCTGACAATTTCACAGAGTTGGCCAAAGAGACCAGATCTGAGACAGGACAGGCCATTTTGGAGGTACATAGTAAGGCTCACCAGTGAGAGTACACTCCGAATAGTCACAGACCTACTTGGAGGAAGGCGTTGCCTTTGTGGTTTTTGTTGTGTGTTTGTGGTTTTATCTCATGTTCTGAGAAAAGGTAAGAAAGGCGGTTTGTTTGGTTTGGAGTGAACTGTTTCTAGTAAGTCGTTTGACAAGGCAAGTGTTTCTATGTCTGTGTATCCCAATGTGTCTGTTTTTGTAGACATTAGAAAAGAGAATGCATCAATGGATGTGTCCTGTCTAGTAGAAAGCTTCCCAGCATCAATCCTGCCCAATTTATGAATGGATTGTGGCTTGCATTATCGAAGGGCAACACCTACAAACTTCCTAAGTTCCCATTTTCTTCCTGAATTCTGGCTACACTCAAGAATAGGCTCATGGTTTTGTGTCCAAGATATTTACCACCTCCAAGCTCTGTGATATGGCCATGTACTGGATAGCTGAAGGGAATGGCGAGCATCTCAGAAAACTCAGATATCAGTGTGACCAGTAAAGTCTCAGTGGAGGAACCCCGCTATGGGCCTTTTACTTACCTATTGTTCTTTTGCCCTGAATGTCAGGAAGGGCTTTGCCTCACGCCACCCCTTTCTGAAGCCTGAAGAAACTAGTTTTCAAATGGAAATGAGTGGGCATCACCTGTGGCTCTTTGCTTAACTGCTTTGGAAAGGGATGTGTCTGAATCAGTCTCTTGGCCCTGTGTGAGGCTGTGGCTTAGATTACCAACACCTGATGGATGTAAAGAAAGATCCCATGTGTGCATACAAAATCAAAATGGCAAAAATTCGCAGTCATTGTAGATGAAGTCTCTCGCCTTTCTCTGTAAAGTTCCTGACCTCCATTAAGGGGAATAGGGATCCTTTGGGTCAAATGAATTCTTCAAAACCATGCAGAGGCAAATCCATAAGTGCTTCGGTTTTTTCTTGACTCCATTTCACATAAAGAATCTAAACGCCAAAGTCAGAAGGCCTCAAATTGGAGAAGTGGAAAAGTATTAATGGCAGACTTATTTGATCACTCCTGGTTCACAAGAAGGGTGTCCAGGCCACCGTGACTTTAGTCACACACACACACACACACACACACACACACACACACACACACACACACACATATATATATATATATATATATATATATATATATATATATATATATACACTCTCCAGATTTTTCAAAATATGAAATATGTGTCTTATTTTACACTCACGAAATTCATTCATATTCATATACGTAAATTTATAATCAACTTTCCAAAGATTATTCTTAGAAATATTCATTAACCATAAAAACATATTTCTTTCCTATACTGAAAAGTAACTTGAGTGAATGGTGCACACAAATCCTAATATTTCTACAGTACCTGACCCAGTTTAACATCAATGCAAGTAGATTCCAATCGGACATAATGTGTATTTTGACGTTCATTTTTATTCAACACTGGTAGATTACTATTTCTTCAATTTATGCACATCATAGGATATATATTTCATCCACAAGTTAGAAAATTAATAGGCATTTGTTTCACTATCAATCATTTTCTGCTTCAGAGCACATGCATTCCTCCATGTTTCTCGACTGGTCTTTTCATGAGAAAAGGGATGGACAAGGCAAGGTAAGGCAACTAAGATAGCACCGAAGACACGGAAACAGTCCTATTTGGTTGCAACCGGATTTAGAGGGCATTGCTTCTGTTGTAATCATTTAATCCCCTGCACCCCAAGTTTAAATTGTTTCAGAATTTTGTACCCAACATGGATGGGAGGGGCTCAGAAGTTCACAATCTGCAGAAGTTTATAAAAAGCAGTTTTTGTTTCTGTTTTTTTTTTTTTTTTTTCTCTGTTCTGGGCAAGTTAACATTTTAAGGATACCGGGAATGGGGCAGAGCTATTTTCTTCTCTTTTTTTTTTCTCTCAGCCAGATGTTACCATGGAGCCCAGTTGGTAACTTCTTTATCTTAGAAATGTAGCCATCTCTGTGAAGCCCCAGCTCAAGGCCAGAGGCCTTGTTTACATATTGCCAGCATTATGACTGACTCTTTCCAAACACATTATTTTCGATTTCCATAATCACTTTTGTAGCAAAACTAACATATCTTCATGATAAACCGTAACCCTAATATTAATATTAGATGTATCATTGGTTGGAATGAATGATTGTATATCAATATAAGATTTCTTATATATTTTCAGATATCTATTCAATCCGTTATTTAATGTGGAACCAGTTATATTATTTATTCACTTATGGTCTATTCATGCATTATCTGTATATTCAATGACACAGTGTACACCTCTTTGTACCCCCAATACCCATTTATATGTCTTCAAAATATTGCTCCCAGAAATGGTGGAAGAAACACTCATGTCACCACATCTACATATACATTTTATCACAGTAGTATTCTGGAGACAAATGTAAAGGTCACACTTTTGATTGTACCAAAGCCTAAATGGAAAGTGAGCATAGATTACAAAAAACATCCATGTCAAAGTTGCCTAATGCTCTCAAATGACAATCCTATTGGTGACTACATATTTGTTTCTTCTTAAGATTATATATTCTAACTCAATTCTGTTGAAAATGTCTAATCGTATCACGCACTTTATAGTTTGCCTGATTTCGTAATGTCTTTATTGATATCTGCTTTCCTACATATTTTTCCCACTTCATTATTGTGACTGTTCACATGTGCTGACATTTACATTCACTCTCTAACCGAACCCCTATTGCTAAAGATATTGTTTTCCAAATCCTATACTCACTCTTCTTCCTAAACCTACCGACTATCTTCTTAATCTTACCGACTATCCGTTTATGACTGGATTTTCTCTTCTACATTCAAACATCCAAGTAATGTTCCTGCAAGCGTCGGTGGAAGAGATCACCAAGATAGTGTCTCATGCAACAGAAAGGGGTTAATTGGGGGTCCAGCAAGCTGGGGCTCAGAGCTCACATGAATAGAGCAGAGAGCCCTGAGAACAGCTTAAGCAGAGCTTATATACTTTCCTTGGAGAGGGCAGGGATGGAAATTTATTGATGGGTCAGAGCGAGTGGGTGGTTAGTGTGAAACTGGGTGAGGGAATACATTCTGCAATTTGGCAGTTGGGGACAGCACAATCTGGGAACAAGATTACAAACAGTTCTCAATATTTCAACAGTGTTTTGTTAAGCATACAGAAAAACAGGAAGTTACAAGTACCTTTTTTATTAACCTTTCATTCCCCACTTCTTCTTCTTGCTACTTTTAATCATAAAAGTGATTATTGGGACGTGTCACATTCTATGTCTGCTAGTGGGGTATTACCATAAGTTTAACTTATCCAATTTGAGCTTGGAGAAAAGAAATTACATGGTTGAGCAAACAGGGTTTTATAGTTAGCAATAATATGAGGATTATTATTGGACAGGCCAGGGTTGATAAAAGCGTAGATAAGCAGGGGGACTGTGTGAACCAAGACTCAAACCACCCTTTTTGGGCCTCTCTCTCTCGTTGACGCTTTTCAAGGCATCCTTTTATTTTACTCAAAGGTTTTTTTTACAACCTCAGTATGGTCGGCATCAAAACAACATTCTTACATCAATGCAGCACAAAGGCCCCCTTCTCTCATGAAGAGGAGGTCCAACTCTCAACTGGAGTGTAAAACAACTTCAGAGAGACATGTAAAAGATTCCTGCAAAGCTGTGATGGAGGTTTCTATTATCTTTAAGTTTTGGTCTCTTGCTGCTTCTATTTGGGTCATTTGTTGTGTACCATGGAGCAGGGCAGTGGTTTCTGTGACTACCACTGCCGCAACTCCAATTCCTAATATGATGGCTAAAGTGAGGGATATATGTTCCCAGTGGAACCGGGTTGTATGCCCCCGTGTTTGAACTTCAAATGAACCTGGGTCATTATAGAGCAATCTGGGAGACATCTTCACCATTACACAATTAATCACATCTGTTGACCATTTCATGAAAACATGAACAATGTTTAAGTATATAGAATTATACTGTTGTAGGGACGGACAAGGCACGGCACTTAAGATAGCACCAAAGACAGGGAAACAGTCCTATTTGGTTGCAACCGGATTCAGAGGGCATTGCTTCTGTTGTAATCAATTAACATCCTGAACCCCAAGTTTAGGTAGTTTCAGAATTTTGTACCCAACATGAAAGAGAAGGGACTCAGAAGTTCACAGTCTGCAGAAATTCACAAAAAGAAGCTTTTTTTTCTGTTTTTTCCTTTATTGTGGGCAAGTTAACTTTTCAAGGACACCTGGGAGGCAGAGAGCTTTTTTTTTCCTTTTCTTTTATCCCCCTGCCAACTGTTACCATGGAGCCCAGTTTGGAAATTTTTATCTTAGAAATGTAGCCATCTCTGTGAAGCCCCAGCTCAAGGCCAGAGGCCTTGTTAACATATTCTGTGAAAAACTATTAAGGGGGTGTCTAGCTTAGGAGTGCTGATTTTTCCAGCCAGTAGCCAAGTAGAAAAGGGCAACAGAAAAAGAGGAAGTTAATCTACACTGAACTCATTTATAGAGACTCTTTTGCTGAAAGTCCTAAAGTCAGCCATGGTGAAGACTTCTGGAGAAGTTCAGTGAAGATTTTTCTGTGGGCCTGGTACAGAGGGGGAAGACGGGGAAGGCGGGGGGTGAGAGCAGCTCCGTGGATCTGAGAATAAGGAAGGAGAGATGTAAAGGAATAATGGGAAAGGGGTTTGGGATTTTCCTAGCAACATAAATTGAGCAGTAGAATCGGTAGAGCAGAAAGGAAGACGGGAGTGAGTATCCCAAAAAGCCTGTGAGGGACTTTAAATTCTTAGTAACCTGTTTTCAGTGATGACAAAGCAACTTTAAAGGCCATTTTCATTACATCTTCGATAGGTGTCTGAGGGCTCTCCTAAGCTGGTTTGAGCTTTGGGTTAAGTGGTAAGAGGACCTGGTGGGACCCGGTGTGGGCACTGACAAGAAAAGAGAGAAGTGAGTGGATGGATGGGTACCTCAGTACCTGCTACCTCAGCAAGAGGGCAATGCTCTGAGAACCGGCGGAGGTTTCGGTTTTTGATCTAGTAATTGGAGAAGAGAAATCAGGTTTGCTGAGGTGGGACTGACAGCAGAGAGTCTGGAGCAGAAGGCTGAGTTTGAGGAACTATTGGAGAAGCATAGTTCAAGATGTGAGCGAAAGAGGAAAAAGGCCTTCACATAGGGGAATTTCCTTTCACCCTTTTGAGCACTTGCAGAAGTTAAAAAGGTCACACAGAATTTGAGGATCTAGAGACTCCTCTGTTGGCCATCAGTTTGGGTTTTCTAAGTGGTAATATGGCCAATGCTGTGTACTTAATTTGATGAGGATTTTGGGTTCCACCAGGCAGCCCCTGTATGCTCAAATCCCCATGACTTACAGAAGAAGTCGGCTTTTCCCCCACACAGCCGTGGCGGTTTGTGGCTTTGATAGTCTGCCGGGCAAACATACTAATATAGGCTAGCCAACCTGCATCTGGCTTGCCTGTCCCTACAACCATAATGTTTGTTTCCATTATCTATGGTACGGAAAGGATTTAATGGAATTTTAGTGAGATCCTCTTCATCAGTGATATCCTAATAGGAAAGACCTATAGCCAGCTGACAAATGTCTGGGTGGAGAGATGGCCACCAGGTCCCTAAGGGGGCTGTATGCAAGATAGACCATACTTCTTGTCTAGTAGTATTTGTGATCAGCCATCGCTGCTGAAGCGACTGATGAGCGTTAGGACTACGGGTGGCCAAGGAGAGAGTCTATAGCCTTACCCACGTGGCGAATATGCAATTTGAAAGGGTTAACAGTCTTTTCCATTTTTCAGCCAGAGTCTGGACATGGCACAGGCTTGAGATGAGAGGCATGGATCCAGGAAGTGATTCCCTCTACTTTTACTGCTGTAGGTGTTATAAGTAGCACCTGGAATGGTCCTTTCCAGCGGGGTTCCAGGGATGACACCTGATGTCATCTTATGTAGAGGAAGTCTCTTTCTTGATATCAATGTGGATTCCCCTCGTCCCCAGGTTGGAAGGCAGTGGCCAGCTGTTTCCACAGGTATAGCTGAGTTCTTACAAGAGATTTAAGTATGTCAAGCAAGGGTGTGTGGAAGGGATCCTTAGGTCTTAGAGTCGAGGTTAGGTCTCTTAGTGTAGGAAGGGCCCCATAGAGAATTTCATAGGGGGTGAGGTTACACAAAGAAAGAAAGGGAGTATTTCTTGCATGAAACAGTGCATAAGGCAGAATCATAGTCTAATCTTTTATGCCGGTCTCTAAGCTTAATTTTGTTAAGGTCTCTTTAATGGTTCTATTTATTTTTTTTAAGTGTCCTGAGCTCTGGGGTCTATAAGCACAATGTAACTTCCAATTAATCCCCAGGGTCCTGGCTAACCCCTGATTTACCTGGCCCATGAAGGCTGTTCAATTATCAGACCATATTAAATTAGGCAGGACGTGTCTTTGATAAATACCTTTCAGGATCTTCTTGACCACAATTTGTGCCGGTTTTCTTTTCTTTTCTTTTTTTTTTTTTTTTTGGTGGGAAAGGCTTCAATCCATCCTGAAAATGTATCTACAAAGACTAGGAGATATTTAAGTCCATACCTTGCTGGCTTAATTTCAGTAACGTCCACTTCCCAGAATTGTCCTGGTCTGGTTCCTCATAGGTGCTTTCCTGCAGGAAGCTTGGAAGGGTAAGCATTAACCAATTGACAGAACTGACAGGCTTTTGTTACCCATTCAATTATTTCCTTTCACTGTGAGTGAATTAGTCTAAAACTCTGTTCTTGATCCTACAGTAATGCCGGCAGTTTTTTTGAACCAAGTTGATTAAGTTGATGTACATTTTTAATGTAGTGTAGGGCTTTCTGAAATTGCAGGCTGGGCTCAGTGAAGTTGAGGAGTTCAGTGTCAGTGTTCTTAGATGTTATCAAAAGCTTGCTGGTGCTCAAGGGTCCATTGGAATTGGGCATTCTCATTTAACAGCAGGTATAAAGGAGCAGCTAAGAACACAAACCCAGGTCCATAACCTGCTAAAGCCAGCAGTCCCAAAAAACTCTCTATGTTGTCTCCTGTTAAATGGGGGTGGTATCTGCACAACGGTTTGTTTTCTGGGCTCAGTGAGCCATCATTTACCACGCCTAAGGAAATACCCCAGGAAGATTACTTCTTGCTTGCAAATTTGGGCCTTTTTGTCCAAAGCTCTCTACCCAAGTTGAGCAAGCTCAGATAATAGTGCTTGGGTCTCAGACTCACAGTTTTCTTTGGTGTTGGCTGCCAGTAGCTGGACATCCACATATTGAAGCAGAATGACTTCGGGGTGCGTAGTTCTGAAGTTGTAGAGATGTCTGTGAAGGGCTTCATCAAAGAGAGTGGGGGAGTTTTTGAACCCCTGTGGAAGTCGAGTCCAAGTTAGTTGACAAGACGTTCTGGTTTCTGGGTCTACCTACTCGAAAGCAAACAGGAACTGACTATCTTTATGCAGAGGCAAGCAAAAGAAAGCATCTTTTAAGTACAGAACAGTATAGCATTTTCACTCTGCCACAGCAAAGAGGTTATTGGGGGTCCAGCATGCTGGGGCTCAGAGCTCACTTGAATAGAGCAGAGAGCCCTGAGAACAGCTTTAACAGAGCTTATATACTTTTCTTGGAGAGGGCAGAATGGGAAATTTATTGATGGGTCAGGGCGAGTGTGCGGTTTGCATGCACCCGGGTGAAGGAGTATATTCTGCAAATTGGCAGTTGGGGACAGCACATCCTGGGAACAAAATTAGCAAACAGTTCTCAAGATTTCAACAGTGGTTTGTTAAGCATACAGAAAAACAGGAAGTGACAAGTGCCTATTAACCTTTCACCAAAGCAAAATGGAAAGTGAGCATTGATTACTAAAAGCAACCATGTCCAGGTTGCCTAATGCTCTCAAATGTCAATCCTATTGGAGGCAACATATTTCTTTCTTCCTAAGATTATATATTCAACCTCAACCATGTTGAAAATGTCTAACAATATTACATTATACTTTGCCTGATTTCCTAATGTCTCTATTGATATCTGCTTTCCTACATATTTTCCCCAGTTCATCATTGTGACTGACTCTTCATATGTGCTCATATTTATGTTCACTCTCTACCCAAAACCCTATTGCTAATGAAACTTTCGTTGAAATCCTATATTCACTCTTTTTTCTAAACCTACTGACAACCTTCCTAATCCTGCCGACTATTCCTTTTTGACTGGATGTTCTCTAAGACATTTAATCATCCAAGGTACAAGGTCCTTTGCCATTGCACATCGATTTATCTGAGATATCTGTTCAGAACATAATTCAAAGCAAAGTATCTCACTAAAGGGCCCATTGCCCTTCAGGGCTTCAAATCGTACCTAGATTTCAGGTTTCATACTTATATTTCACCTATATATTCTTGTGAATATCGCAGGTTCCCAATACCATTATTCATCCCGCAGAATGTTTCCTAACCCAAATAGAATATGTTATTAACCCTAACCATACACTGTTCCCTCAATCTAACTTCACAAAAGAGCAGGGACAGAGTTGGTCTTACAATACAGGAATGTAGGGGATCTTTCACCTGCTGAGAACCTCAAAGTTTGATGAGAAATGATCCCTAGAGAAGATGTAGCAGCTATGAAGGACCTGAGAGAGCAAAAGTCATCTTCCATGCCAAACCACCTGTTCAGGATGAAGTGATGTGTCTGAATCAGCCTCTCTCCTACTGATATAAAGAAGATGGACCAAACCAACCCTGTGTGGAGAGCTTCTCCTTGGTGTCTACGGTTGATATACCATTCTAACTTCTGAAAGTGTCACAGGAAGTAGGGGCAGCCTCCATCTCAAGGGACCCTTGGAAACAAGTGTTAGGACAAAGTGGTTGCCAAGGCAGTGACCTCATTCCCTTCCTGTTGGAATTGACCTACCTCACTTCTTTGGTGATGTAACTCTCTGAACTTGGGATCCAGGAAGCCAGGCACACAGAGCCAGTCCCAGTCCCATTCCCAGTGGACTTACTTGTTTGGATTTACCAAGGAGAGAGTCTGTCTCTCTTGGTACCTAATGGTTTGAGGATGACAAAATGCAAGTAGAGCTCTGAAGATGGGCCTTTAATGAGAAAGCAGGTAGTGGTCAGCACAGGCTCCATACAACTTCACAGAGATGGACAAGAAGACCAGACCTGAGACAGGACAGGCCATTTTGGGGGAACATAGTATGGACCACCAGTCAGAGGACACTCTGGATAGTCACAGACTTACATGGGGGAAGGAGGTGACTTTTTGATTGTGGGTGTGAGTTTGGGGTTTTGTCTCATGTTCTGAGAATAGGTAGGAAAGGTGGTTTGTTTGGTTTAGAGTGGACTGTTTCTAGAAAGTCCTTTGACAAGGCGACTGTGTCTGTGTCTGTGTATCCCACTGTGTCCTTGGTTGTACATATTAGAAAGCAGAATAGATCAATGGATGTATCCTGTCTAGTAGAAAGCTTCCCAGAATTCATCCTGCCCATTTTAGGAAAGGACTGTTGGTTGCTTTTCGATGGGCAACACCTACTATCTTCCTAAGTTCCTGTTTTCTTCCTGAATTCTGGCCACTCTCCAGAATAGGCTCATGTTTTTTTGTCCAAGATATGTACCACATCCAAGCTCTGTGACATGGCCATGTACTGGATAGCTGAAGGGAATTGCAAGCATCTCACAAAACTCAGAAATCATTGTGACTAGTAAAGTCTCAGTGGAGAAACCCTGCATTGGGATTTGCTGACTTATTGTTCTGTTACCCTGAAGTCAGGAAGGTCTTTGCCTCAGGCCACCCCTTTGTGAATTTTGAAGAAAAATGTTTTCAAATGGAAGTGAATGGGCATCACCTGTGGCTCTTTGCTTAACTGCTTTGGAAAAGTATGTGTCTGAATCAGCCTTGTGGCTCTGTGTGAGGCTGTGGCTTAGATTATCAGCTCCTGATGGATCTAAAGAAAGATGCAATGTGTGCATCCAAAACCAAAATGGCAAAAAGATCAGTCATTGTGGATGAAGTCTCTCGCCTTCCTCTGTAAGTTTCCTGACTTCCACCAAGTGAGAATAGGGATCATTTGGGTCAAATAAGTTCTTTCAAGCGCTGCAAAGTTGCTTTGGTTTCCTAATTACTCCAAATCACATAAGGAATCTAAACCTGACAGTCAGTAGGCCTCAAATTGGAGAAGCAGAGCAGTATTAAAGGAAGAACTATGTGATCAATCCTAGTTCACAGGAAGGGTGTTCAGGCCACCCTGAGGTTAGGCAAATGAGGGGCAAGGGAGCTTATTTTGGACACTCTCTTGGGCTGCGCCATTCATGAAAACCTCTAGCCAAAGGGTATAATGAGTGTATATATGTAAGAAGTTGAGTGCCATGTGAGAGTGATTTGGTTTTAATTGTGGTCATTTGTGTGGCAGTTGGAAGAGATGACTGGGTCCACCTGGTTTTGAACACTGGTGTGATTCTCCTCAGAGACTGAGTTCTGAAACTGACCTCAGAGAAGTAATTGCTTTGGAAAGAGATGTGTCTTAATCAGGCTCTTGGCCCTGTGTGAGGCTGTGGCTTAGATTATCAGCAACAGACGGATCAAAAAAATGATCCCATGTGTGCATCCAAAACCAATATAGCCAAAAGAGCAGTCATTGTGAATGAAGTCTCTCACCTTCCACTGTAAGGTTCTGAAAGAATAAAAGAAATTGAAATCGAAATGTAATGAACCAGGCTTTGTAAAGTTTCCAAGTTGCACTCAGAACCTGAAATTCCTGTGGCAGTTAATACAATTCCTGGAACTGCCCATTAGATGTGTTTTGAAATCTTCCCTGACCACCTAGTTACTTAACAACCCCTTCCCAGAAGCCGTGCATCTCACCACGTATACATCTCAGGTCTTCAACCAATCAGTTTAAATGTATACCCCTTCTGAGGGCTGACCAATCACCCCCTGCCCCAACTTTTCCCGCCAATGAATGTGCTAATCATGTTTTAGAGTTGTTATTTCATTTTCCCGTGGTACATGATGATTTCCTAAAGGAGGCTATGATGTATGTAAAGTCCCTGAGCTCTCTAAAGAATGTATATAAACTCTTCTCAAGTTGTTCTCGGGGCTCTTTGTTCTTTGCTCCTCTGAAGGGAGCTCTGAGGCCTAGCATTCTGGACCCCCAATAAACCCTTTGCTGATGCATGAGAAATCCTCTTTGTTGTCTTTTCCTTTGATGTTTGCAGCACCTTTTCATCTGGAGGCCCCAGGTGAGATATCCGGGAGCGGTGAATGGAAGACCTCAAGGGAGTCCTCTCGGGGTAACTAAGGTGCCTCTTTCTGGTTTCGGGTTTCAGGCTAGGGCGTGGCAAAGTGGCTGTTGGTGAAGAGCATTAGCTCTCTCCTATGGTGTGACAGACGTGTCACAGAGCCAAGATCACGTCCCTGAGGGACACTCCGGAGGACTAGGGAATTCAAGGAATAGTAGTTTCCTCAACTCGGTTATGTTTTGCTTCAGGATTTGATTTGCCAGCCCATCAGGTTTTGCCGGTAACTCAGTTTTGGTCATTGTTCTGAACTCATGTTGAGTTTACTGTCTGTTTTTATTGTCTAACCCATCAATATTTTCCAGTTACTCAGTTCAAATCTTTGTCTTGGACTCATGTTAAACGTTACTGTTTGTCTTTGTGTTGTGTTTGTGTCTTCAATGTCCCTGTTTGAGTAACTCCCTTTATGGGACAAAGCACTTCCTCTTCTCTGTCCCTGACCCTTGATCATTGGACTGATGTCCGCTCAAGGGCCCAGAATCTTTCTTTTTCAGTAAAACACCGTACCTGGCAGACTCTCTGTGCTTCAGAATGGCCCATCCTCGAATTCAGATGGCCCCAGAAGAATCCTTCCACTTTCCTCTAATCCGAAAATTCAGAGATATTGTCATTCAACCGGGGCCACGTGGCCACCCAGTTCAACAGCCATATACTCCTTCCCCCACATTCCTATCATTCAAACTTTCCGCTCCTCTCCCTCTTCCTTCCATTCTCCCTGAGTCACAAGACTGGACACTCCACCCCCTCCTTATTGTCTACTCTCCCTCCCCAACCCCCAACACATTCCTGATGATCCTCCCACCGCTGACTCAGCCTCTCCACTGCTAGAGGCAATTGGGCCAGACCCAAGCCCTCCACGGGACTTCCCCACAGCAGCAGCAACCCCTCCTCCCCTGGAGGAAGATGGGCAACCTAAAAGAACCCACCGGCGATGGATAATAGAAAACTCAGAAGCCCCTGTGATGCTCTCTCTCCATCCCTATGGGCCCATGAACCGACCCAACTGGGACCCCAACACCTTTGAAGGTAGGAAGCATCTGTCCACTTATCGCCGGGCTCTAATAGCGGGTCTCAGAGTGGCCGCCAGAGAGCCGACCAATTTAGCAAAGGTAAGAGAGATTATCCAAGGGCCTAATGAGTCTCCCTCTATGTTTCTGGAGAGAATTATGGAAGCATATAGAAAATATACTCCTTTTGATCCTCAGGCAGATGACCAAAAGGCATTTGTTACAATGGCCTTTATTGAGCAGGCTGCCCAAGATATTAAGAGAAAGTTACAATGTCTAGATGGGTTACAAAATACGACCTTAAGAGATTTAGACAGAGAAGCTGAGAAAGTATATTATAAGATATATATTATAAGTATATATTATAAGTATATAAGTATATTATAAGAGAGAAACTGAGGAGGACACGGAACAGAGGAGAGAGAAGGAAAGGGAAGAAAAAAAGGATTAAAGGAGCAAAAGGCAGACAAAAGCATTGGCTAAGATTTTCTTCACAGCAGCAAATACGCCAGAAATTAAAAAGCAGGGAGTCAGAAAGGGATACTTGGGCCCACGCCAAAGGCTTTCCCTGGCCTCAGATCAATGTGCCTACTGTAGAGAAAAAGGACACTGAGTCAAAGAGTGCCCCAAAAAGAAGAAGCCATGGCAGCCCGCCATGCTGACTCTAGAAGAGGACTAGGAATGTCAGGACTCGGATCCCCTCCCCGAGCTCAGGGTAACATTTGAAGTGGAGGGGCCTCCAGTGAACTTTGAAGTGGATACAGGAGCAGTATACTCAGCCTTTACGGCTTCACTGGGCCCCATATCAAATAAATGGTCCCTAGTTCAAGGGGCTAATGGCACTACTTATCGGGCTTGGACAACTAAGAGGATTATGGAAGTAGGAAAATGTAAAGTCCACCACTCTTTCCTAGTAATCCAAGAATGCCCAGCCCCATTGATGCACAGGGATCTGTTTACCAAACTCGGGGCTAGAGTAACCTTTAACCCTGATGGTCCCCAAGTGGATGTTCTAAAACCTTCAGTAAAAACTCCCATAGTCACAGAATTGACTATGTCCATAGAAGATGAACATCAACACTTCGTGCCCCCTAGGACTGATCAAAGAGGCAAACTACAACAGAAATGGATAAAAGATTATCCTAATGCCTGGGCAGAAACTGCTGGGTTAGGTCTAGCCATAAAACAACCTCCAATAGTAGTAGAATTAAAAGCCTCTGCCTCTGCAATCAGTGTTAAACAATATCCTCTAAGCAAAGAAGCTAAGGATGGGATAAGTCACCATATTCAGAAATAATTGGCCCTTGGGGTCCTAAGGCCCTGTCAATCAGCCTGGAATACCCCCCTGCTACCAGTAAGAAAGCCAGTAACTAGGGACTACAGTCCTGTTCAAGACCTAAGAGAGATCAACAACAGAGTGCAGGACATTCACCCCACAGTACCCAATCCATATAATTTGCTTAGCACTCTGAATCTGGACCGGGAATGCTACACTGTGCTGGACTTAAAAGATGCTTACTTCTGCTTGCCCCTACATAAGGACAGTCAGTTGCTGTTTGCTTTCGAGTGGATAGACCCAGAAACTGGAACATCTGGCCAAGTAACCTGGACTAGACTCCCACAGGGGTTCAAACCCCCCCCCCCACTCTCTTTGATGAAGCCCTCCACAGGGACATAAACGACTTCAGAACTGCACACCCCGAAGTCACACTACTCCAATATGTGGATGATCTGCTACTGGCAGCGGACACCAAGGAAAACTATGAGTCTGGGACCCAAGCACTATTATCCGAGCTTGCTCGGCTTGGATATAGGGCTTCTGCCAAAAGGCCCAAATTTGTCAGCAAGAAGTAATCTTCCTGGGTTATTCTCTTAGGGGTGGCAAATGATGGCTAACTGAGAACAGAAAACAAACCATTGTGCAGATACCACCCCCATCTAATAAGAGACAACTCAGAGAGTTTCTTGGGACTGCTGGATTTTGCAGGTGATGGATTCCTGGGTTCGCCTCTCTGGCTGCCCCTTTATACCCGCTGATAAAGTGGAATGCCCAATTCCAATGGACCCCTGAGCACCAACAAGCTTTTGATAATGTCAAAAAAAGGTGCTGCTATCTGCTCCGGCCTTAGCACTCCCAGATATAGATAAACCCTTCACTCTCTACATCGAGAAAAAGAAAGGAATAGCATGGGGAGTGTTCACTTAGACTTTGGGACTTTGGAAAAGGCCGGTAGCATTCTTATCAAAAAAACTGGACCCAGTGGCTACTGGGTGGCCCCGTTGCTTAAGAGCTATAGCAGCGGCAGCGCTTCTAATAAAAGATGCTCATTAATGAACGTTGGGACAGAAGCTATCCATTATAGCCCCCCATGCCCTGGAGAGCATCATCTGTCAACCTCCAGATAGGTGGCTATCAAACTCCAGAATAAACTATTACCAGAGCCTCTGGATTAGCAAAGACAGAATAACTCTTAGACCTTCTGCTCCACTCAACCTGGCTGCCAGAAGAATCATCAGGACCTGTCACTCATGAGTGTCAACACATACTGGCAGAGGTAACCAGTATAGGACGAGACTTGAAGGATCCAGCCACTGCCTCACCCTGAAGTCGTATGGTTTACGAAAGAGAGCAGCTTCCTCCAAGATGGTATGTGGTGGGCTGGAGCAGCAGTAGTTAGCAAAACTAATGTCATCTGATCCTCTGGTCTCCCAGAAGAGACATCAGTCCAAATGGCAGAACTGATTGCCCTTACGAAAGCATTGGAACTAGCAACAGGCAAAAGGGCCACCATATACACTGATAGCCACTATGCATTTGGCAATGCTAATGTGCACAGGGCTATTTACCAGCAAAGGGGGCTATTAACCTCCACTGGGAAAAAAATAAAGAACAAAGTTGAGATTCTCCACCTTCTCTCAGCAGTGAAGGGCACTAAGGAACTAGCTATAGTGCACTGTCCAGGGCACCAGAAGGGAAACGACCTCGTTGCAGTTAAAAACAGAAGGGCAGATGAGGAAGCTTAATTGGCAGCCCTAAACGGAGTGACTCTGTTAACTTTTTCCACACCAGGGGGATCAACATTCAGGAGACTTGGCCACACTGGAACATTCAGGCAACTTATCATCTGAGGAGACAGATGCAGAACTCTGGGACCCTACAGAGCCAAGTTTACAATTTCAAAAAGCCCACCTTTATGTCAAAGACGTACACTAGCTCACCCACTTAAGCTCAAAGAAGTTATAGGCACACTTAAAGGACGAAGAAAGGATTTTTTATTGACTGACTTACAGAGGAAAGAAATAGCTTAGAAGGTGACTAGAGCTTGTCAAGTCTGCCAATTAGTTAATGCTTACCCATCCAAGCTTCCTGCAGGGAAGCGCTTACGAGGAACCAGACCAGGACAATTTTGGGAAGTGGACTTTTCCTGAAATTAAGCCAGGAAGGTATGGACTTAAATATCCCCTAGTCTTTGTAGATACTCTTTCAGGATTGGTTGAAGACTTCCCCATGAAGAAAGAAACGGCTCAGACGGTGCTCAAAAAGATTCTAGAAGACATTTTTCCAAGGTTTGGCCTGCCTAAGGTAATATGGTCCAATAATGGACCGGCATTTGTTGCCCAGGTAAGTCAGGGATTCACCAGGACCCTGAAGATTAATTGGAAGTTACATTGTGCTTATAGATGCCAGAGCTCAGGACAGGTAGAAAAAATGATTAGAACCATCAAAGAGAATTTAAAGAAATTAAGCTTGGAGACCTGCATAAAAAAAATGGACTATGCTCCTACCTTAAGCACTGTTTCGTGCAAAAAGTACACCCTCTGCCTCTTTGTGTAAACTCACCACTTATGAAATTCTCTATGGTGCCCCTCCTTTAGTAAGGGACCTAACCCCAACTCTGAGACTTAATGATTCCTTTCACACCCCCTTGCTTGACAGACTTAAAGCCCTTGAACAAACACAGCACCCAGCGATACCTGTGGAAACAGTTGGCCAGTGCTTATCAGCCTGGAGACGAGGGAACCCCACATCGATATCAAGAGGGAGTCTTCGTCTACGTGAGACGGCATCAGGTATCATCCCTGGAACGCCGCTGGAAAGGACAATACCAGGTGCTGCTTATAACACTTACAGTGGTGAAAGTGGATGGAATCACTTCCTGGATCCATGCCACCCATCTCAAGCCTGCGCCCTGTCCAGCCTCCGGCTGGAAACTGGAACAGACTGGTAACCCTCTCAAGTTGCGTGTCCGTCGTGTGGGTAAGGCTATGGATTCTTCCCCTGACCACCAGCAGTCCTAATCACCATCAGCCTGTTCAGCAACAATGGCAGCTATAAATCCTACTGGGCAAGTAGTGTGGTCTATTTCACATACAGCCCTCTTATGGACTTGGTGGCCATCTCTCTACCTGGACATTTGTCAGCTTGACATAGGCCTCTCTGACTGGGATCTCCCTGACATAGAGGACTTCACACAGATCCCACTCAAACCCAAACCAGGGCAACATAGACCACCTTACCCCATGAATTATGGATATCATCTTCCCCAGCTCAGGTGTAAACTAGCCAGTCTTGATTTTTATGTGTGCCCAGCTGATTTCTTAAGTCGCAAACAGGCCCAAACCTGTGGAGGACCCAGTGACTTTTATTTAAGATCTTGGGGTTGTGAACAAACGGGAGCTACATAGTTGAACCCAAACTCCGCAGACAGTATCATTCAGGTAGGAAAAAATGACACCTGGATTGATCCCAAGAAATGTGCCACTAGCCAAGTTGTGTCAAAAACTAGCTGAGGAAAGAATAGTCTATGTTACCCCCTCAATATAACTTTCACTTCCAAAAAAAGGGGCTACCTCAGAACAACATGGTCTATGGGAAATACATGGGAAATGCGATTCTATATTTATGGCCCTCGTTATGACTTTGGTCACTGGTTCACCATCCTGCTTAAAAAGGAAGAAAATCCCACAGCAATAGGGCCCAATCCCCTCAAGCCAGGAATTAAGCCTCCAAAACCTCCCATGCCTAGATCTACCAGAACCCCTCAACCATCTCATACTTCCCAGTTTCCATCTTTGCCTACTTCCCCAGTCCAGAGTACAGCTGACTCCTGCCCCTGGGAACTAATTAAAGGAACCTTAATTGTACTGAACTCCACACAGTCAGAACTCCTTGCATTTCAACCCATGTATTTGACAGCTTTGTAAATTATTGTTTAATGGTGCAGATACTTCCCAGGGTGGTTTATTATGATGCAGAATCATTTTAAGGTCTACTAGGGGGACAAACAACCTGATTTTGCTGGCATCCAGTGTCCCTTACTATAGCCATCCTATTGAGGATAGGAGCTGCTGCAGGAGTGGGTACAGGAACAGCTGCTATGATCCATGGGTCACAACAAATGGCCTGATTAGAAACAGCAATAGATCAAGACTGGAATACATTAGAGACCTCCATCACAGTGCTGTAGGAATCCTTAAACTCTCTCTCTGAAGTTGTTTTACAGGACAGGCGAGGATTAGACCTCCTCTTCATGAGGGAGTGGGGCCTCTGTGCTGCACTGAGAGAAGAATGTTGTTTTTATGCTGACCATACTGGAGTTGTAAAAGAATCCATGAGTAAATTGAGAAAATGCCTTGAAGAGCGCCAGAGAGAAAGGGAGATTCAACAAGGGTGGTTTGAGTCATGGTTTACCCAGTCCCCCTGGTTAACTACACTCCTATCAGGCTTAGCTTGACCCCTGATCATCCTTATGGTGTTGCTAACTTTGGGACCTTGTTTGCTTAACCGCATAGTTTCGTTTCTCCAGGCTCAAATTGGGCAGGAAAAACTCATGGTAATCAGACAGAAATACGCTCCACTGGCAGAAATAGAGTGTGAGACCCCGCAATAATTATGATTCATTACTTTTAAGATTAAATGTAGTAAGAAAAAGGAGTGGGAAATGAAAGAATAAAAGAAATTAAAATTGAAACATAAAGAACCAGGTTTTGTAAAGTTTCCAAGCTGCACTCAGAACCTGAAATTCCTGTGGCAGTTAAGACAATTCCCGGAACTGCCAATTAGATGTGTGTTGAAATCTTCCCTGACCACCTAGTAGCTAAACAACCCCTTCCCAGAAACCGTGCAGCTCATCACGTATACATCTCAGGGCTTCAACCAATCAGTTTAAACGTATACCCCTTCTCAGGGCTAACCAATCACCCCCTGTCCGACCTCTTCCTGCCAATGAATGTGCTAATCATGTTTTTGGGTTGTTATTTGATTTTCCCGTGGTATGTTGATTTGCTAAAGGAGGCTATGATGTATGCAAAGTCCCTGCCCTCTCTAAAGAATGTAAATAAACTCTGCTCAAGTTGTTTTTGGGGCTCTTTGTTCTTTGCTCCTCTGAAGTTAGCTCTGAGCCGCAGCATGCTGGATGCCCAATAAACCTTTTGCTGTGGCATGAGACAGTCTCTTGGTGGTCTTTTCCTCCGACTTTTGACCGACCTTTTTACCTATGAAGGACCTGAGAGAGCAAAAGTCAAATCCATGTCAACTTCCATGTCAAACATCCTGGTCAGAATGAAGGAATGTGTCTGAATCAGCCTCTCTCTTCTTAATGTAGATTAAATGGACCAAACCAGGCCTGTGTACAGAGCTGTTCCCAGATGCCTATGGTTGATATACCATTCTAACTTGTGAAAGTGTCACAGGAAGTAGGGGCAGCCTCCATCTCATGGGACCTTTGGAAGCAACTGTTAGAACAAAGTGGTTTTCCATCACAGTGACCTCATTCAGTTCCTGAAGGAAGTGACCTACCACACTTCCTTGGTGATGGAACTTTCTGAACTTGGGATCCAGGAAGCCATGCACCCAGAGCAAGTCTTAGTTTCAGTCCCAGTGGTCTCAATTGTTTGAATTTACCAAAGACAGAGTCAGTGTTTCTTGGTACCTACTTATGTGATGATGGCCAAATTTCAGGAGAGCTCTGAAGAGTGGCTTTTTCTGAGAAAGCAGGTAGTGGCTCAACCATGGCTCCTGACAACTTCTAAAAGTTTGAAAAGAAGACCAGATCTGAGATTGGACAGGCCATTTTGTGGGAACATATTATGGCTCACCAGTCAGAGGACACTCAGGATAGTCACAGCCATACTTGGGGGAAGGAGGTGCCGTTGTGGGTGTCGGTGTGAGTTTGTGGTTTTGTCTCATGTTCTGAGAATAGGTAGGAATGGCGGTTTGTAGGTTTGGACTGGAAAGTTTCTAGAAAGTCGTTTGACAACACGAGTGTTTCTATGTCTGTGTATCCCACTGTATCCGTGGTTGTAGACATTTGAAATGCGAATGCATCAATGGTTGTGTCCTGTCTAGTATAAAGCTTCCCAGCATTCTTCCCACCCAATTTAAAAATGGAGTGCGGCTTGCCTAATGGATGGTGAACAGCTACTATCTTCCTAAGTTCCTCTTTTCTTCCTGAATACTGGCCACTCTCCAGAGTATCCTCATGGTTTTGTTTCCAAGATATGTACCACGTCCAAGCTCTGTTACATGACCATGTACTGGATAGCTGAAGGGAATGCGAGCATCTCAGAAAACTCAGATATCAGTGTGACCAGTAATGTCTCAGTGGAGAAACCCTGCTTTGGGCCATTTTCTTACTTATGATTCTATTACCCTTAATGTCAGGAAGGTCTTTGCCTCAGGCCACCCTTTTGTGAAGCCTGAAGAAAACAGTTTTCAAATGGAAATGAATGGGCATCACCTGTGGCTCTTTGCTTAATTGCTTTCGAAAAGGATGTGTCTGAAACAGCCACTTGGCCCGGTGGGGTGGCAGTGGCTTAGATTCTCAGCACCTGATGGATCTAAAGAAAGTTTCCAAGTGTGCATCCAAAACCAAAATGGCCAAAAGAGCAGTCATTGTGGATGAAGTCTCTCACTTTCCTCTGTAAGCTTCCTGAGCTAAATCAAGTGAGAATAGGGATCATTTGGGTCAAATCATTTCTTCAAATCCCTGCAGAGCCTAGCTGATAGGGGCTTGGGTTTTCTATGATACCAATTCACATAAAGAATCTATACCAGACAGTCATTAGGCCTCAAATTGGAGAAGCAGATCAGATATAGGGCAGGCCTATTTGATCACTCTTGGTTCACAGCAAGGGTGTCCAGGCCACCCTGACTTTAGGCAAATGAGGGGCAAGGGTGCTTATTTTGAACAGTGTATTGGGCTGTGCCCTTCATGGAAACCTCCAGCCAGAGTTTACGATGAGTGTCTATGTGGAAGAAGATGAGGAGCATGTGGGAGTGTTTTAGTTTTAATTGTGGTCATTTGTGTGGTGGTTGTAAGAGATGCCTGGGTCCACCTGGGCTTGAACTCTGGTGTGATTCCTCTTAGAGAATGCGTTATGGAACTGACTTCAGAGAAGTATCGCCATGAATTGTGTTGGGATTTTAGGAGGCCACACATGAGAGTCGCCCTTGGACACCGAGATCTAAGCCCAGAGTGGCTTTCCACAGAGCACTGGGAATCTCAGCCAGGATATTACATGATTTTTTTTCTGAAAGACTTGGAAGCCATAGTTGAGAGTCAAAACACACATGGACCTTACATTGTAGACCTCAATGGGGCTGGCTTCATGTGACCTTTTGGCCAGTCTTTGGGAACCCTTGCCTGTGAGAGTTCTCTAGATTATTCATTGAAATGTGCTTCCTCTAAATTTAATGGTTCCTTAATGAATTGAAACCCACAGTTTCTCCAACTTCGTCTTTGAAAATGGCTAGATAAATACCATGAAATTTTTGAACTTCCCATGGCCACCTGCCACTGGAGAACCTTTGGATGTACAGTTGCTGATCCTGAGTGTACCAGACAGTGCCTTGATTGACTGGGTTTTATGAAAATGGTGTAGAACAGAGATGCCAGTATGTTGGGGCCTGCTGAGTAGTGGGCCAAAAGCTGTTGTGTGCAGCTGTGTGATAAAACATCTGTGGTCGGGACATGTGATTCTGCCATTGACTTCCAAATGACTTGTGGCTGACATGTTACAGACAGGAATCACTTATATGTCTGAAACCTCTCCATAAAAGGCATTTTGTTATATGGAGACGTTTCAGGGCAATGTTCAGAATCAGGTTGCTATGGTCAAAGGGTCAAGCTATGTGGGATAGAAGCCTGGTTGGTGCATTCTCCTGCAGACCCTGACCCACCACACGTGACAGGACTCCCTACATCACTGTGTACCAGTTGAAGTCATTGTATTTCATGAGGCAAATACCAAACTCCCAGTGCAGTAGAAAGAAACACCATGAAAAGTGGAGGATGACCAAGTGGCTTCACAGTCCACATGCGGAGACACTTAGCTTTCAGTGGCCACAGTTTACCTACAGAGAGAAGTCAGCACTGCTTCCTCATGTTCTTTGGAAAAATTGAAACAATATCCTCCAGGTCTCATAGATGTAGACCCAGCTTTGATGGTCTCATTTGAATGGAAGCTAAAGCTTCTGACAACAACATATATGTCGAGTGCCCATCGTCAAAGGCAGTTTCTCAAGAAGTCTTTAGTCCGGCAGAGCTCCAGGTTTGTGTAGTGTTTACCTTTTAGACCAGGTTGCAAGAAAAGACCACTGTCTCCAATTAAAATCAGATTAAAGCAAGCTTATTATTTCCACCACCCTGGCTGCCTCTCCCTCCCAAAACGTTGGGAACAGGAGAGCAGCCCAGCTTTATAGCCCAGAAAGTTACACAAAAGTGGGGTTAAAAATAACAGAATTCTGACAAGCATCACACTAATGGTATTTTACATTTTTGTTTGCTGGCCCCAACATCAGAATTTATGAGGACCATTAGAGCCTCAGAGAGTGTCGTCTGGCCAAGGAAGGCCAATATTTATGAGGTGTCAACAAAGTTTCAGAGAGGGCTGTTATCTGGTCAGAGAGCCAGGCATGGGTGAGTTCAAGGCACGGGCAGGCTTTCCAAGCAGGTTCAGATCTTGCTGCAATTTATAGTTAAGCCAAAATTATCTTTTCACGGCTTTGTGGCAAGATGGCTGCCAATTTTAATAAAAGATCAGGTTGGGTCAATCATTCCCCCCTTTTCTAATGTGTTTTTTTCATATATTTGATTGGGTAGGAAGAGCACTGTGGGAATTTTAATCCCTCAGGTAATAGTCTCCCGATTTTTTGAACTCACCCAAAAACAGGTCTCCCTGATTTTACCTGACTTAATTAATTACTTATATTGATATTCTATTTATTTTTGTCTCCATTGTTGTAAGAAGAGAGGCGCCACTCATTTAGACTTCTTCTGAGCTGAGAGAGGGTGACGTGAGGGGGCACCGCCTGAGGGACATTAGTCGCCTTTTAGAAGTCAGTTATGTTTGAAGTCTGGATGGGGAAGAACAGGTAGTAAAGTCATCTGGGAATGGGTTCTTCTATGAGAGAAACAAAAAACCATGAGTACTTAATAAATGTTGCAGCAGCTGGAACATGTCACTGTATAGAAGTTCCCTCACCAGTCTTTAATATCCCCAGTTATCAGGACTGTCAACTTAATATTTAACTTTTAGTGTTACATTTGTCCCTCCCCATAAGATTCAGTTTAATAATTTAATGTCATCTGATCTTGCAAAATATTTTTACTAGTATGACCTCTGTGTCTAATAGAGAAACCTTTAATTCTCTTACTCATTGCTGGATAATCATACTAACAAATACCAAGCCTATGTGTTTAGGATAAGAATATCTGTAGGCCTTCAACTAAAAACTTCTGCCACTGGCAGATAATCTTGATAGCCTCTTTTTATAGTTATCAGGCATTCCTGTCTGAGAATCCTTCTTTGTAGCCTCCAGTCTTACTTATTTTGGGAGGCTAACATAAAGTGTATACCTTAAAATATTATTATTACTATTATTATATAAAATGCCCAGAAATGGCTGTAATTTGTTTTTAACTGTCTTTTCTAAGTGTTTAAGATGAAGCAGTCAAACTGACTTTTGTTTCTATCTATTCTGAACAGTCAGCTGAGATTTTATGGGAGTCATTCCTGGGGAAACTTGAGAGCAGCTTCTCAGTTCTGCTAGTCCCATTTGCGCTAGGTGGGTCCAGGTCTTGCTTGACCATGTGGCTTCCCTCGGAAGCATCAGGGATGTTTCCCTTCTCTGATGACTCTCCTCTTCTTAGCAAATGCACTGATTGGCTTTCTGTTCTCCAGTGGTCTCATTAATCTCCCTGATCAGGAGGTTATGCGGTTCAGAGTTGCAAAGCTCTTTAGAGAAGTCCGCTGTTCCCTGGATACAGACTGACTCAGAGGGCAAGAGCCAAATATTGGTTTTCTTGTCCCTTTTCATATAAATTTAATTTTAAATCCTAATCTTAAACATCCATCAAATAAATTTTAACAGACTTATATAAAGAATACTGGGCTTTAATGTCTATAATTTAAAATTATTTATCTTTTTATTATTTGGGATCTGTATTATTCTGTCTGTCTTGTAGGTGATGGCTAATTATCTTAAATTAACCAATGTTGTGTTCTTAAAGCAACACTGCTGTAAAACACTAACAGGGAATCTTTATATCACCCATAAGGAAATTACAAAATAAAATTAACAACAGTAAACAAACTTAGTTTGTGTAATAGCTTCCCTAAAATTTTTGGCTGAGTTATACATTATATCCTCTGTTTGAGATGCTAGTAATGTTGACAGGAAAAAAAAAACTTTTGAAAATAACTTTAAATGAAATAACATCTGACCTACTGCTTTCGCAGTCATTCTCACATAATAAGATGGGACACAGAGCCTTATCTCAGGTAAGGCAGGGCTCTTTATTAATCTTAAGTGTTTTAATTCTAAAGCTAATCTTTTTTTTTTAAATATCATTTTACAAAGTTTACATAAATTATTTGAGGTCACATGAACATTAGCTAACACCGTATGATATAGCTTTTAAAACATGAATTAAAAAAAGGCTGAAAATTTTTAACCTTTACATAGATTAGGCTCTCATTAACTTGAAATACATTTAAATTGTTCCCCAATATAAAAAGTAACATAAAAGTTTACATATCTTATTGACAACAGGTAAATAAATCCTATATATATATATATATATATATATATATATATATATATATATATATATATATATATATTTTACCATACAACTTCAGAACACCACCTTGATATAATGCTCTTTTAAAGTTTCTACCTTACAGACTTGTATACCTGGAAGATATGAGCACATTAATAGCATCACAATTGCATTGATGTTTCTACATTAACCAAGTTTAGCTTTTAAAGAAATGGCAGTACAGTGCTCTAAAATAACAGTTCTTATTTAATCAGTTGTTTAATTTTTATGGTTGCTTGCTCTAGAAAAATAAAACTTAATAACCACAATGTTATGGGTAAAATTATGTTTTGAGAAATTTTTGTCTCTTTAACACATGACTGATTTTTACAATCTTATACAGACTTTAGGACAAACTTATACAGACCTTAGTAAATCAGTCAGATATCTAACAAAAGTACTCATGAATGAGTAATCCCATATCAAATTTACTTTACTTATTTATCAAAATATTAAACAAATGTATTGAACAGTGTACCATTTTTTGTTGAAGAAAAAGTTCTAGAACCAAGGCATATTAGGCCTTTTGTCGGCATTAATATTTTATTAGATTTTTGAACACCTAGAAAAACTTGTAAGGTTAAATTTAAAGACATTTATTTTTATCTGTTTATCCAATTTAAATTGCACCAATTAAATCATGAGAATTTAAGATCTTTGGATCCACGTTTCAAAATTTGTTTATATGAGTGCTTTTTTTATGAGTGCTCCTTATATGTGTTAATTTGTATAACATATATATGATATAGGGATATATGTATATATAGACATACAACACTAACAAAAGTGTGCACACATAATAATAGTAAAGGCCTTGTAGCTTATTGCAGTTGAAATCTCCATTGCAATGTTTCAAAAACTCCACTGTTGGTCAAAGATAGAGCTGATCAGAAAAACATTAACCTAGGTCTGTAGGATCAAAATCATGAGCTCAAAAAAAGAATACAGAATCTAAGGAAAAAAATAAGAGTCCTAGAAAAAATGACTGGCCAGTAATTAGTAAATACCATACAATTTACCTTTTTTCCTGCCTTAGGCCTCAGATCAGTCTCCTACTGAGCTTGCAGGCTTCTTTCATTTGCATTTCAACAAAAGTCCTTGCTGAGGTCTGAAAGGAGCAGGGTAAAACTGCTATTCTGAGCAGACACCTCAGGCCTAAGGCATTTTAACCATAATTTTGAGGTTCGGATGTTGAAAATTATGATACAATTTTAAGATGAAATTCACAAAATTTTATATCTTTACATCTTGTTTTGTCAACAGATACCATAATATGATTTACTATCCTTGTCCAAATTAATGCACTGGTACACACTGTGATATTTTCTCAGTCTACCCAATTCAAAATTGGTGAAAAATAAAACTGAATGTTTGGGAAGTTACTTGCCAACTTGGAAGTAGAGTGCTTTAGTTTTCCATCCTAAGCATTTAAGTTATCTGGCATGAATTATCTGAAATCATAAACTAAACAATTACCTAAACCCGACTTTTAACTGCAAGATTGAGCAATGCTACAAAAACCCATCCAGATACCAGATTGTTACAATAAAACACCATCATTTAGACACACATTGAACTAATATCATTCCCAAGAAACAATTTGTAATATCAGCACATTATTGCACATGTCTTAAAGGGCCAGAAACAAAGACACAAGACAGACAGAAAGGAGCTCCAGACTATGGCTGATAGACAGAAGCCTTAAAAACAGAGCTGATAAGAGAAAAATCTCCTACACCAGTGGCAGGATAGATGTCCTCACAAGGGGATCAGATGTTTTCACAGACGGCAACCTGAAATGTAATATCAAGGGTTTCCATGGTGACTTTACTGCATTTAGTGTCTCCTTTTTCTTTTTCTTTTTTTTAAGAAGACAGAGGTGGCATAATCCTTACAGTGCAGGGAACGAAGGAAGGAATTCCCTGAAGCAACAGGGCTTTGGTAGATCCTGGGAGTCCCTCAGTCCCTCCTTTTACTTATAGGATTAACTCCTCTGGTTTGGTTCCACCCCAATCTCGCTCCATCTCCTAACATTTCAGTAGTCAGCTCTCAAAAAGTTCCAGGGTCGGGGGGTTATCAAAATTTGTAACTTAAATTTCGGTTTCTGACCTTGAAGCGAATTAATACCTGTTTAATAATGAGGACAGGGTTTGAGAAAAATAAAAAGGGAGGTTTACTGCTTTGCTAACAAAGCAGAGACACAGGGGACTCTGCCCAAAGGTTGTGACTCTCTTGAACTGGAGCAACAAGGGGTTTTAAAGGAGTTACCATTGTTAACCTGGGAGATACTCTGTTCTTTGGTGGCCAGCAGGCATTGCCCTCTGCAGTGGGTGAGTTCCAGGCTGCCAGCTAGGGGCTTCTCTCATCCTGCTTAACAAAGGGGGGTAAACTTCAACAGAGTTTTTTAGAACACAGTCCAAAGGGTGTAAGGCTTACTTGCTTTATTACCCATTTTTACGTCCAATATCTTTAAGTTTTTACCACAGAAATCACACAACAAAATGCACAAAAACAAACAAACAAGAAAACATATAGAACACAGAACAAAACACAAAGAAACAGAAACCTGGTGAAGATACAGAAAAACAGAGGAGCAATGAAATGTCTTGCTGAAGCTCCGGGGTAGGAGCTCCTGCGTGCCCGGCTGCACCTTTCTACCCTTTCAGAGAAATTCCATACAGAACAGAACAGAGGACAGAACAATTCTTGTTACTGTCCTGGACAGGAGTACATGTGAGCCTCCCCAGGCCACCTCTCTGTCATCAGAAGACATCTCCCTTAACCGGATATCAGATGTTATAAAGGCACCACCTACCTATGGAGGCCTCCTCCACCAGGTGCTTGCTAATAGTTTTAGTGCGATGGTTCACTGCAGTGCTCCCTGGACCAAATGCTCACTCCAAGGCTTTGGAACTTGGCTCTCCAGCCCTGAGCCCTGGAGGAAAGGCCAGAGTCAGAATTTCCAGCAGTCTGGTCTTATGATCTGGTAACGTCATCTCCCTGGGGAACTCCAAAATGTTAGACCAGGATGCAAGAAAATACCACTGACTCCAATTAAAATCAAATTAAGGCAAGCTTATTAGTTCAACCGGCTAGGCTGACTCTCCTTCTCAAAACGGCTGGAAAAAGACAGCATCCCCACCTTTCCTACACCCCAGCTTTATAGCCCAAAAAGTTACACAAAAAGGGAGTATCAGAAAACAGAACTTTGACAAGCATCACACTAATTGTAGTTTACATTTTTTATTTGCTGGCCCCAGCATCAGAAATTATGAGGACCATTAGAGCCTCAGAGATGGTCGTTGTCTGGCCAGGGAAGGCCAATATTTATGAGGTTTCAGTAAGGTTTCAGAGAGGGCTGTGATCTGGTCAGTAAGACAGGCATGGGTGAGTTCAAGGCATGGGCAGGCATTCCAAGCAGGTTCAGAATTTGCAGTAATTTATAGTAAAGCAAAAATTATCTTTCCATGGCTTTGTGGCAAGATGGCTCCCAATATTAATGAAAGATCAGGTTGAGTGATCACGCCTGTCCCTTCCTTTTGGAAACTCCTCTACCACCTCCAAGGTTGTGAACTCCTGAGCATTTTCCATTCCAGATAAGTATTCACAGAATGTCTAACTCTTCTCCTCTAATTGTGTCTTACTTGGGGCAAAGGTAATGTCAAAGCATTGTTCTGGATGAGAGTGGGAAGATTATTGTATATCACATATTTGCATACACATTGGATTCATTTTCCAATTTTCCATTTGAAATACTGAATTCCTGGCACTAACCCATACCCTACTAGACTCTGACTAATAATCCTAATATGATGGTGAAACATAACCCAAGCAGAATAGAAATACAAGCCGTTCAGAGGAGGCATGGTGTGTAGTTGGAATTGCCTTTTGCATTATATAGTATAGGAGCTATAAATCTAGTCAATTTTTTGTTGAAATAATTCTACATGTGTTTTTAAAGTTAACAAAATGGGAATCCTGTCTCCCTTTCTCTGTAGCACATGTATTTTTATATGCACATAGAGAATCCTACCTGGTATCACACGTACATACTTGTGAGGTGGCTGAATTGGCAGATACAAATTGTGAGAAGAGATCACTACTCCTAAACGCTGTTCAAACTGAAAATTCAACCTATGGGTGAGCTTCCTAGTTCAATAACATTATACATAAATCCATGTTCAGTAAAATGAATATTTTTGCATCTGTGGATTATATATATTTCATGATGAATTTCGATTGGCATATATATTGCTACTTTTTTTCTTTTTTTGGTTGTTCAAAACGTTACAAAGCTCTTGACATATCATATTTCATACATTAGATTCAAGTGGGTTATGAACTCCCATTTTTACCCCAAATAAAGATTGCAGAATCACATTGGTTACATATCCACATTTTTACATAATGCCCTATTAGTTAATGTTGTATTCTGCTACCTTTCCTATACTCTATGATCCCCCCTCTTTCCCCCTCCCATCTTCTCTCTCTACCCCATCTACTGTAATTAATTTCTCTCCTTGTTTATTTTCCCATTCCCTTCACAACCTGTTATGTGTAATTTTGTATAACAATGAGGGTCTCCCTTCATTACCATGCAATTTCCCTTTTCTCTCCCTTTCCCTCCCACCTCATGTCTCTGTTAATGTAAATCTTTTCTTCCTGCTCTTCCTCCCTGCTCTGTTCTTAGTTGCTCTCATTATATCCAAGAAGACATTTGGTATTTGTTTTTAGGGATTGGCTAGTTTCACTAAGCATAATCTGCTCTATTACCATCCATTTCCCTGAAAATTCCATGATTTTGTCATATTTTAGTGCTGCGTAATACTCCATGGTGTATAAATGCCACATTTGTTATCCATTCATCTATTGAAGGGCATCTAGGTTGGGTCCACAGTGCAGCAATTGTGAATTGTACTGCTAAGAACATCTATGTGGCAGTATCCCAGAGTTACACTATTTTAAGGTCTTCAGGAAATAGTCCAAGAAGGGCAATAGCTGGGTCAAATTGTGGTTCCATTCCAAGCTTTCCCAGGAATCTCCATACTGCTTTTCAAATTGGCCGCACCAGTTTGCGGAACAGCTCTCCTCATAGGCCTCATTTGGTCCATCTTCTCTACATTAAGAAGAGAGAGGCTTACTCAGACACAACCCTTCATTCTGACCAGGTTTTTTGCCAGGTTGTTTTGGTCTTTCAGGTCTTTCATAGCTGCCTACATCTTCTCCAGGGATCAAATATGCATGGACCTTTGAGTTTCTCAGTAGGTGGCAGATCCCCTACATTGCTGTATTGCAAGACGAACCCTGTCCCTTCTCTTTTGTAAAGTTAGATTGAGGGAACAGTGTATGGTTAGGGTTAATAACATGTTCAATTTGGGTTCGGAATCATTCTGATTGATGAATAATGGTATTGGGAACCTGCGATATTTATAAAACTATAGAGGTGAAATATAAGTATAAAAACAGAAATCTAGGTAAGATTTGTAGCCCAGAAGGGAATGAGGCCCTTTATTGGGATACTTAGCTTTTAATTATGTTCTGCACGTTTGTCTCAGATAAATTGATAATCAATGGCATAGGACCTTGTACCTTGGAAGATTGATTGTAGAAGAGAACATCCACTCAAATTTGGATAGTCGGTAGGATTAGGAAGAGAGTCGGTAGGTTTAGGAAGAAGAGTGAGTATAAAATTTGGATCAAATGTTCTTTAGCAATACGGTTTCATTTACACAGTGAATGTAAATGTCAGCACATGCGAAGAGTCAGTCACAATGATGAACTGCAGAAAATATAGGAAAGAAGATATCAATAGAGACATTACAAAATCAGGCAATTGTAAAGTGAATGATAGGTTTACACATTTTCAACAGGATCGAGATTGAATACATAATTTTAGGAAGAAACAAATATGTAGTCACCAATATAAATGACATTTGAAAGCATTATGCAAACTGGAAATGGATGTTTTTAGTAATCCATATTCAACTTCCATTTAGGATTTGGTGAAATCATAAGTGTGACCTTTGCATTTTGTGCCCAGAAAATTATTGTGATAAAATATATATGTAGATCATGTGACATGAGTATTTTTTCCACCATTTCTGTGAGCAATATTTTAAGACATATAAATTAGTATTGGGGGTACAAAGTGGTGTACCCTGTGTCTATGAATATAGAGATAATGCATGAATAGAACATACTGTAAATAAATAATATAACTGATTCCACTTTAAATAATGGATTGAATTGTTATCTGAAAATATATAAGAAATCATATATTGACATACAATCAATAATTCCAACCAGTTATATATCTAATTGTCATCTTAGGGTTATTGTTTATCATGAAGTGTGTGTGAGTTTTGCTTAAAAAGTGATTATGGAAGTCGAAAATAATGTGTTTGGAAAGAAGTCTCATGAAATTACCAGTCAAGAAATATGGAGGAATCCATGTGTTCTGAAGCAGGAAGTGATTGAAAGTGAAACAAATGCCTATAAATTTGCTAAATTGTCGATGAAATATATATCCTGTGATGTGCATAAACTGAGGAAATAGTATGTACCAGTGTTGAATAAAAATGAACGTCAAAGTACACATCATGTACCATTGGAATCTACTTGCATTGATGTTAAACTGGGTCAGTTACTGTAAAAATATTAGGATTCGCGTGCATCACTCACCGAAGTTAGTTTTCTTTTTTTTTAATTTTTATTTATGCTTGTTCAAAACATTACATAGTTCTTGATACATCATATTTGTCACTTTGATTCAAGTGGGTTATGAACTCCCATTTTTACTCCGTTTACAGATTGCAGAATCACATCAGTTACACATGCATTGATTCACATATTGCCATACTAGTGTCTGTTGTATTCTGCTGCCTTACCTATCCTCTACTATCCCCCCTCCCCTCCCCTCTCCTCCCCTCTTCTCTCTCTACCCCCTCTACAGTAATAAATTTCTCCCCCTTGTATTATTTTTCCCTTTCTTCTTGTATGTAATTTTGTATAACCCTGAGGGTCTCCTTCCATTTCCATGCAATATCCCTTCTCTCTCCCTTTCCCTCCCACCTCTCATCCCTGTTTTAATGTTAATCTTCTTCTCATCCTCTTCATACCTATTCTGTTCTTAGTTAATCTCCTTATATCAAAGAAGACATTTGGCATTTGTTTTGAAGGGATTGGGTAGCTTCACTTAGCATAATCTGCTCTAGTGCCATCCATTTCCCTGCAAATTCTATGATTTTGTCATTTTTTAATGCAGAGTAATACTACATTCTGTATAAATGCCACATTTTTTAATCCATTCATCTATTGAAGGGCATATAGGTTGGTTCCACAGTCTTGCTATTGTGAATTGTGCTGCTATGTACATCGATGTAGCAGTGTCCCTGCAGCATGCTCTTTTTAGGTCTTTAGGGAATTGACCGAGAAGGGGAATAGCTGGGTCAAATGGTGGTTTCATTCCCAGCTTTCCAAGAAATCTCCATACTGCTTTCCAAATTGGATGCACCAATTTGCAGTCTCACCAGCAATGTACAAGTGTACCTGTTTCCCCACATTCTCACCAACACTTGTTGTTTGACTTCATAATGGCTGCCAATCTTACTGGAGTGAGATGGTATCTTAGGGTGGTTTTGATTCACCTTTCTCTGACTACTGGAGATGGTGAGCATTTTTTCATGTACTTGTTGATTATATGTCCTCCTCTGAGATGTCTGTTGAGGTCCTCGGCCCATTTGTTGATTGGGTTATTTGTTATCTTATTGTTTAATTTTTTGAGTTCTTTGTATACTCTGGATATTAGGGCTCTATCTGAAGTGTGAGGAGTAAAGATTTGTTCCCAGAATTTAGGCTCCCTATTTACCTCTCTTATTGTTTCTTTTGCTGAGAAAAAACTTTTTGCTTTGAGTAAGTCCCATGTGTTGATTCTAGTTATTAACTCTTGTTATTAACTCTTGTGCTATGGATGTCCTATTGAGGAATTTGAAGCCCGACCCCACAGTATGTAGATCGTAGCCAACTTTTTCTTCTATCAGACGCCATGTCTCTGTTTTGATATCAAGGCCCTTGATCCATTTTGAGTGAACTTTTGTGCATGCAAGAGAAAGGGATTCAGTTTCATTTTGTTACATATGGATTTCCAGTTTTTCCAGCACCATTTGTTGAAGATGCTATCCTTCCTCCATTGCATGCTTTTAGCTCCTTTATCAAATAGAAGATTGTTGTAGCATTGTGGATTAATCTCTGTGTCCTCCATTCTGTACCATTGGTCCACCCGCCTGTTTTGGTACCAGTACCATGCTGTCATTGTTACTATTGCTCTGAAATTTAGTTTGAAATCTGGTATCGCTATACCGCCTGATTCACACATCCTGGTTAGAATTGCTTTTGCTATTCTGGATCTTTTATTATTCCATATGAATTTCATGATTGCTTTCTCTATTTCTACAAGAAATGCCGTTAGGATTTTGATTGGCATTACATTAAACCTATAGAGAACTTTTAGGAATATCACCATTTTGATGATATTAGTTCTCCCTATCCATGAACAGTGTATATTTTTCCATCTTCTAAGATCTTATTCTACTTCTCTTTTTAGGGTTCTGTAGTTTGCATTGTATAAATCTTTCACCTCTTTTGTTAGGTTGATTCCCAAGGATTTTAGTTTTATTTTTTGAGGATATTGTGAATGGAGTGTTTTTTTTTTCTCATTTCCGTTTCAGAAGTTTTGTCACTGATATACAGAAATGCCTTTGACTTATGAATGTTGATTTTATATCCTGCCACATTGCTGAAATCATTTCTTACTTCTAGTAGTTTTTTTTGTAGACCCTTTTGGTCTTCTATATATTGAATCATATCAGCTGCAAGTAGTGATAATTTAAGTTATTCTTTTCCTATTTTCATGCCTTTTATTTCTTTCATCTGTCTAATTGCTCTGGCCAGTGTTTCGAGAACTATATTGAATAGAAGTGGTGGTAGAGGACATCTCTGTCTTGTTCCAGATTTTAGAGGGAATGCTTCAATTTTTCTTCATTCAGAATAAGGCTAGCCTGAGGCTTAACATAGATAGCTTTTACAATGTCGAGGTAAATTCCTGTTATCTCTAGTTTTTCAAATGTTTTGAACATAAAGGTATGCTAAGGGTCTATCCTTCTTATTTATTTTTTGCAGAACCAAGATTTAGTTTTGTAATTTTTTCAATAGTTTCTTTTGTTTCAATTTTGTTGTTTTCCGCTCTGATTTTAGTTATTTCTTGCCTTCTGCTACATTTGCTGTTGTTTTGCTCTTCCTTTTCTAGGGCTTTGAGATGAAGTGTGAGCTCATTTATTTGTTGTTCTTTCCTATTTTTGAGGAATGACGTCAAGGTGGTGAATTTCCCTCTTAAAACACCTTTCATTGTGTCCCATAGACTCCGATATGTTGTTTCTGTATTTTCATTTATCTTGAAGAATTTTTTGATTTTCTCATTTATGTCTTCTGTAACACATTAATCATTCAGTAACATGTTGTTCATTTTCAATGTGATGTAGGATTTTTCCTTCCTTCTTTTTCATTGGTTTCCAGATTCATTCCATTATAATCCAATAAAATTCATGGTATTAAGTCCACCCTTTATATTTACTGAAGGTTGCTCTATGGCATAATATATGGTCTATTTTTTAGAAGGATCCATGTGCTGCTAAAAAATATTATATCCACTTGATGATGGTTGATATATTCTATATATGTCAGTTAAGTCTATGTTATTGATTGTGATATTGAGTTCTATAGTTTCTTTATTCAACTTTTATTTGGAGGATCTGTCCAATGGTGAGAGAGGTGTGTTGAAGTCACCCATAATTATTGTGTTGTGGGCTATTTGATTCTTGAACTTGAGGAGAATTTGTTTTATGAACGTCACAGCACCATTTAATGGTGCGTAAATATTGATAATTTTTATGTCTTGTTGGTGAATGGTTCCTTTTAACAGTATATAATTTCCTTCATTATCCCTTTTGATTAAATTAGTCTTGAAGTCGATTTAATTCGATTTGAGGATGGCCACCACTCCTTGCTTATGAGGACCGTGTGCATGGTATATTTTTTCCCAACCTTTCACCTTCAGCCTGTGTATGTCTTTTCCATTCAGATATGTCTCCTGGAGGCAACATATTGTTGGATTTGTTTTTTGAATCCAAGTTACAAGCCTATGTTGCTTTATTGGAGAGATTAAGCCATTAATGTTTAGTGTAACTATTGATATATGGTTTCTACTGCCAGCCATGTTTGAATATTTATCGCTTTTTAAAATTTACTTTGTTTCCCCATGATTAGCTTTTCCCCCGCCCTCTGTCATTACTGAGGCACTTCCCACTGATGGTTTTGGTTGTTGTTTTTCATTTCTTTCTCGTGTAGTGTTTTGCTCAAGACACTTTGCAATGGTGGTTTTCTGGCTGCAAATTCTTTTACCTTTGTTTATCATGAAAGATTTTTATTTCGTTGTCGTACCTGAAGCTGAATTTTGCTGGATACAGAATTCTTGTTTGGCATCCATTGTCTTTCAATGTTTGAAATACGTTGTTCCAGGATCCTCTCACTTTCAGTGTCTGTGATGAAAAATAGGTTGCTAACCTTATTGGTTTACCCCTGAATGTAATCTTCCTCCTTTCTCTTGAAGCTTTTAAAGTTTTCTCTTTGTTCTGTATATTGGATAGCTTCATAACAATGTGTCTTGGCGTTGCTCTACTGTGATTTTGTGTGCTCTGTGTCCTGTAAGCATCTTCAATTTGTATATCCATTTCCTTTTTTATTTCTGGAAAATTTTCATTCCCATAGTTTGAATCTCTGTACCTTCCTCTATCCAGATGACTCATAAGTTTGGTTTTTTTATGTTATACCATATCTCTTGGATGTTTTTCTCGTGATTTTTTACCAGCCTTTCTGTGTTGGCTAGACTCTTTTCAAGATGATATATTTTGTCTTCAATATGTGACATTCTGTCTTCTACTTGCTCCACACGGTTAGTGATACTCTCAATTGAGTTTTTAATTTGGTTTATCGTTTCCTTCATTTCTAGAAATATTCTTTGAATATTTATAATCTCTATCTCCTGATAAAGAAGATTAACTTCTTCTTTTATCTGTTTATGTAATTCATTTTCAATGTGTTCTTTCACTGTATTTATTTGCTCTCTCGTATCCTCTTTAAGGTTCCATTTCATCTGTCTAAGGTATTCCTTGAGTTCTTTATATGACCATTTTTCTGATAATTCTAGGTCCTCCTGAATATTTAGGTTATCCTTCATTGTTTGTACTCCTTTTCTTTCTTGCTTTTTGATGCTGCTCATGTTACTTCTTGTTCTGTTTGAGTGCTGAGTTACTTCTTATTCTTATAAATTTATTTGAAGCTTGGGAGGAAAGATATTAGAAGGGATGGGAAGAAGTCACTAAAGAGAATGAGAATAGGCAGGTAGAATTCAAGGATGGGGGAATAAGAAAATTGAAAAGAAATGAAAAGACAAAAGAAAAAAATAGAAAATAAAGAAAGAAATAATTTTTTTAAAATAATAATGATAATTAAAAAATGAAAATTAAAATTTAAAATAATAATAATAGTAAAATTAAAAAAATAAAAACATTAAAATAAGTTAAAGAACAACACAAAAAATTTAAATGAAAGAAAAAAAATAAAAATAAAATAATAATAATAATAATAATACATGCAGTCATAGAGTTCAATTAACTTCTCTTCCAGTAGGTGGAGCTGTGCTCACTGGGCCAAGCTTCTCCTCTCAATAGGTGGGAACCAATCACTGTGCAGCAGCTCTTCCTCCCAGACTGGGCGGGTCTCTAATCCTGAGTGCCTAGGACCTTCTCTAGTGTTTCCTCAAGCCAGGCTCCGCTCAACTGTGACGCTCACCACAATACTTGCTACACGTCAGGTCTCTGCTCCTGGTAGCCCTGTTTTCATCAACGCTTGGCACTCTCTCCCTGTTTGCCTCCCTCAGACCCTAAGTTTATAGAGCTTGGGGCTGGGAACCCCCAGCGAATTTGCTTGCTCTCTGGTATCCATGCCCACATTAGCTGGTGTAAGAGACCTCAGTTGTCAGCACTGGTAGGAGCGGTAGCCAGGAATTCCACGCCACAAGTCCCACAGCACACATGATTCCCTCGGTCTGGCCATCTTTCTCACGGGAGACCTGGGAGGGCCCCTTAAGGGAGAGCTGGGAGGGGCCCTTAATGTTTCCCCGCTGTGTGGAGAGAGATGCATAGGGAATTACACACCTGTCGTACTGGTTTCAATGAAGTTATCTCCTCTGCCCATGACATCAGTTCTCTTCCACGGTGGTATCCCATGCAAATGGTGACCATTCGTTCCTTTTGCCAGGTGACCAATGCAATGGATGGGTCCTGACTGTGTCTCCAAAGCCCCATTTCAATCCAGTGGCCTTTTACCTCTGTAAATTCAGAAGGGCCGACCAGTTATTTCAGAGGGAACGTTAGTTCTGAGTCACAAGAAGCAGGCAAATCTGAGCTTCTATGCAGCCGATCCGGGCTCTGTGTGTTTTCTCAGGGGCCCAGACTGTTCGCACCAGATCCACGTCAGGTCAGCATTGCCTAGTGATTCTGAACAAACAGCATTTAGACAGTTTACGACTCCCTATGCCTGCGCAGCTAATGAGGTCAGATACTTGATTTCTCCATGTCCGCCACCATGTTGGATCTCTTATATTGCTACTTTTTAATGTCTGTGCGTGTGCGTGTGTGTGTGTGTGTGTATATATATATATATATATATATATATATATATATATATATATATAAGATTTCTTATATATTTTTAGATATCAATTCAATTCATTATTTGAAGTGGAACCAGTTATATTATTTATTCACAGGATGGTCTATTCATGCATTATCTCTATATTCATAGACACAGGGTACACCTCTGTGTACCCCTAACACTAATGTATATGTCTTCAAAATATTGCTCCCAGAAATGGTGGAAGAAATACTCATGTCACCTGATCCACATATATATTTTATCACAGTAAAATTCTGAACAAAAAATGTAAAGGTCACACTTATGATTGTACCGAAGCCTAAAAGAAAAGTGAAAATGTTTAACTAAAAACATCCATGTGAAGGTTGCCTAATGCTCTCAAATGTCAATCCTATTGGTGACAACATATTTGTTTCTTCCAATGATTATATATTCAAATTAAACCCTGTTGAAAATGTCTAATCCTATAACTCACTTTATACTTTGCCTGATTTCATAATGTCTCTATTGATAACTGCTTTCCTACTTATTTTCCCCAGTTCATCATTGTGACTGACTCTTCATATGTGCTGACATTTTCATTCATTCTCTAACCGAAACCCTATTGCTAAAGAACTTTTGGTCCAAATACTATACTCACTCTTCTTCCTAAACCTACCGACTATCTTCCTAATCCTACCGACTATCCATTTTTAACTGGATGTTCTCTTCTACATTAAATCTACCAAGGTACAAGGTCCTGTGCTTCAAATCATACCTAGATTTCTGTTTCCATACTTATATTTCACCTCTATGTTCTTTTAATTATCGCAAGTTCCCAATACCATTATTCATCGCACAGAATGATTCCTAACCCAAATTGAACCTGTTATTAACCCTAAACATACACTGTTCCCTCAATCTCATTTTACAGAAGAGCAGCGACAGAGTTGTTCTTAAAATACAGGGAATTAGGGGACCTTCCACCTGCTGAAAACCTCAAAGGTCCATGCAGAAATGATACCTGGAGAAGTTGTAGGGAGGTATGAAAGACCTGAGAGAGCAAAAGTCCTATTCCATGGCAAACAACCTGGTCAGGATAAAGGGATGTGTCTGAATCAGCCTCTCTCTACTTATGTTAGAGAAGATGGACTAAACCAGACCTGTGTGGAGAGCTGTTCCCAGGTGCCTATGGTTGATATACCATTCTAACTTGTGCAAGTGTTCCAGGAAGTAGGAGCAGCCTCCATCTCATGGGACCCTTGGAAGCAAGTGTTAGGACAAACTGGTTGCCAAGGCAGTGACCTCATTCATTCAATTCCAAAGAAAGTGACATACCTCATTTCCTTGGTGATGGAACTCTATGATCTTTGTATCCTAGTGGCCAGGCACCCAGACGCTATCCCATTCCCAGTCACAGTGGTCTCACTTGTTTGGATTTACCAAGGACAGAGTCAGTATTTCTTGGTACCTACTAATGTGAGGATGGCCAAATGCCAGGAGAGCACTGAAGAGGTACCTTTTCTGAGAAAGCCAGTAGTGGCTCACCACTATTTCCTGACAACTTCACAGAGTTAGCCAAGGAAACCAGACCTGAGAGAGGACAGACTATTTCGAAGGAATATAGTATGGCCGAGCAGTTAGAGGACACTCCAGATAGTCACAGATCTACATGGGGGAAGGAGTTGCCATTATGGGAGTGGGTGTGGGTTTGTGGTTTTGCCTCATGTTCTAACAAAAGGTAGGAATGGCGGTTTGTTTGGATTGAAGTGGACTGTTTCGAGTAAGTCATTTGACAAGGTGAGTGTTTCTATGTTTGTGTATCCGACTATGTCCATTGTTGTAGACATTAGAAAAGAGAATGCATTAATGGATGTGTCCTGTCTAGTATAAATCTTACCATAATTCATCCTGCTCAATTTATGAATGGACTGCACCTTGTCTTATCGATGGGCAACACCTGCTATCATCCTAAGTTCCTGTTTTCTTCCTGAATTCTGGCCAGTCTCCAGAATAGGCTCAGGGATTTGTGTCCAAGATATGTACCACCTCCAAGCTCTGTGACATGGCCATATACTGGATAGCTGAAGAGAATGGAGATCATCTCAGAAAACTCAGATATCAGTGTGACCAGGAAAGTCTCAGTGGAGAAACCCTGCTTTGGGCCTTTTGCTTACCTTATGTTCTGTTGCCCTGAATGTCAGGAAGGTCTTTGCCTCAGGCCACCCCTTTGTGAAGCCTGAAGAAAACAGTTTTAAATTTGAAATGAATAGGCATCACCTGTGGCTCTTTGCTTAATTGCTTTGGAAAGGGATGTGTCTGAATTAGCCTCTTGGCCTTGTATGTGGCTGTGATTTTTATTCTCAGCACATGATGGATCCAAAGAATGATCGCATGTGCGCATCCAAAACCAAAATGGCCAAAAGATCAGTCATTGTGGATGAAGTCTCTCGCCTTCTTCTGTTAGGTTCCTGACATCCATCAAGTGAGAATACTGATCCTTTGGGTCAAATGAGTTCTTGAAATCTCTGCCGAGGTGCTTGGCTTTTCTCATGACTCTATTTCACATAAATATTCCATACCTGAAAGTCAGTAGGCCTCAAATTGGAGAAACAGAGCAGCATGAACGGCAGGCTTATTTGACCACTCCTGGTTCATATTAAGAGTGTCCAGGCCACCCTGACTTTAGGCAAATGAGGGGCAAGTGAGATTATTTTGGACACTACCAATGGCTGCACCCCTCATGGAAACCTCCAGCCAGAGGTCATGATGAGTGAATATATGGAAGAAGATGAGGGCCATGTGGGAGTGTTTTGGTTTTAATTGTGGTCATTTGTGTGGCGGTTGGAAGAAATGTCTGGGTCCACCTGGGCTTGAACTCTGGTGTGATTCCCCATAGAGACTTAGTTCTGGAACTCACCTCAGAGAAGTATTGCCATGAATTGTTTTGGGATTTTAGGAGGCCACGCATGAGAGTTTCCCTTGGAAACTGAGATCTGGCTTTCCACAGAGCACTGGGAATCTCAGCCAGCATATCACATGATATAATTGTGAAAAACTTGCAGCCATAGTTGAGAGTCAAAACACACATGGACCTCACATTTTACACCTCAATGTGCCTGGCTTCATGTGACCTTTTCCCCACTCTTTGGGAAGCCTTGCCTGTGAGAGTTCTCCAGAGTTTTCATTTAAATTAGCTTCCTCAACATTTAGTGGTTCCTGAATGAATTGAAACCCAGAGTTTCTCCAACTTCATCCTTGAAAAATGGCTTGATAAATACCATGAATTTTTGGAAGTTCCCACAACCAGGTGGCACTGGAGAACATTTGGATGTCCTGTTGCTGATCATGAGTATACCAGACAATGCCTTGATTGACTGGGTTTCATGAAAATGGTGTAGAACAGAGATGCCAGTAAGTTGGAGCCTGCTGAGTAGTGGGCCTAGAGCAGTGGTGGGCAGGTGTGTGATGAAACATCAGTGGTAGGGCCATGAGGATCTACCATTGGATTCCAAATGGCTTGTGACTGACATGGTGCAGCCAGCAGTCCCTTATATGTAAAGGCATCTTGTTATATGGTGAGGTTTCAGGTCAATGTTCTGAATCAGGTTGATATGGACGAGGGGGCAATGGGGCAAGCTAGGAGGGATAGAAGCCTGGTTGGTGCATTCTCCTGCAGACCCTGACCCAACACACGTGACAGAACTGCCTCCAGCAATATGTCCCAGTTGAGCTCCTGGTATTTCGTGAAGCAAATACCAAATTCCCAGTGCAGCAGAAAAAACACCACAAAAAGTGTAGGAGGACCAAATGGCTTCGCAGTCAACACGGAGAGACACTTAGTCCTCAGTGGTCACAGTTTAGCTACAAAGAGAGGATTCAGCATTGCTGCCTCATCTTCATTGGAAAATAAGAAACCATGTCCTTCAGGTCACATAGATGCAGAACCAGCTTTGATGGTCTCACTACTAAAGAAGCCAAATCTCCTGACAACAACATATATTTCAAGTGCCCAAAATCAGAGGCAGTTTCTCAAAAAGTTTTTAGGCTCTCAGAGCTCCCTGTTTGTGTTGTGTTTACCCTGTCCCTTACTTTTGGAAACTCCTCTACCACCTCCATGGTTATGAACTCTTGAGCATTTTCCATTCCAGATATGTATTCACTGATTTTCTAACTCTTCTCCTCTAATTATGTTTTACCTGGGGTGAAGGTAATGTCAAGGCATTTTTCTGGATGAGAGTGAGAGGATATCAGACCTTAACAGATATTTGTGAAGCACATATTTGCTTACACATTGAATTCATTTTCCAATTTTCCTTTTGAAATACTGAATCCCTGACACTAACCCATACCTACTAGAATCAGACAACTCATCCTAATATAATGGAGAAAAATAACCCAAACAGAATAGAAATTCAAGCAGTTCAGAGGAGGCATCTTGTATAGTTGGACTTGCCTTTTGCATTATATAAGGTAGGAGTTATAAATCTAGTCAATTTTTATTTGAAATAGTTCTCCATGTGTTTTTAAAGATAACAAATGTGTGAAATCCTGTTTCCCTTTCTCTGTAGCCAATTCACACATGTATATTTATATGCACATATAGAATCCTACCAGGAATCCCACGTACATTTTTGTGAGGTTTCTCACTTCGCAGATTCAAATTGTGAGAAGAGATCACTCCTCTTAAACGCTGTTAGAACTGAAGATTCAAACTATAGGGGAGCTTTCTAGTAGAACAACATTATACATATACTCATGTTCAGTAAAATAATTATTTTTGCATCTGTGGATGATATATATTTCCTGATGAATTTTGATTTTCATATATATTGCTGCTTTTTAATGTCTGTGTGTAGTTTGTATGTGTGTGTGTGTGTATATATATATATATATATATATATATATATATACACACACACACACACACACTATTCAGATTTTTCAATATATAAAATATATGTGTCTTATATACACTTTCTAAATTCATTCATGTTCATGTATATGGATTTATAATCAACTTTTCACAAGATTATTTTCCGAAATATTCATCCACCTGAAATACATATTTGTTTCCTAGTACTGAAAACAAACTTCAGTGAATGGTGCCTACAAATTCTAATAATTTTACAGTAACTGACCCAGTTTACCACCAATGCAAGTAGATTCCTATGGGACATGATATGTAATTTGAGGTTCATTTGTATTCAACACTGGTACATTATTATTTCTTCAGTTTTTTCACATCATACGATATATATTTCATCCACAAGTTCACAAATTTACAGGCATTTGTTTCAACTTTAATGAATTCCTGTTTCAGAACACAAGTATTATCAGGGTTTCTGAACTCGTCTTTTCATGACGCTTCTTTCCAAACAAGTTATTTTCGATTTCCATAATCACTGGTGAAGTAAAACTCACACCCTTCGTGATAAACCAAAACACTAATATTACCATTATATGTATACCATTTTGGAAAGAATGATTGTATATCAATATAACATTTCCTGTAATTTTTCAGATATCAGTTCAATCCATTATTTATAGTTGGAACAGGTTATATTATTTATTCACAGTATGTTCTATTCATGCTTTATCTTTATATTCATAGACACAGTGTACACCTCTTTGGACCCCCAATACTAATTTTACGTCTTCAATATATTGCTACCAGAAATGGTGGAAGAAATACTTATGTCACCTGATCTACATATACATTTTATCACAATAATATTCTGAAAAAAAATGTAAAGGTCACACTTATGACTGTACCAAAGCCTAAAAGGAAAGTGAACATGGATTAATAGAAACATCCATGTCCATGCTGCCTAATGCTCTCAAATGTCAATCCTATTGGTGACAACATATTTGTTTCTTCCTAAGATTATATATTCAAACTCAACCCTGTTGAAAATGTCTAATCCTATCACTCACTTTATGTTTTGCCTGATGCAATAATGTCTCTATTGATATCTGCATTTCTACATATTTTCCCAGTTTATCATAGTGACTGACTCTTCATATGTGCCGACATTTACATTCACTCTCTAACCGAAACCATATTGCTAAAGAACTTTTGGTCTAAATCCTATAATCGCTCTTCTTCCTAAACCTACCGACAATCTTTCTAAACCTACTGACTATCTCTTTTTACTGGATGTTCTCTTCTACGTTCAATCATCCAAGGTACAAGGTCCTATGCCATTGTATATTGAATTATCTGAGACATCTTTAGAGAACATAAATCAAGCTAAGTATCCCAATCAAGGGCCCAATGCCCTTCTGGGTTTCAAATTATACCTAGATTTTTATTTTCATACTTATATTTCACCTCTAAATTCTTGTAAATCTCACAGGTTGCCAATACCATTATTCATCGCACAGAATGATTCCTAACCCAAATTGAACCTGTTATTAACCCTAAACATACACTGTTCCCTCAATCTCATTTTACAGAAGAACAGGGACGGAGTTGTTCTTACAATACAGGAAAGTAGGGGACCTTCCACCTGCTGAAAACCTCAAAGGTCCATACAGAAATGATACCCGGAAAAGTTATAGGCAGCTATGAAGGACCTGAGAGAGCAAAAGTCCTATTCCATGGCAAACAACCTGGTCAGGATGAAGGGATGTGTCTTAATCAGCCTCTCTCTTCTTATTGTAGAGAAGATGGACCAAATCAGGCCTGTGTGGAAAGCTGTTCATGGGTGCCTATGGTTGATATACCATTCTAACTTGTGAAAGTGTCACAGGAAGTAGGGGCAGCCTCCATCTCATGGGACCCTTGGAAGCAACTGTTAGGAAAAAGGGGTGCCAAGGCAGTGGCCTCATTCAGTTCCAAAGAAAGTGACATATCTAATTTCCTTGGTGATGGAACTCTCTGAACTTGCTATCCAAGAACCAATACACCAAGAGGCAATCCCAGTCCAAGTCCCTGTGGGCTCACTTGATTGGATTTTCCAAGGACAGAGTCAGTCTTTCTCGGTACCTAATGATATGAGTATAGCCAAATACCAGGAGAGCACTGAAGAGGTACTTTTCCTGAGAAAGCAGGTAGTGGCTCGCCACTTTTTCCTGACAACTTTACAGAGTTGGTCAAGGAAAGCAGATCTGATAGACGACACGCCATTTCGGGGGAACATAATATGGCCCACCAGTCAGAGTTAACTCCGGAGAGTCACAGAACTACTTGAGGGAAGGAGGTGCCTTTGTGAGTGTGGGTTTGTTGTTTTGTCTCATATTCTGAGAATAGGTAGGGAAGGCGGTTTGTTTGATTTGGAGTGAACTGTTTCTAGTAAGTCGTTTGACAAAATGAGTGTTTCTATGTCTGTGTATCCCACTGTGTCTGTGGTTGTAGACATGAGAAAAGAGAATGCAACAATGGATGTGTCCTGTCTAGTAGAAAGCTTCCCATTATGCATCCTGCCTAATTTATGAATGGAGTGCGGCTTTCCTTATGGATGAGCAATACCTATTACCTTCCTAAGTCCCTGTTTTCTTCTGAATTCTGGCCACTCTCCAGAATAGGCTCATGGTTTTGTGTCCAAGATATGCAACAACTCCAAGGTCTGTGACATGGCCATGTACAGGATAGCTGAAGGGAATGGCCAGCATCTCAGAAAACTCAGATATCAGTGTGACCAGGAAAGTCTCAGTGGATATACCCTGCTTTTGGCCTTTTGCTTACCTATTGTTCTGTTGCCCTGAATGTCAGGAAGGTCTTTGCCTCAGGCCACCCCTTTGTGAAGCCTGAAGGAAACAGTTTTCAAATGGAAATGAATGGGCATCACTTGTGGCTCTTTCTTAGTTGCTTTGGAAAGGGATGTGTCTTAATTAGACTCTTGGCCTTGTATGTGGCTGTGACTTTGATTCTCAGCAGCTGATGGATCTAAAAATGATCCCATGTGTGCATCCAAAACCATAATTGCCAAAAGATCAGTCATTGTGGATGAAGTCTCTCGTCTTCCTCTGTTAGGTTCCTGACCTCCATCAAGTGAGAATAGGTATTCCTTGGGTCAAATGAGTTCTTCAAATCACTGCAGAGGTGCTTAGGTTTTCGTATGACTCCAAATCACATAAAGAATCTATACTTGAAAGTCAGTAGGCCTCAAATTGGAGAAACAGAGCAGTATTAACGGGAGGCTTATTTGATCACTTTAGGCAAATGAGGGGCAAGGGAGTTTATTTGGACACTGTCTTTGGGTGAGCCCTTCATGGAAACCTCCAGACAGAGGTTATGATGAGTGACTATATGGAAGAAGATGAGGACCATGTTTGAGTGTTTTGTTTTTAATTGTGGTCATTTGTGTGGTGGTTGTAAGAAATATCTTGGTCCACCTGGGCTTGAACTCTGTTGGGATTTCCCTTAAAGACTGCGTTCTGGAACTGAACTCAGAGAAGTATTGCAATGAATAGAAATACAAGCAGTTTAGAGGAGGCATGGTGTATATTTGGACTTGCCTTTTGCATGATACAGAGTAGGAGTTAAATCTAGTCAATTTTTTGTTGAAATAGTTCTCCATGTGTTTTTAAAGTTAAAAAATTGTGAATTCCTGTCTCCCTTTCTCTGTAGCCTATTCAGCACATATATTTTTATATGGATATATAGAATCATACCTGGTACCACACATACATTCTTGTGAGGTGGATGAGTTGGCAGATACAAATTGTGAAAAGAGATCACTCCTAATTAACCGTGTTGGAACAGAATATTCAACCAATGGGTGAGCTTGCTAGTTGAACAACATTATACATAAATCCATGTTCAGTAAAATGAATATTTTTGGATCTTTTTATGATATATATTTTATGAAAATTTTGATTGACATATATTTTGCTATTTTTTTTTCTGTGTGTGTGTGTGTGTGTGTGTGTTTTGTGTCATTCGCCTGTTCTGTAAAACAACTTCAGAGAGAGAGGTTAAAAATTCATGCAAAGCTCTGATGGAGGTATCTAATATCTTAGTTTTGGTCTATTGCTTCTTCTAATTGGGTCATTTGTTGTGTCCCATGGACGAGGGCAGTGGTTCCTGTGCCCACCCCTGAAGCAACTCCTATTCCGAATAGGATGGCTAAAGTGAGGGATATATGTCCCCAGTGGAAACGGGTTGTATGCCCCTCTATTTCATTTTCAAATGAACCTGCATCATGACAGAGCACTCTGGGAAACATCTGCACCATTACACAATTAATCACATCGGTTGACAATTTCTTTAAAACATAAACAATGTTTAATTATATACAATTATGCTGTTGTAGGGACGGACAAGGCAAGGTACCTAAGATAGCAACGAAGACAGGGAAACCGTCCTATTTGGTTGCAACCAGATTCAGAGGGCATTGCTTCTGTTGTAATCAATTATTCTCCTGAAACTCAAGTTTAGGTAGTTTCAGAATTTTGTACCCAACATGTAAGGAAAGGGGCTCAGAAGTTCACAGTCTTCAGAAGTTTAAAAAAGCCGTTGTTGTTTCTGTTTTTTACCTCAGTTCTGGGCAAGTTAACTTTTCAAGGACACCTGGGAGGGAAAGAGCTTTTTCCTACCTTTCTTATTTTTCGCCCCTGACAGCTGTTACCATGGAGCCCTGATGGTAACTTCTTTATCTTAGAAATATAGCCATCTCTGTAAAGCCCCAGCTCATGGCCAGAGGCCTTGTTCATTATTTTGTGGAAAACAAGTAATGGGGTGTCTAGCATAGAGGTGCTTATTTTTTAGCCAGTGGCCAAGTAGAACAAGGCAACACTAAAAGAGGAAGTTTATCTACATTGAACTCTTTTATAGGGACTCTTTTGCTGAAAGTCCTAAAGTCAGCCATGGTGAAGACTTCTGTAGAAAGTCAGTTAAGAATTTTCTGTAGGCCTGGTACAGAAGGGGAAGACAGGGAAGGTGGGGCTGACAGCAGCTCCGAGGATCTGAGAATAAGGAAGGAGAGATGTAAAAGAATAATGGGAAAGGGGTTTGGGATTTTCCTAGCAACAAAAACTTGAGCTGTAGAACAGGTAGAGCAGAGGGGAAGACAAGAGTGAGTATCCCAAAATGCATGTGAGGGACTTTAAATTTTTAGTAAACTGTTTTCAGTGATGACAAAGCAACTTTAAAGGCCATTTTCATTACATCTTTGATAGGAGTCTGAGGGCTCTCCTCAGCTAGTTTCAGCTTTGTGTTAGCTGGTAAGAGGACCTGGTGGGACCCGGGGCGGGCACGGACAGGAGAAGAGAGGAGTGAGTCGGTGGATGGGAACCTGAGTACCTGCTACTTCAGCAAGATGGCGATGGTCTGAGAACCAGCAGAGATTTGGGTTTTTGATCTAATAATTGGAGGGGAGAAATCAGGTTGCTGAGGTGAGATTGACAGCAGAGACTCTGGAGCACAAGACTGAAGGTGAGGATTGATTGGATAAGCATAGTTCAGGATATGAGTGAAGGATGGAAAAGGCATGCCCATAGGGGAATCTCCTTTCACCCTTTTGAGCACTTGCAGAAGTTAAAAAGGTCACACAGGGCTGGGGATGTGGCTCATTTGTAGCACGCTCGCTTGGCATGCGTGCGGCCCGGGTTCGATCCTCAGCACCACATACAAACAAAGATGTCGTGTCCAGCAAAAAACTAAAAAATAAATATTAAAAATTCTCTCTGTCTCTCTCTCTCTCACCTCTCTCTTTAAAAAAAGTGGTCATGCAGAATTTGAGGATCAAGAGACCCCTCTGGGGGCCATCGGTTTTGGTTATCTAATTGGTAATATGGCCAATGCTGTGTACTGAATTTGATGAGGAGTTTGTGTTCCATCAGGCAGCCCCTGTATGCTCACATCCCCATGACGTACAGCAAAAGTCTGCCAGGCATTCTGGGATTACTAAAAAGGAGTGATGGATTTTTCCTTTCCCCAGGTCCATGATCCTCTTAGTTATACAAGTTCGATATTTACTGCCATTAGCCCCTTGAACTAGAGACCTTTTATTTGATAGAGGGCCCAATGGGGCCTTAAGGGCTGAGTTTATTGCCCCTGTATCCACTTCAAAGTTTACTGGTGTCTCCTCCACTTCAAAAGATACGCTGGGCTCAGGGAGGGGATCTGAGCCCCGACTTTCGTAGTCATGCTGAAGAGTCAGAAAGGCTGGCTGGCGTGGCTGCCTCTTTCTAGGGAACTCTTGAACCCAGTGTCCTCTTTCTTTACAGTAGGCACATTGATCTGAGGTCAGGGGTGGCCTCTGGCGTGGGCCCAGGTATCCCTTCCTGTCTCCCTGTTTCTTAATTTCTGGCCTTTTTGTTATTGTGACCGGGACCTTAGTCAACTCCTTAGTCTGTCTTTTGTTTCTTTTATCCTCCTTTTGCTCCCTTCTCTTCCTCAGTTTCTCTCTTATAGTATACTTTCTCGGCTTCTCTGACTAAATCTCTCAAAGTCATATCTTGTAATCCATCTAAGCATTGTAACTTTCTTTAAATATCCAAGCAGCATGCCCAATAAAGGCCATTGTGACAGATGATTTTTGATCCTCTGCATGAGGATCGAAAGGAGTATATCTCCTATATGCCTCCGTAATTCTCTCTAGAAACATAGAGGAAGATTCATCAGGCCCGCAGGCGTGGTACCCACGTCACCCCAAATGGAGTAGGGAAAGAGCAGTGCCACTGCCTGCTCCTGGATCAGGCCCAGCCACCAGCTGGTGTGGTAGTCACGTCACCCAAATTGTAGTAGGGGCCAAGCAGGCTGCCCCCCGCGCCCACCACAAAAGCAGACCTGTGACTGACCTTCGGAACAGGCCCAGAGGCCTGCCACCATGGTAGACATGACACCCCAATTGGAGTAGTGGCAGAGCAGAGCTTTCTCCCGCGCCCAGTACAAGCACAACGGCCCACCGGCGTGGTAGTCACGTCAACCCAATTGGAGTAGGGGCAGAGCAGAGTCTTTGCCCGCACCCGGAACAGGCCCAGCGATCTGCCAGCATGGTAGTCACGACACCCCAATTGCAGTAGGGCCAAAGCAGAGCCACCACCCGCTCCCGCAAGGTAGGCAGACCTGCAACTGACCGGCGGAACAGGACTAGTGGCCTGCAAGCACAGCAGACACATCAACCCATTTGGTTCTTTGAAAAAATAAAAAAAATCTACAGACCCTTAGCCATGCTAACGAAGACAAAAAGAGAGAGAACTCAAATTACTAGCATACAGGATGAAAAAGACAATATCATAACAGATATTTCAGATATACAGAAGATAATCCGAAATTATTTTGAATCTTTGTACTCTAATAAAATAGAAGACAGTGAAGGCATCGATAAATTTCTTAAGTCATATGATCTGCCCAGATTGAGTCAGGAGGATATAGACAACCTAAACAGACCAATATCAATTGAGGAAATAGAAAAAACCATCAAAACACTACCAAGTAAGAAAAGCCCAGGACCTGATGGGTATACAGCAGAGTTTTACAAAACCTTTAAAGGGGAACTAATACCAATACTTTTCAAGCTATTTCAGGAAATTGAAAAAGAGGGAGAACTTCCAAATTCATTCTATGAGGTCAACATCACTCTGATTCCTACACCAGACAAAGACACTTCAAAGAATGAAAACTACAGACCAATATCTCTAATGAGCCTAGAGGCAAAAATCCTCAATTAAATTCTGGCAAATCAGATACAAAAGCATATCAAAAAAATTGTGCACCATGATCAAGTAGGATTCATCCGTGGGATGCAAGGCTGGTTCAATATACAGAAATCAATAAATGTTATTCATCACATCAATAGACTTAAAAATAAGAACCATATGATCATCTCGATAGATGCAGAAAAAGCATTCGACAAAGTACAGCATCCCTTTATGTTCAAAATTCTAGAAAAACTAGGGATAACAGGAACATACCTCAATATTGTAAAAGCAATCTATGCTAAGTCTCAGGCTAGCATACTTCTGAATGGAGAAAAATTGAAGGCATTCCCCCTAAAATCTGGAACAAGACAGGTATGCCCTCTTTCACCACTTCTGTTCAACATAGTTCTCGAAACACTGGCCAGAGCAATTAGAGAGATCAAAGAAATTAAAGGCATATAAATAGGAAAAGAAGAACTTAAATTATCACTATTGCAGATGACATGATTCTATTCCTAGCAGACCCAAAAGGGTCTACAAAGAAACTAATAGAGCAAATAAATGAATTCAGCAAAGTGGCAGGATATAAAATCAACACTCATAAATCAAAGACATTCCTGAATATCAGTGACAAATCCTCTGAAACGGAAATGAGGACAACCACTCCATTCACAATATACTAAAAAAAAAAAAAATAATTGGGAATCAACCTAACAAAAGAGGTGCAAGTTTTATACAAGGAAAACTACAGAAACCTAAAGAGAAAAATAGAGGAAGATATTAGAAGATGTAAAAATGTACCCTGTTCATAGATAGACAGAACTAACATCATCAAAATGGCGATATTACTAAAAGTTCTCTATAGGTTTAGTGCAATGCCAATCAAAACCCAACGGCATTTCTTGTAGAAATAGAGAAAGCAATCATGAAATTCATATGGAAAAATAAAAGACCCAGAATAGCAAAAACAACACTAAGCAGGAAGTGTGAATCAGTCGGTATAGGGATACCAGACTTCAAACTATACTGCAGAACAATAGTAACAAAAATAGCATGGTACTGGTACCAAAACAGGTGGGTGGACCAATGGTACAGAATAAAGGACACAGAAACCAATCCAAAAAATACAACTATCTTACATTTGATAAAGGGGCTAAAAGCATGCAATGGATGAATGATAGCATCTTCAACAAATGGTGCTGGGAAACCTGGAAATCCATATGTAACAAAAAGAAACTGAATCCCTTTCTCTCGCCATGCACAAAAGTTAACTCAAAATGGATCAAGGAGCTTGATATCAAATCAGACATGGTGTCTGATAGAAGACAAAGTTGGCTACGATCTACATACTGTGGGGTCGCCTCCAAATTCCTCAATAGGACACCCATAGCACAAGCGTTAATAACTAGAATCAACACATGGGACTTACTCAAACTAAAAAGGTTTTTTCTCAGCAAAAGAAACAGTAAGAGAGGAAAATAGGGAGCCCACATCCTGGGAACAAATCTTTCCTCCTAACACTTCAGATAGAGCACTAATATCCAGAGTATACAAAGAACTCAAAAAATTAGTCAATAAGATAACAAATAACCCAAACAACAAATGGGCCAAGAACCTGAACAGACACTTCTCAGAGGAGGACATAAAATCAATCAACAAGTACATGAAAAAATGGTCACCATCTCCAGCAGTCAGAGAAATGTGAATCAAAACCACCCTAAGATACCATCTCACTCCAGTAAGATTGGCAGCCATTATGAAGTCAAACAATCACAAGTGCTGGCGAGGATCTGGGGAAACAGGTACACTTGTATATTTCTGGTGGGACTGCAAATTGGTGCAGGCAAATGGGAAAGCAGTATGGAGATTTCTTGGAAAGCTGGGAACGGAACCACCATTTGACCCAGTTATTCCCCTTCTCGGTCTAAAACCTAAAGACCTAAAAAGAGCATGCTACAGGGACACTGCTACATCGATGTTCATAGCAGCACAATTCACAATAGCAAGACTGTGGAACCAACCTAGATGCCCTTCAATAGAAGAATGAATGAAAAAAATGTGGCATTTATACACAATGGAGTATTACTCGGCACTAAAAAATGACAGAATCATAGAATTTTCAGGGAAATGGATGGCATTAGAACAGATTATGCTAAGTGAAGCTAGCCAATCCCTAAAAAACAAATGCCAAATGTCTTCTTTGATATAAGGAGAGTAACTAAGAACAGAGTAGGGACGAGGAGCATGAGAAGAAGATTAACATTAAACAGGGATGAGAGGTGGAAGGGAAAGGGAGAGAGAAGAGAAACTGCATGAAAATGGAAGGAGAACCTCAGGGTTATACAAAATTACATACAAGAGGAAGTGAGGGGAAAGGGAAAAATAATACAAGGGGGAGAAATTTATTACTGTATAGGGGGTAGAGAGAGAAGAGGAGAGGAGACTGGAGGGGAGGGGGGATAGTAGAGGATAGGAAAGGCAGCAGAATACAACAGACACTAGTATGGCAATATATGAATCAATGGATGTGTAACTGATGTGATTCTGCAATCTGTATACGGGGCAAAAATGGGAGTTCATAACCCACATAAATCAAAGTGTGAAATATTATTTATCAAGAACTATGTAATGTTTTGAACAACCATATATAAAAATTTAAAAAAAGAGATAACTAAATTCGGTGAATAATGCACGAGAATCCTAATATTTCTACAGTTTAAAATCAATGCCAGTAGATTCCTATGGGACATGATGTGTATTTTGACGTTCATTTTTATTCAACAATGGTACATTACTATTTCATGAGTTTATGCACATCATAGGATATATATTTCATCCACAAATTAGCAAATTTATAGGCATTTGATTGAATTTCAATTGCTTCCTGCTTTACAATATATGCATTCCTCCAGGTTTCCTGAAAGGTCTTTTCATGAGACTTCTTTCCAAACATATTATTTTCAATTTCCATAATCACTTTTGAAGCAAAACTCACACACTGTTCATGATAAACCAAAACACTAATATTACCATTAGATGTATAATTGGTGGGAATGAATGATTGTATATCAATATAAGATTTCCTGTAATTTTCCAGATATCATTTCAATCCATTATTTAATGTTTGAACAAGTTATATTATTTATTCACAGTATTGTCTATTCATGCTTTATCTCTATATTCATAGACACAGGGTGCACCTCTTTGTACCCCCAATACTAATTTTACGTCTTCAATATATTGTTTCCAGAAATGGTGGACGAAATACTCATGTCACCTGATCTACATATACATTTTTTCACAGTAATATTCTGGACAAATAATGTAATGGTCACGGTTATGATTGCACGAAGGACTAAATGAAAAGTGAACATGGATTACTAAAAACATCTATGTCCAGGTTGCCTAATGCTCTTAACTGTCAATCCTATTGGTGACTACATATTTTTTTCTTCAAAAGATTATGTATTCAAACTCAACCCTGTTGAAAATGTCTAATCCTATCACTCACTTTATACTTTGCCTGATTTCATAATGTCTCTATTGATATCTGCATTTCTACATTTTTTCCCAGCTCATCATAGTGACTGACTCTTCATATGTGCTGACATTTACATTCACTCTCTAACCGAAACCCTATTGTTAAAGAACTTTTGTCCAAATCAAATACTCACTCTTCTTCCTAAACCTACCGACTAGCTTCATAATCTTACTGACTATCCCTTTTTGACTGGATGTTCTCTTCTACATTCAATCATCCAAGGTACAAAGTCCTATGCCATTGTGTATTGAATTAACTGAGACATCTTTGCAGAACATAATTCAAACCTAATTATCCCAATCAAGGACTCAATGCCCTTCTGGGCTTCAAATCATACCTAGATTTCTGTTCTCATACTTATATTTAACCTCCATATTCTTTTAAATATCGAAGGTCCCCAACACTATTATTCATCACACAGAATGATTCCTAACACAAATCGAACCTGTTATTAACCCAAAACATACACTGTTCCCTCAATCTCATTTTACAGAAGAGCAGGGACAGAGTTGTTCTTACAATACAGGAAAGAAGGGGACAGTCCACCTGCTGAGAACCTCAAAGGTCCATGCAGAAATGATACCTGGACAAGTTGTAGGCAGGTATAAAGGACCTGAGTGAGCAAAACTCATCTTCCATGGCAAAACACCTGGTCAGGATGAAGGGATGTGTCTTAATCAGCCTCTCTCTTCTTATTGTAGAGAAGACTGACAAAACCAGACCTGTGTGTAGAGCTGTTCCTGGGTGCCTATCGTTGATATTTCATTCTAACTTGTGAAAGTGTCACAGGAAGTAGGGGCCGGCTCCATCTCATGGGACCCTTGGAAGCAACTGTTAGGGAAAAGTGGTTGCCAAGGCAGTGACCTCATTCAGTTCCAAAGAAAGTGACATACCTCATTATTTGGTGATGGAACTCTCTGAACTTGGTATCCAAGAAGCCAGGCACCCAGAGGCAGTCCCAGTTCCAGTCCCAGTGGACTCGCTTGTTTGGATTTTCCAAGGACAAAATCAATCTTTCTTGGTACCTACTGATGTGAGGATGGCCAAATGCCAGAAGAGCTCTGAAGAGGGACCTTTCCTGAGAAAGCAGGTAGTGGCTCACCACTTTTTCCTGACAACTTCACAGAGTTGGCCATGGAAACCAGATCTGAAAGAGGACAGGCCATTTTGGGAGAACATAGTATGGCTCACCAGTCATAGGACACTCCTTCTAATCACAGACATACTTGGGGGAAGGAGCTGCCTTTGTGGGAGTGGGTATGGCTTTGTGGTTCTGTCTCATGTTCTGAGAATAGGTAGGAAAGGCGTTTTTTATTTGTTGTTTTTTTTTTTGTTTTTGGTTTTCAGTGGACTGTTCTAGTAAGTCGTTTGACAAGGCAAGTATTTCCATGTCTGTGTATTCCACTGTGTCCGTTGTTGTAAACATTAGAAAATAAAATGCATTAATGAATGTGTCCTTTAAAGTATAAATATTCCCAAAATTCATCCTGCCCAATATATGAATGAACTGCAGCTTGTCTTATCGAAGGGAAACACCTGCTATCTTCCCAAGTTAATGTTTTCTTCCTGTATTCTGGCCAGTCTCCAGAATAGGCTCATGGTTTTGTGTCCACGATATGTACCACCTCCAAGCTCTGTGACATGGTCATGTACTGGATAGCTGAAAAGAATGGCGAGCATCTCAGAAAACTCAGATATCAGTGTGACCAAGAAATTCTCAGTGGAGAGACCCTGCTTTGGACCTTTTGCTTAAGTACTGTTTTGTTACACTGAATATCTGGAAGGTCTTTGCTTCAGGGCACCCCGTTGTGAAGCCTGAAGAATATAGTTTTGAAATGGAAATGAATAGGCATCACCTGTGGCTCTTTGCTTAATTGCTTTGGAAATGGATGTGGCTGAATTAGCCTCTTGGCCTTCTTTGTGGCTGTGATTTAGATTCTCAGCACATGATGGATATAAAGAATGATCCCATGTGTGCGTCCAAAACTATAATGGCAAAAAATCAGTCATTGTGGATGAAGTCTCTCGTCTTCCTCTGTTAGGTTCCTGACCTCCATCAAGTGTGAATAGGGATTCTTTGGGTCAAATGAGTTCTTCAAAGCCCTGATGAGGTGCTTGGGTTTTCGCATGACTCCAAATCACATATAGAATCTATACCTGAAAGTCAGTAGGCCTCAAATTGTAGAAACAGAGCAGTATTAACGGCAGGCTTATTTGATCACTTCTGGTTCACAGGAGGGCTGTCAAGGCCACCCTGACTTTAGGCAAATGAGGGGCAAGCGAGCTTTTTTTGGACACAGTCTTGGGCTGTGCCCCTGATGGAAAACTCCAGCCAGAGGTTACGATGAGTGACTATATGGAAGAAGATGAGGGCCATGTGGGAATGTTTTGGTTTTAATTTTGGCCATTTGTTTGGCGGTTGGAAGAAATGACTGGGTCCACTTGGGCTTGAACTTTGGTGTGATTCCCCTTAGAGACTGAGTTGTGAAACTGAACTCAGAGAAGTATTGCCATAAATTTTGTTTGGATTTTAGGATGCCACGCATGTGAGTCGCCCTTGTAAACTGAGATCTAGGGCCAGGGTGGCTTTCCACAGAGCACTGGGAATCTCTGCCAGGATATCACATGATTTTATTCTCAAAGACATGGCAGCCATATTTGAGAGTCGAAAAATACATAGGACTCACATTGTAGACTTTAATGGGCCTGGCATCATGTGACCATTTTGGCACTCTTTCAGAAGCCTTGCCTGTGAGAGTTCTCCAGAGCTTTTATTGAATTGAGCTTCCTCAACATTTAATGGTTACTGAATGAATTGAAAGCCACAGTGCCTCCAACTTCATCCTTGAAAAATGGCTAGATAAATACCATGAAAATTTTGAAATTCCCATGACCAGGTGGCACTGGAGAACCTTTGGATGTCCTATTGCTGATCAAGAGTATACCAGACAGTGCCTTGATTGACTGGGTTTCATGAAAATGGTGTAGTACAGAGATGCCAGTAAGTTAGAGCCTGCTGAGTAGTGGGCCCAGAGCAGTTTTGGGCAGGTGTGTGATAAATAACCAGTGGTAGGGTCATGAGGATCTACCATTGTATTCCAAATGGCATGTTACTTACATGGTGCAGCCAGCAGACCCTTATATGTAAAGGCATCTTGTTATATGGAGAGGTTTCAGGGCAATGTTGAGAATTAGGTTGATATGGACAAGGGGGCAATGGGGCAAGCTATGAGGGATAGAAGCCTGGTTGGTGCATTCTCCTGCATACCCTGGCACACCACACGTGACAGAACTCCCTCCAGCATTGTGTCCCAGTTTAGCTCCTTGTATGTCATGAAGCAAATACCAAACTCCGAGTGCAGTAGCAAAAACACGACAAAAAGTGGACCAGGACCAAATGGCTTCACAGTCCACATGGGGAGAAACTTAGTCCCCAGTGGTCACAGTTTACCTACAAAGAGATAATGCAGCACTGCTGCTCATCTTTATTGGAATATAAGAAGCCATGTCCTCCAGGTCACATAAATGCAGACCCAGCTTTGATGGTCTCACGCAAAGAAGTCAAATCTCCTGACAACAACATATTTTTCAAGTGCCCAACCTCACAGAAAGTTTCTCAAAAAGTTTTTAGGCCAGAAGAGCTCCATGTTTGTGGAGTGTTAACCCAGTCCCTTACTTTTGGAAACTCCTCTACCACCTCCAAGATTGTGAACTCCTGAGCATTTCCATTCCAGATATGTATTCACTGATTTTCTAACTCTTCTCCTCCAATTGTGTCTTAATTGGGGCAAAGGGATTGACAAGGCATTGCTCTGGATGAGAGTGGAAGGATATTTATGCAGCACATATTTGCATACACATTGGATTCATTTTTCAATTTTCCTATTGAAATAGTGAATCCCTGACACTAACCCGAACCTATTAGGCTCAGACTACTCAACCTAATAAAAAGGAGAAAAATAACCCAAACAAATATAAATACAAGCAGTTCAGAGGAGGCATGTTGTATATTTGGACTTGCCTTTTGCATTATATAAGGTAGGAGTTATAAATCTAGTCAATTTTTAATTGAAATAGTTCTCCATGTGTTTTTAAAGTTAACAGATATGTGAATTCTTGTTTACAATTCTCTGTAGCCATTTCACCCATGTATATTTATATACATATATAGAATCCTACCAGGTATCACATGTACATTTTTGGGAGGTGGCTGACTTGGCAGATACAAATTGTGAGAAGAGTTCACTCCTCTTAAACGCTGTTGGAACTGAAAATTCAACCTACAAGCTTCCTAGTAGAACAACATTATACATAAGCTCATGTTCAGTAAAATAAATATTTTTGCATCTGTGGATGATATATATTTAATGATGAATTTTGTTTGGCATATATATTGCTACTTTTTAATGTCTATTTGTGTTTTTTTTGTATATATACATACACTCTGTAGATTTTTCAAAATATGAAATATGTGTCTTATATACACTCTCTTAATTCATTCATGTTCATGTACTTGGATTTATAATCAACTTTTCACAAGATTATTCTCAGACATATTCATTTAACTGAAATACATGTTTGTTTCCTAGTACTGAAAACTAACTTCAGTGAATGGTGCATACAAATCCTAATAATTCTACAGTAACTAACCCAGTCTAACATCAATGCAAGTAGATTCCTATGGCACATGATATGTAATTTGACGTTCATTTGTATTCAACACTGGTACATTACTATTTCTTCAGGGTTTGCACATCATAGGATATACATTTCATCCACAAGTTCACAAATTTATAGGCATTTGTTTCAACTTTAATCACTTATTGCTTCAGAACACATGTATTATCAGGGTTTCTTGACTGGTCTTTTCATGAGAATTCTTTCCAAACACATTATTTTCAATTTCCATAATCACTATTGAAGCAAAACTCACACACTCTTCATGATAAACCAAAACACTAATATTACCATTTGATGTATAATTGGTCGGAATGAATGATTGTATATCAATATAAGATTTCCTGTAATTTTTCAGATATCAGTTCAATACATAATTTAAATTTGGAACAACTTATATTATTTATTCACATTATGGTGTATTCATGCTTTATCTCTATATTCATAGACACAGGGTACACCTCTTTGTACCCCCAAAACTAATTTTATGTCTTCAATATATTGCTCCCAGAAAAGGTGGTAGAAATACTCATGTCACCTGATCTACATAAACATTTTATCACAGTAATATTCGGAACTAAAAATGTGAAGGTCACACTTAAGACTGTACCAAAGCCAAAAGGGAAATTGTACATGGATTACTAAA